>NC_068444.1:2924069-2966964 GCF_023373465.1 Oncorhynchus keta
GTCCCCACCTCTCTCCCTGTCCTCTCCTCCTGTCCCCACCTCTCTCCCTGTCCTCTCCTCCTGTCCCCACCTCTCTCCCTGTCCTCTCCTCCTGTCCCCACCTCTCTCCCTGTCCTCTCCTCCTGTCCCCACCTCTCTCCCTGTCCTCTCCTCCTGTCCCCACCTCTCTCCCTGTCCTCTCCTCCTGTCCCCACCTCTCTCCCTGTCCTCTCCTCCTGTCCCCACCTCTCTCCCTGTCCTCTCCTCCTGTCCCCACCTCTCTCCCTGTCCTCTCCTCCTGTCCCCACCTCTCTCCCTGTCCTCTACCTCCTGTCCCCACCTCTCTCCCTGTCCTCTCCTCCTGTCCCCACCTCTCTCCCTGTCCTCTCCTCCTGTCCCCACCTCTCTCCCTGTCCTCTACCTCCTGTCCCTACCCCTCTCCCTGTCCTCTCCTCCTGTCCCTACCCCTCTCCCTGTCCTCTCCTCCTGTCCCCACCTCTCTCCCTGTCCTCTCCTGCTGTCCCCACCTCTCTCCCTGTCCTCTCCTCCTGTCCCCACCTCTCTCCCTGTCCTCTACCTCCTGTCCCTACCCCTCTCCCTGTCCTCTCCTCCTGTCCCCACCTCTCTCCCTGTCCTCTCCTCCTGTCCCCACCTCTCTCCCTGTCCTCTCCTCCTGTCCCCACCTCTCTCCCTGTCCTCTCCTCCTGTCCCCACCTCTCTCCCTGTCCTCTCCTCCTGTCCCCACCTCTCTCCCTGTCCTCTCCAGCTGTCCCCACCTCTCTCCCTGTCCTCTCCTCCTGTCCCCACCTCTCTCCCTGTCCTCTCCTGCTGTCCCCACCTCTCTCCCTGTCCTCTCCTCCTGTCCCCACCTCTCTCCCTGTCCTCTCCTCCTGTCCCCACCTCTCTCCCTGTCCTCTCCTCCTGTCCCCACCTCTCTCCCTGTCCTCTCCTCCTGTCCTCTCCTTCTGTCCCCACCTCTCTCCCTGTCCTCTCATCCTGTCCTCTCCTTCTGTCCCCACCTCTCTCCATGTCCCCTACTCCTGTCCCCACCTCTCTCCCTGTCCTCTCCTCCTGTCCCCACCTCTCTCCCTGTCCTCTCCTCCTGTCCCCACCTCTCTCCCTGTCCTCTCCTCCTGTCCCCACCTCTCTCCCTGTCCTCTCCCTCCTGTCCCCACCTCTCTCCCTGTCCTCTCCTCCTGTCCCCACCTCTCTCCCTGTCCTCTACCTCCTGTCCCTACCCCTCTCCCTGTCCTCTCCTCCTGTCCCCACCTCTCTCCCTGTCCTCTCCTCCTGTCCCCACCTCTCTCCCTGTCCTCTACCTCCTGTCCCCACCCCTCTCCCTGTCCTCTCCTCCTGTCCCCACCTCTCTCCCTGTCCTCTCCTCCTGTCCCCACCTCTCTCCCTGTCCTCTCCTCCTGTCCCCACCTCTCTCCCTGTCCTCTACCTCCTGTCCCCACCTCTCTCCCTGTCCTCTCCTCCTGTCCCCACCTCTCTCCCTGTCCTCTACCTCCTGTCCCTACCCCTCTCCCTGTCCTCTCCTCCTGTCCCCACCTCTCCCTCCCCTGTCCTCTCCTGCTGTCCCCACCTCTCTCCTGTGTCCTCTCCTCTGTCCTCACCTCTCTCCCTCTCCTCCTAACTACTTCTCTTCCTCCTAGGAAGATCTCATTTGCATAAGCCTGCATTATTCCTCTCTCCTCAAGGAGAGATGACTTGAGGAGTATGTAACTGAGATCTTCCCCCTACTAATGCATCCAAGATGGACGGAGTGAGAGGAAAACATGGAGATGGGTCAAGGTTCGGATGGGCCAGGTGAGAGGAAAACACACTGAGATGGGTCAGGTTGGGTGGACGGAGTGAGGAGAAAACATGGAGATGGGTCAAGGTTCGGATGGGACGGGTGAGAGGGGAAAACACGGAGATGGGTCAAGGCTCGGATGGACGGAGTGAGAGGAAAACATGGAGATGGGTCAAGGTTCGAGATGGACAGAGTGAGAGGGAAAACACGGAGATGGGTCAAGGCTCGGATGGACGGAGTGAGGAGGAAAACATGGAGATGGGTCAAGGTTCGGATGGACAGAGTGAGAGGGAAAACACGGAGATGGGTCAAGAGCTCGGATGGACGGAGTGAGAGGGAAAACATGGAGATGGGTCAGGGCCGGATGGACAGAGTGAGAGGAAAACACGGAGATGGGTCAAGGCACCGGATGGACGGAGTGAGAGGGAAAACACGGAGATGGGTCAGGTTCGGATGGACGGAGTGAGAGGGAAAACACGGAGATGGGTCAAGGCACCGGATGGACGGTGAGAGGGAAAACATGGAGATGGGTCAAGGTTCGGATGGACGGAGTGAGAAGAGAAGCTCTGAGAGAATGGGTCAAGGCTCGGATGGACGGAGTGAGAGGGAAAACATGGAGATGGGTCAAGGTTCGGATGGACAGAGTGAGAGGGAAAACACAGTGGGTCAGAAACTCGGATGGACGGAGTGAGAGGAAAACATGGAGATGGGTCAGGTTCGGATGGACGGAGTGAGAGGAAAACATGGAGATGGGTCAAGGTTCGGATGGACGGAGTGAGAGGGAAAACATGGAGTTGGAAGCAGGGACTCGGAGCTGGGTAAGATCTGGGGCCGTAAGAGTAAGAGTGTTGGTCTAGGATCAGTCTAGGATCAGTCTAAGATCAGTCTAGGATCAGTCTAAGATCAGTCTAGGATCAGTCTAGGATCAGTCTAAGATCAGTCTAGGATCAGTCTAAGATCAGTCTAGGATCAGTCTAGGATCAGTCTAAGATCAGTCTAAGATCAGTCTAGGATCAGTCTAGGATCAGTCTAGGATCAGTCTAAGATCAGTCTAGGATCAGTCTACGATCAGTCTAAGATCAGTCTAGGATCAGTCTAAGATCAGTCTAAGATCAGTCTAGGATCAGTCTAGGATAAGTCTAGGATCAGTCTAAGATCAGTCTAAGATCAGTCTAGGATCAGTCTAGGATCAGTCTAGGATCAGTCTAGGATCAGTCTAGGATCAGTCTAAGATCAGTCTAGGATCAGCTCCTCTGAGTTTTCAACTCTCTAGAGACAGCAGGAGCGGTTGAGAAACTCTGAAAGATCGGCTATGAACTGACATTTCCTCCTGAGGTGCTGACCTGTTCCACTCTCGACAACTACTGTTATTATTTGACCATGCTGGTCATTTATGAACATTTGAACATCTTGGCCATGTTCTGTTATAATCTCCACCGGCACAGCCAGAAGAGGACTGGCCACCCCTCATAGCCTGGTTCCTCTTTAGGTTTCTTCCTAGGTTTTGGCCTTTCTAGGGAATTTTTCCTAGCCACCGTGCTTCTACACACTGCTAGCAGATACCTACTCACTACTAGCAGAATCCCACTCACTGCTTGCAGAATCCTACCACTGCTGTCAGAATCCTACTCACTGCTAGCAGAATCCTACTCACTGCTATCAGAATCATACTCACTGCTAGCAGATACCTACTCACTGCTAGCAGAATCCTACTCACTGCTATCAGAATCATACTCACTGCTAGCAGATACCTACTCACTGCTAGCGGATACCTACTCACTGCTATCAGAATCCTACTCACTTCTATCAGAATCCTACTCACTGCTAGCAGAATCCTACTCACTGCTTGCAGAATCCTACTCACTGCTAGCAGAATCCTACTCACTGCTAGCAGAATCATACTCACTGCTTGAAGAATCCTACTCACTGCTAGCAGATACCCACTCACTGCTAGCAGATACCAGATCAGAATCCTACTTACTGCTAGCAGAATCCTACTCACTACTAGCAGAATCATACTCACTTCTATCAGAATCCTACTCACTGCTAGCAGAATCCTACTCACTGCTTGAAGAATCCTACTCACTGCTAGCAGATACCCACTCACTGCTAGCAGATACCAGATCAGAATCCTACTTACTGCTAGCAGAATCCTACTCACTGCTAGCAGAATCCTACTCACTGCTTGAAGAATCCTACTCACTGCTAGCAGATACCCACTCACTGCTAGCAGATACCAGATCAGAATCCTACTTACTGCTAGCAGAATCCTACTCACTACTAGCAGAATCATACTCACTTCTATCAGAATCCTACTCACTGCTAGCAGAATCCTACTCACTGCTTGGAAGAATCCTACTCACTGCTAGCAGATACCCACTCACTGCTAGCAGATACCAGATCAGAATCCTACTTACTGCCTAGCAGAATCCTACTCACTACTAGCAGAATCATACTCACTTCTATCAGAATCCTACTCACTGCTTGCAGAATCTCTACTCACTGCTAGCAGAATCCTACTCACTGCTAGCAGAATCATACTCACTTCTATCAGAATCCTACTCACTGCTAGCAGAATCCTACTCACTGCTTGCAGAATCCTACTCACTGCTAGCAGAATCCTACTCACTGCTAGCAGAATCATACTCACTTCTATCAGTGTCCTACTCACTGCTAGCAGAATCCTACTCACTGCTTGAAGAATCCTACTCACTGCTAGCAGAATCCTACTCACTGCTAGCAGATACCCACTCACTGCTAGCAGATGCCAGATCAGAATCCTACTTACTGCTAGCAGAATCCTACTCACTACTAGCAGAATCCCACTCACTGCTTGCAGAATCCTACTCACTGCTATCAGAATCCTACTCACTGCTAGCAGATACCTACTCACTGCTTTCAGAATCCTACTCACTGCTATCAGAATCCTACTCACTGCTATCAGAATCCTACTCACTGCTAGCAGATACCTACTCACTGCTTGCAGAATCCTACTCACTGCTATCAGAATCCCACTCACTGCTTGCAGAATCCTACTAACTGCTATCAGAATCCTACTCACTGCTAGCAGATACCTACTCACTGCTTGCAGAATCCTACTCACTGCTATCAGAATCCTACTCACTGCTATCAGAATCCTACTCACTGCTAGCAGAATCCTACTCACTACTAGCAGAATCCCACTCACTGCTTGCAGAATCCTACTCACTGCTGTCAGAATCCTACTCACTGCTAGCAGAATCCTGCTCTGCTATCGGAATCATACTCACTGCTAGCAGAATCCTACTCACTGCTTGCAGAGATCCTACTCACTGCTAGCAGAATCCTACTGCTGCTATCAGAATCTACCTGCTAGCAGAATTTACTCACTGTTAGCATGATTCTGCTAGTAGTGAGTAAGTCCTGCTCGCAGTGAGCAAGATTCTGATATCAGAATCAGATTCACTGCTAGCAGTCCTGCCTCATCTGCTAGCAGAATCACTACTCACTTCTATCAGAATCCTCACTGCTAGCAGAATCCTACTCACTTCTATCAGAATCCTACTCACTGCTAGCAGAATCCTGCTCACTGCTATCAGAATCTTACTCACCGCTAGCAGAATCCTACCTCACCGCTAGCAGAATACCTACTCATTTGCTATCCAGTCCTACTCACTGCCAGCAGTGAGAATCCTACTCACTGCTATCAGAATCCTGCTAGTGCTATCAGTATCCTGCTCACTGATCAGGATCCTACTCAGTGAGTAAGAATCTTACTCAGAAGCAGTAGGATTTTCCCTCTCACTGCTAGCAGAATCCTACTCAGCTTGCAGAATGCCACTCACTGCTAGCAGAATCCTACTCCTGCTGGGTATGCCCACTCACTGCCAGCAGATACCTACTCACTGCCAGCAGAATCCTACTCACTTCTATCAGAATCTTGCTCACTGCTAGCAGAATCCTACTCACTGCTAGCAGAATCATACTCACTGCTAGCAGAATCTACTCACTGCTATCAGAATCCCTCACTTCTATCAGAATCATCACTGCTAGCAGAATCCTGCTCACTGCTAGCAGAATCACTCACTGCTAGCAGAATTTACTCACTGCTAGCAGAATCATACTCACTGCTTGCGGAATTACCACTACTATCAGAATCCTACTCACTGCTAGCAGAATTCGGCCTCTGCTGGCAGGTGAATCCTGCTCACTGCTATCAGTATCTGCTATCAGTATCCTACTCACTGCTAGCAGAATCCTACTCACTTCTATCAGAATCCTACTCACTGCTAGCAGAATCCTACTCACTGCTAGCAGAATCCTACTCACTGCTATCAGTATCCTACTCACTGCTAGCAGAATCCTACTCACTTCTATCAGAATCCTACTCACTGCTAGCAGAATCCTACTCACTGCTATCAGTATCCTACTCACTGCTATCAGAATCCTACTCACTGCTAGCAGAATCTTACTCACTGCTAGCAGATACCTAGTCACTGCTAGCAGATACCTACTCACTGCTATCAGAATCCTACTCACTGCTAGCAGAATCTTACTCACTGCTAGCAGAATCTTACTCACTGCTAGCAGAATCCTACTCACTGCTATCAGTATCCTACTCACTGCTATCAGAATCCTACCACTGCTAGCAGAATCTTACTCACTGCTAGCAGAATCCTACTCACTGCTATCAGAATCCTACTCACTGCTAGCAGAATCCTACTCACTGCTAGCAGAATCCTACTCACTGTTTGCAGAATCCTACTCACTGCCAGCAGAATCCTACTCACTGCTAGCAGATACCACTCACTGCTATCAGAATCCTACTCACTGCTATCAGTATCCTACTCACTGCTATCAGAATCCTACTCACTGCTAGCAGAATCTTACTCACTGCTAGCAGATACCTAGTCACTGCTAGCAGATACCTACTCACTGCTATCAGAATCCTACTCACTGCTAGCAGATACCTACTCACTGCTAGCAGATACCTACTCACTGCTATCAGAATCCTACTCACTGCTAGCAGAATCCTACTCACTGCTTGCAGAATCCTACTCACTGCTATCAGAATCCTACTCACTGCTAGCAGAATCCTAATGAAATGAATCGAAGGCAGGCGTCGGGAGGGTTGAAGTCCGGCGCCGCCAGAGTCTCCCGCAAGTCCGGCGCCGCCAGAGTCTCCCGCCTGTCCGTCGCCACCAGAGTCTCCTGCCTGTCTGTCGCCACCAGAGTCTCCTGCCTGTCTGTCGCCACCAGAGTCTCCCCGCCTGTTCGCCGCCACCAGAGTCTCCCGCCTGTCTGGCACCGCCAGAGTCTCCTGCCTGTCTGTCGCCTCCAGAGTCTCCCCGCCTGTCCGGCACCGCCAGAGTCTCCCGCCTGTCCGTCGCTGCCAGAGTCTCCCGCCTGTCCGGAGCCGCCAGAGTCTCCCACCTGTCCGGCACCGCCAGAGTCTCCTGCCTGTCCGTCGCCACCTGAGTCTCCCGCCTGTCCGTCGCCGCCAGAGTCTCCTGCCTGTCTGTCGCCACCTGAGTCTCCCCGCCTGTCCGTCGCTGCCAGAGTCTCCCGCCTGTCCGGAGCCGCCAGAGTTTCCCTCTTATTCGGGGCCCGCTGTAAGGGTCCCCAGTCCGAGATCCGCGGCGAGGGTCGCCACTCCAGACACGCCACATAAGTGGGCCAAGACTAACGTGGAATGGGGTCTACGTCCCGCACCAGAGCCACCACCACGGTGAATTGCCCACCCAGGCCCTCCCCTATAGGTTCAGGTTTTGCGGCCGGAGTCCGCACCTTTGGGGGGTACTGTCACGTCCTGACCTTAGTTCCGTTTTTATGTCTCTATTCTATTCTATGTTTTTGTTCTATGTTTTGTATTTCTATGTGTTTGGCCTGGTATGGTTCCCAATCAGAGGCAGCTGTCTATCGTTGTCTCTGATTGAAAACCATACTTATGTAGCCTGTTCCCACCTGTGTTTGTGGGTAGTTGTTTTCTGTTTTGTGTGTCTTCACCTTACAGAAACTGTTTTGTTTCGTTCACTCTCCCTCTCTTTGTTGTTTTAGTGGTTATTGCAGTGTTCAGTTTATTTATTTTGAATTAACATGGACACTTACGACGCTTGCGTTTTGGTCTGATCCTTCCTATTCCTCATCCGAGGAGGACAACGATCGTTACAGAGTCACTTGCCATAGGCCTACGAGAGGGAGGGTGAACGACCAGCTGATCATACTTCAGGCAATGCGATATGTTGCCTTTCTTGTTCTTTGTTTGCTGTGTCAGCAGTTCCTTTCTTTGAGGCTGGAGAAGTCTTCATTGATGACAATGTTGGTGCAACACTATTGATCTGGGCCGTCCATCGGAGAAAAGAAAGTGCCATTGCTATGTGCCCATCTCTATGAGTATGTCTACTTCCTGGGAAATGTTCTTGTTTACTTACAACCTCATGCTAATCGCATTAGCCTACGTGAGCTCAACCGTCCGCAGTCATATCAACCCCGAAGACGTTTTAAAGGCAGAAGTTTGAAATTTAGAACAATAGAAAGTGGCTTTAGCAGTGGATACAGAAGAGAAGGTAGAGTGGAGAGGGAGTGGTAGGATGGATATAGTTTTCCTCCTTTCAGCTCAGCTCCCCACAGCCCTGTTCTGTAAGATCACAATTAGTATCTCAGCCTCCCCACAGCCCTGTTCTGTAAGATCACAATGAGTATCTCAGCCTCCCACAGCCCTGTTCTGTAAGATCACAATGAGTATCTCAGCTCCCCACAGCCCATTCTGCAAGATCACAATGAGTACCTCAGCTCCCACAGCCCTGTTCTGTAAGATCACAATGAGTATTCAGCTCCCCACAGCCCTGTTCTGTAAGATCACAATGAGTATCTCAGCTCCCCACAGCCCTGTTCTGTAAGATCACAATGAGTATCTCAGCCTTTACAGCCCTGTTCTGTAAGATCACAATGAGTATCTCAGCCTCCTACAGCCTGTTCTGTAAGATCACAATGAGTATCTCAGCCTCCTACAGCCCTGTTCTGTAAGATCACAATGAGTATCTCAGCTCCCCACAGCCCTGTTCTGTAAGATCACAATGAGTATCTCAGCTCCCTCACAGCCCTGTTCTGTAAGATCACAATGAGTATCTCAGCCTCCCACAGCCCTGTTCTGTAAGATCATAATGAGTATCTCAGCCCTCCCACAGCCCTGTTCTGTAAGATCACAATGAGTATCTCAGCTCCCACAGCCCTGTTCTGTAAGATCTCAATGAGTATCTCAGCTCCCCACAGCCATGTTCTGTAAGATCACAATGAGTATTCAGCTCCCCCACAGCCCTGTTTCTGTAAGATCACAATGAGTATCTCAGCCTCCCACAGCCCTGTTCTGTAAGATCACAATGAGTATCTTCAGCTCCCGGCCCCTGTTCTGTAAGATCACAATGAGTATCTCAGCCTCACAGCCCTGTTCTGAGATCACAATGAGTATCTCAGCCTCCACAGCCCTGTTCTGTAAGATCACAATGGTATCTCAGCCTCCCACAGCCCTGTTCTGTAAGATCACAATGAGTATCTCAGCCTTCCACAGCCCTGTTCTGTAAGATCACAATGAGTATCTCAGCCTCCCACAGCCCTGTTCTGTAAGATCACAATGAGTATCTCAGCTCCCCAAAGCCCTGTTCAGTAAGATCACAATGAGTACCTCAGCTCCCCACAGCCCTGTTCAGTAAGATCACAATGAGTACCTCAGCTCCCCACAGCCCTGTTCTGTAAGATCACAATGAGTATCTCAGCTCACAGCCCTGTTCTGTAAGATCACAATGAGTATCTCAGCCTCCTACAGCCCTGTTCTGTAAGATCACAATGAGTATCTCAGCCTCCTACAGCCCTGTTCCGTAAGATCACAATGAGTATTCAGCCTCCCACAGCCCTGTTCTGTAAGATCACAATGAGTATCTCAGCTCCCCACAGCCCTGTTCTGTAAGATCACAATGAGTATCTCAGCCTTCCACAGCCCTGTTCTGTAAGATCACAATGAGTATCTCAGCTCCCCACAGCCCTGTTCTGTAAGATCACAATGAGTATTCAGCCTCCTACAGCCCTGTTCTGTAAGATCACAATGAGTATCTCAGCCTCCTAGCAGCCCTGTTCAGTAAGATCACAATGAATATCTCAGCCTCCTACAGCCTGTTCTGTAAGATCATTAATGAGTATCTCAGCTCTCCACAGCCCTGTTCTGTAAGATCACAATGAGTATCTCAGCCTCCTACAGCCCTGTTCTGTAAGATCACAATGAGTACCTCAGCTCCCCACAGCCCTGTTCTGTAAGATCACAATGAGTACCTCAGCTCCCCACAGCCCTGTTCTGTAAGATCACAATGAGTATCTCAACTCCCTACAGCCCTGTTCCGTAAGATCACAATGAGTATTCAGCTCCCCACAGCCCTGTTCTGTAAGATCACAATGAGTATCTCAGCTGACTACAGCCCTGTTCTGTAAGATCACAATGGTATCTCAGCCTTCCAGCCCTGTTCTGTAAGATCACAATGAGTATCTTCAGCTCCCCACAGCCCTGTTCTGTAAGATCACAATGAGTATCTCAGCTGACTACAGCCCTGTTCTGTAAGATCACAATGGTATCTCAGCCTTCCACAGCCCTGTTCTGTAAGATCACAATGAGTATCTCAGCTCCCCACAGCCCTGTTCTGTAAGATCACAATGAGTATCTCAGCCTTCCACAGCCCTGTTCAGTAAGATCACAATGAGTATCTCAGCTCCCCACAGCCCTGTTCTGTAAGATCACAATGGTATCTCAGCCTCCCACAGCCCTGTTCAGTAAGATCACAATGAGTATCTCAGCTGCCCACAGCCCTGTTCTGTAAGATCACATTTAACATTTACATTTACATTTAAGTCATTTAGCAGACGCTCTTATCCAGAGCGCACTTACAAATTGGTACATTCACCTATGACATCCAGTAGAATAGTCACTTTACAATAGTGCATCTAAATCTTAAAGGGGGGTGAGAAGGATTATTTATCCTATCCTAGGTATTCCCTTAAAGAGGTGGGGTTTCAGGTGTCTCCGGAAGGTGGTGATTGACTCCGCTGTCCTGGCGTCGTGAGGGAGTTTGTTCCACCATTGGGGGCCAGAGCAGCGAACAGTTTTGACTGGGCTGAGCGGGAACTGTCCTTCTCAGTGGTAGGGAGGAGAGCAGGCCAGAGGTGGATGAACGCAGTGCCCTTGTTTGGGTGTAGGGCCTGACAGAGCCTGGAGGTACTGAGGTGCTGTTCCCTCACAGCTCCGCAGGCAAGCACCATGGTCTTGTAGCAGATGCGAGCTTCAACTGGAAGCCAGTGGAGAGAGCGGAGGAGCGGGGTGACGGGAGAGAACTTGGGAAGGTTGAACACCAGACGGGCTGCGGCGTTCTGGATGAGTTGTAGGGTTTAATGGCACAGGTAGGAGCCCAGCCAGCAGCGAGTTGCAGTAGTCCAGACGGGAGATGACAAGTGCCTGGATTAGGACCTGCGCCGCTTTCCTGTGTGAGGCAGGGCCGTACTCTGCGGATGTTGTAGAGCATGAACCTACAGGAAACGGGCCACCGCCTTGATGTTAGTTGAGAACGTCAGGGTGTTGTCCAGGATCACGCCAAGGTTCTAGCGCTCTGGGAGGAGGACACAATGGGTGCATCAACCGTGATGGCGAGATCATGGAAAGGGCAGTCCTTCCTCGGGAGGAAGAGCAGCTCCGTCTTGCCGAGGCCCAGCTTGAGGTGGTGATCCGTCATCCACACTGATATGTCTGCCAGACATGCAGAGATGCGATTCGGCCACCTGGTCAGAAGGGGAAAGGGAGAAGATTATTTGTGTGTAGTCTGCATAGCAATGATAGGAGGGCATGTGAGGTTATGACAGAGGCCCAGTGACTTGGTGTATAAGCGAGGAGGGAACAGAACAGAGCCCTGGGGACACCAGTGGTGAGGCGCGTGAGGTGAGGAGACAGATTCTCGCCCGCCACCTGGTAAGAGCCTGTCACGAGGCAGGACGTAATCCAGGCGTGGGCCGCGGAGATGCCCAACTCGGAGAGGTGGAGGGATCTGATGGTTTCACAGTAGAAGAGGCGATGGTCAGGAAGGATGAGCAGAGGAGAGAGAGTTGCACAGCAGTGCGGAGCGCTCCGTGATACAGAGAAGAGCAGGTCAGTTGGGTGACTGAGTCTTGAAACCTGACTGATTTGGATCAAGAAGGTCATTCACAATGAGTATCTCAGCTCCCCCACTGTTCCTGTTTCTGTAAGATCACAATGAGTATCTCAGCCTCCACAGCCCTGTTTCTGTAAGATCACGAGTATCTCAGCTCCCTCTACAGCCCTGTTCTGTAAGATCACAATGAGTATCTCAGCCTTTCCACAGCCCTGTTCTGTAAGATCACAATGAGTATCTCAGCTCCCCACAGCCCTGTTCTGTAAGATCACAATGAGTATCTCAGCCTCCCACAGCCCTGTTCTGTAAGATCACAATGAGTATCTCAGCCTCCTACAGCCCTGTTCCGTAAGATCACAATGAGTATTCAAGCTGACTACAGCCCTGTTCCGTAAGATCACAATGAGTATCTCAGCTCCCCACAGCCCTGTTCTGTAAGATCACAATGAGTATCTCCAGCTGACTACAGCCCTGGTCTGTAAGATCACAATGAGTACCTCCAGCCTCCCCACAGCCCTGTTCTGTAAGATCGCTGAGTACCTCAGCCTCCCACAGCCCTGTTCTGTAAGATCACAATGAGTATCTCAGCCTTCCCCACAGCCCTGTTCTGTAAGATCACAATGAGTATCTCAGCCTTCCACAGCCCTGTTCTGTAAGATCTAGCAAGTGAGTCTCTCAGCTCCCCACAGCCCTGTTCTGTAAGATCACAATGAGTATCTCCAGCTGATCACAGCCCTGGTCTGTGCAAGATCACAATGAGTACCTCAGCCTCCCACAGCCCTGTTCTGTAAGATCACAAGGAGTACTCAGCCTCCCACAGCCCTGTTCTGTAAGATCACAATGAGTATCTCAGTACAGCCCTGTTCTGTAAGATCACAATGAGTATCAGCTCCCCCCCAGCCCTGTTCTGTAAGATCACAATGAGTATCTCAGCTCCCCACAGCCCTGTTCTGTAAGATCACAATGAGTATCTCAGCTGACTACAGCCCTGGTCTGTAAGATCACAATGAGTACCTTCAGCCTCCCACAACCCTGTTCTGTAAGATCACAATGAGTACCTCAGCCCTCCCACAGCCCTGTTCTGTAAGATCATAATGAGTATCTCAGCCTTCACAGCCCTGTTCTGTAAGATCACAATGAGTATCTCAGCTCCCCACAGCCCTGTTCTGTAAGATCACGATATCTCAGCCTCCCACAGCCCTGTTCAGTAAGATCACAATGAGTATCTCAGCCTCCTACAGCCCTGTTCTGTAAGATCACAATGAGTATCTCAGTCTCCACAGCCCTGTTCTGTAAGATCACAATGGTATCTCAGCCTCCTACAGCCCTGTTCTGTAAGATCACAATGAGCACTCCTCAAGCTCCCCACAGCCCTGTTCTGTAAGATCACAATGAGTACCTCAGCTCCCCACAGCCCTGTTCTGTAAGATCACAATGAGTATCAGCTCCCTGGCCCCTGTTCCGTAAGATCACAATGATATCTCAGCTCCCCACAGCCCTGTTCTGTAAGATCACAATGAGTATCTCAGCTGACTACAGCCCTGTTCTGTAAGATCACAATGAGTATCTCAGCCTTCCACAACCCTGTTCTGTAAGATCACAATGAGTATCCCAGCTCCCCACAGCCCTGTTCTGTAAGATCACAATGAGTATCTCAGCTGACTACAGCCCTGTTCTGCAAGATCACAATGATATCTCAGCCTTCCACAGCCCTGTTCTGTAAGATCACAATGAGTATCTCAGCTCCCCAGCCCTGTTCTGTAAGATCACAATGAGTATCTCAGCTTCCACAGCCCTGTTCAGTAAGATCACAATGAGTATCTCAGCTCCCCACAGCCTGTTCTGTAAGATCACAATGAGTATCTCAGCCTCCCAGCCCTGTTCAGTAAGATCACAATGAGTATCTCAGCTGCCCACAGCCCTGTTCTGTAAGATCACATTTAACATTTACATTTACATTTAAGTTGTTTAGCAGACGCTCTTATTCAGAAGCGACTTACAAATTAGTACATTCACCTTTATGACATCCAGTAGAATAGTCACTTTGCCAATAGTGCATCTAAATCTTAAGGGGGGAGAAGGATTACTTATCCTATCCTAGGTATTCCTTAAAGAGGTGGGGTTTCAGGTGTCTCCGGAAGGTGGTGATTGACTCCGCTGTCCTGGCGTCGTGAGGGAGTTTGTTCCACTCATTGGGGGCCAGAGCAGCGAACAGTTTTGACTGGGCTGAGCGGGAACTGTCCTTCCTCAGTGGTAGGGAGGAGAGCAGGCCAGAGGTGGATGAACGCAGTGCCCTTTGTTTGGGTGTAGGGCCTGATCAGAGCCTGGAGGTACTGAGGTGCTGTTCCCCCTCACAGCTCTGTAGGCAAGCACCATGGTCTTGTAGCAGATGCAGGCTTCAACTGGAAGCCAGTGGAGAGAGCGGAGGAGCGGGGGTGACGTGAGAGAACTTGGGAAGGTGGAACACCAGACGGCTGCGGCGTTTCTGGATGAGTTGTAGGGGTTTAATGGCACAGGCAGGGAGCCCAGCCAACAGCGAGTTGCAGTAGTCCAGACGGGAGATGACAAGTGCCTGGATTAGGACTCTGCGCTTCTGTGAGGCAGGGTCGCACTCTGCGGATGTTGTAGAGCATGAACCTACAGGAACGGGCAGACACTTGATGTTAGTTGCAAACGTCAGGGTGTTGTCCAGGATCACGCCAAGGTTCTAGCGCTCTGGGAGGAGGACACAATGGAGTTGTCAGACCGTGATGGCGAGATCATGGAAAGGGCAGTCCTTCCCCGGGAGGAAGAGCAGTTCCGTCTTGCCAGGTTCAGCTTGAGGTGGTGATCCGTCATCCACACTGATATGTCTGCCAGACATGCAGAGATGCGATTCGCCACCTGGTCATCAGAAGGGGGAAAGGAGAAGATTATTTGTGTGTCGTCTGCATAGCAATGATAGGAGAGACCATGTGAGGTTATGACAGAGCCAAGTGACTTGGTGTATAGCGAGAATAGGAGAGGGGCCTAGAACAGAGCCCTGGGGGACACCAGTGGTGAGAGCGCGTGGGTGAGGAGACAGATTCTCGCCACGCCACCTGGTAGGAGCGACCTGTCAGGTAGGACGAATGTCAAGCGTGGGCCGCGCCGGAGATGCCCAACTCGGAGAGGGTGGAGAGGAGGATCTGATGGTTTACAGTATCGAAGGCAGCCGATAGGTCTAGAAGGATGAGAGCAGAGGGGAGAGAGTTAGCTTTAGCAGTGCGGAGCGCCTCCGTGATACAGAGAAGAGCAGTCTCAGTTGAATGACTAGTCTTGAAACCTGACTGATTTGGATCAAAAGAAGGTCATTCACAATGAGTATCAGCTCCCCACAGCCCTGTTCTGTAAGATCACAATGAGTATCTCAGCTCCACAGCCCTGTTCTGTAAGATCACAATGAGTATCTCAGCCTTCCACAGCCTGTTCTGTAAGATCACAATGAGTATCTCAGCTCCCCACAGCCCTGTTCTGTAAGATCACAATGAGTATCTCAGCCTCCCACAGCCCTGTTCTGTAAGATCACAATGAGTATCTCAGCTCCTACAGCCCTGTTCCGTAAGATCACAATGAGTATCTCAGCTGACTACAGCCCTGTTCCGTAAGATCACAATGAGTATCTCAGCTCCCCACAGCCCTGTTCTGTAAGATCACAATGAGTATCTCAGCTGACTACAGCCCTGGTCTGTAAGATCACAATGAGTACCTCAGCCTCCCCACAGCCCTGTTCTGTAAGATCACAATGAGTACCTCAGCCTCCGGCCTGTTCTGTAAGATCACAATGAGTATCTCAGCCTTCCACAGCCCTGTTCTGTAAGATCACAATGAGTATCTCAGCCTTCCACAGCCCTGTTCTGTAAGATCACAATGAGTATCTCAGCTCCCCACAGCCCTGTTCTGTAAGATCACAATGAGTATCAGCTGACTACAGCCCTGGTCTGTAAGATCACAATGAGTACCTCAGCCTCCACAGCCCTGTTCTGTAAGATCACAATGAGTACCTCAGCTCTCCAGCCCTGTTCTGTAAGATCACAATGAGTATCTCAGCCTTCCACAGCCCTGTTCTGCCAAGATCACAATGAGTAATTCTCAGCTCCCACAGCCCTGTTCTGTAAGATCACAATGAGTATCTCAGCTCCCCACAGCCTCACTGTTCTGTAAGATCACAATGAGTATCTCAGCCTTCCACAGCCCTGTTCTGTAAGATCACAATGAGTATCTCAGCTCCACAGCCTGTTCTGTAAGATCACAACGAGTATCTCAGCTCTACAGCCCTGTTCTGTAAGCACACACAAGTCACTCAGCCACAGAGCAAAAGAGGGGAAGGCTGAGCTGGGAGGAAGGTGACAGTGAGAGTCATATTATGCGGAAAGGGAGTCGATGAGGGGCAGAATCAGAAGACATCAGAGAGGATTTAGCAGAATGGAGATGATAGAATAGAAAAGGAAAGAGAATACAAAAGATTGCGACGACCCATGACCATCTGGGTAAGGGGCTGAATGGTTAGGTTTGGAGGAGAGGGAGACAGTAAAGGAAACTAAGTAGTGATCAGAGACCTGAGGAGGTTACAGTGAGATTAAAAACAGCCTCTCTAGTGAAGATGAGGTCAAGCGTATGAGAGTTGGATGAGACTGGGAAAAGGTGGGGTCAAAAGGAGGGGAAAGAGAGAGTTGAAAAGAAATGAATGGAAGGTGTCGAGGATTGAAGCCATGGCACGAAAGGCGGTGAGTCATCGTCAGGAAATTAGCTTATCAAGGTGTCAAGCTCGTTGAGGAAGTCTCAAGGACACCAGGTGGGCGGTAGATAACAACAATGTTAAGGCTTGAGTGGACAAGTGACGGCGACAGCATATAATTCAAATGAGGAGATGGACAGGTGAGAGAGGGAAGAAAAATCTCCATTTAGGAGAAATGAGGCCCCCTGTGCCGTCGCCATGACAACCAGATGCTCTCGGACTATGAAAGAACACGTAGTCAGATGACGAGAGAGAGTTGCTGGATTAGCAGAGTGTTCTCTGGGCTGATCCATGTCTCCAAAAAGTCAAAGGACTGAAATTACCAAATGAACTTGCGGTTCTTGGCCGCAGATCGGGCCATTCCAACGTTACTAGAGACCCGGGAATTCCACATGGCTCCTCCTACGTGCTCCCTACGTAAATTAGATGGGTTGCAGGGGGTGGGGAGCATCTGTAAAGCCTACAGGGAGAGGAGACAACTGGTATAGAAAACACCCAGAGTAGCCAAAACTACAGAAAAGCTCAATGAAATCATAAGAAAATAACTAGGTGAGAGTGAAGTGAGAGAGAGAGAGTGGTGTGAGAGAGAGTGGTGAGAGAGAGAGTGGTGTGAGAGAGAGAGTGGTGTGGAGAGAGAGAGTGGTGTGAGAGAGAGTGGTGAGAGAGAGAGTGGTGAGAGAGAGAGAGTGGTGTGAGAGAGTAGTGAGAGAGTAGTGAGAGAGAGAGAGTGGTGTGAGAGAGTGGTGGAGAGAGAGAGTGGTGAGAGAGAGAGTGGTGTGAGAGAGGTAGTGAGAGAGAGAGTGGTGTGAGAGAGTGGTGTGAGAGAGTTGTGAGAGGGTGATGTGAGAGGGTGGTGTTAGATTCTCTGTGTCCCTGGTTCTGTAATGTTTGTTGTTAGATTCTCTGTGTCCCTGGTTCTGTAATGTTTGGTGTTTAGATTCTCTGTGTCCCTGGTTCTGTAATGTTTGGTGTTAGATGCTCTGTGTCCCTGGTTCTGTACTGATTTAGGATCAGTTTAGCCTTGAGACCATATTGAATATTAATCAAATCAAATCAAATGTATTTACAGTATATCCCTTCGTACATCAGCTGATATCTCAAAGTGCTACAGAAACCCAGCATAAAACCCCAAACAGCAAGCAATGCAGGTGTAGAAGCACAGTGGCTAGGAAAAACTCCCTTGAAAGGCCAAAACCTAGGAAAACCTAGAGAGGAACCAGGCTATGAGGTGGCCAGTCCTCTTCTGGCTGTGCCGGGTAGAGAGGAACCAGGCTATGAGGGGTGGCCCGTCCTCTTCTGGCTGTGCCAGGTAGAGAGGAACCAGGCTATGAGGGGTGGCCAGTCCTCTTCTGGCTGTGCCAGGTAGAGAGGAACCAGGCTATGAGGGATGGCCAGTCCTCTTCTGGCTGTGCCAGGTAGAGAGGAACCAGGCTATGAGGGGTGGCCAGTCCTCTTCTGGCTGTGCTGGGTGGAGATTATAACAGAACATGGCCGAGATGTTCAAATGTTCATAAATGACCAGCATGGTCAAATAATAACAGTAGTTGTCGAGAGTGCAACAGGTCAGCACCTCAGGAGGAAATGTCAGTTCATAGCCGCTCTTTCAGAGTTTCTCAACCGCTCCTGCTGTCTCTAGAGAGTTGAAAACTCAGAGGAGCTGATCCTAGACTCATCCTAGACTGATCCTAGACTGATCTTAGACTGATCCTAGACTGATCTTAGACTGATCCTAGACTGATCTTAGACTGAAATGTTTGGTGTTAGATTCGCTGTGTCCCTGGTTCTGTAATGTTTGGTGTTAGATTCTCTGTGTCCCTGGTTCTGTAATGTTTGGTGTTTGATGCTCTGTGTCCCTGGTTCTGTAATGTTTGGTGTTAGATTCTCTGTGTCCCTGGTTCTGTAATGTTTGGTGTTAGATTCTCTGTGTCCCTGGTTCTGTAATGTTTGGTGTTTGATGCTCTGTGTCCCTGGTTCTGTAATGTTTGGTGTTTGATTCTCTGTCTCCCTGGTTCTGTAATGTTTGGTGTTTGATTCTCTGTGTCCCTGGTTTTGTGGGCACTGCCACCAATCGTTATCACCCTGTTTATGTTCAAAATCCTAACAGGTAGGTAGGTCCGTCCGTCCGTCCGTCCACGTGTCTGTCTGTCTGTCTCTCCGTCCGTCCGTCCATCCACGTGTCTGTCTGTCTCTCCGTCTCTCCGTCTATCCGTCTGTCTGTCTGTCTGTCTGTCTGTCTCTGTCTGTCTGGCTGTCTGTCCATGTGTCTGTCTGTCTGTCTCTCCGTCCGTCCGTCCATCCACGTGTCTGTCTGTCTCTCCGTCTCTCCGTCTATCCGTCTGTCCGTCTGTCTGTCTGTCTGTCTGTCTGTCTGTCTCTCCGTCTCTCCGTTCTCCGTTTTCTCTCCGTCTCTCCGTTTCTCTGCTTGTCTGCTTGTCTGCTTGTCTGTTTGTCTGTTGTCTGTTTGTCTGTCTGTCCGTCTGTCCGTCTGTCCGTCTGTCCGTCTGTCTGTCTGTCTGTCTGTCTGTCTGTCTGTCTGTCTGTCTGTCTGTCTGTCTGTCTGTCTGTCTGTCTGTCTGTCTGTCTGTCTGTCTGTCTGTCCAAGTCTGTCTGTCTGTCTGTCTGTCTGTCTGTCTGTCTGTCTGGCTGTCTCTGTCTGTCTGTCTGTCTGGCTGTCTGGCTGTCTGGGCTGTCTGTCCATGTGTCTGTCTGTCTGTCTGTCTGTCTGTCTGTCTGTCTGTCTCTGTCTGTCTGGCTGTCTGTCCATGTGTCTGTCTGTCTGTCTCTCCGTCTGTCTGTCTGTCTGTCCGCCCCATCTGTCTGTCTGTCTGTCTGTCTGTCTGTCTGTCTGTCTGTCTGTCTGTCTGTCTGTCTGTCCGCCCGTCTGTCCGTCTGTCTGTCTGTCTGTCTGTCTGTCTGTCTCTCCGTTTGTCTGTCTGTCTGTCCGCCCATCTGTCTGCTTCTGTCTGTCTGTCTGTCTGTCTGTTCTGTCTGTCTGTCTGTCTGTCTGTCTGTTTGTCTGTCTCTCCGTCTGTCTGTTCGTCTGTCTGTCCGCCCATCTGTCTGTCTGTCTGTCTGTCTGTCTGTCTGTCTGTCTGTCTGTCTGTCTGTCTGTCTGTCTGTCTGTCTGTCTGTCTGTCTGTCTGTCTGTCTGTCTGTCTCCGTGTGCCTGTTCGTCTGTCTGTCCGCCCGTCTGTCCGTCCGTCCGTCCGTCTGTCTGTCCGTCTGTCTGTCTCTCTGTCCGTCCGTCCGTCTGTCTGTCTCTCTGTCCGTCCGTCCGTCCGTCCGTCCGTCCGTCTGTCTGTGGGTAGCCAGTCGATTCCTGTAACAGCTTGTCTGGCTGGAGGCCTGATTGGCTATGAAGCCTCTTCAGATGTGAGGGTACAGAGAGAACACCAGACAGCAGTCTCTTCGACGGTATGCTGCATGCTGTACCAGACAGACAATGTCAGTCAACGGTTACTGAGGTATTGAAATTTTACAAAGTTAAGGAGATTATGTCATTCATGTATGTACCTATATAACAGGCCAGACCAGGACCCCCCTCCCGTCCCCTCAGCTCCAATGATCCTCCCTCCCTCAGCTTCCTGATCCTCCTCAGCCCCCATGATCCCCTCCCCTCCCCTCAGCTCCATGATCCCCCTCTTCCCTCCCTCAGCCCACATGATCCCCCTCCCCCTCCCTCAGCCCCCATGATCCTCCCCCTCCCCTCAGCTCCCATGATCCCCCTCCTCCCCTCAGCCCACATGATCCCCTCCCTCCCCTCAGCCCCATGATCCCCTCCCTCCCTCAGCTCCCATGATCCCCTCCCCCCCTCAGCCCCCATGATCCCCCCTCCCCTCCCTCAGCTCCATGATCCTCTCCCCTCCCCTCAGCTTCCTGATCCCCCTCCCCTCCCCTCAGCCCCCATGATCCCCTCCCCTCCTCAGCTCCCATGATCCCTCTCCCTCCCCTCACTACGCTGATCCCTCCCTCAGCCCCCATGATCCTCCCCTCAGCCCTATGATCCTCCCTCCCCTCACTTCGCTGATCCCCTCCCTCAGCTCCTGATCCTCCCTCCGCCCCATGATCACCTCCCCTCCTCAGCTTCCTGATCCCCTCCTCAGCTTCCTGATCCCCTCCCCTCCGCCCCTATGATCCCTCCCTCCCTCAGCTTCCTGATCCCCCTCCCCTCCCCTCAGCCCCCATGATCCTCTCCCTCCCCCTCAGCTTCTGATCCCCTCCCTCAGCCCCATGATCCCCCTCCCCCTCCTCCCCTCAGCCCCCATGATCCCCCTCCCCTACCCTCAGCCCCCATGATCCCCCCTCCCCTCAGCTTCCTGATCCCCTCCTCTCCCCTCAGCCCCCATGATCCCTCCTCCCATCAGCTCCATGATCCCCTCCCTCCCCTCAGCTCCATGATCCTCCTCCTCAGCCCCCATGATCCCCCTCCCCTCCCTCAGCTTCCTGGTCCCCTCCTCCCTCAGCTCCCTGATCCCTCCTCCCCTCAGTTCCTGATCCCCTCCCTCCCCTCAGCTCCTTTGATCCCTCCTCCCTCAGCTCCCTGATCCCCCCTCCTCAGCTCCATGATCCCTCTCCCTCCCCTCAGCCCATGATCCCCTCCTCAGCCTCCCATGATCCCCTCCCCCTCCCATCAGCTCCCTGATCCCCTCTCTCAGCCCCCATGATCCCTCTCCCTCCCTCAGCTTCCTGATCCCCTCCCTCCCCTCATCCCTAATGATCCTCCTCCCCTCAGCTTCCTGATCCCCCTCCCCTCCCATCAGCTCCATGATCCCCTCCCCTCCTCAGCTTCCTGATCCTCCTCCCCTCCCCTCCCCCATGATACCTCTCCCTCCCTCATCCCTAATGATCCCTCCCCCTCCCCTCAGCTTCCTGATCCCCTCCTCCCATCAGCTCCATGATCCCCCTCCCTCCTCAGCTTCCTGATCCCCCTCCCCCTCCCCTCAGCCCCCATGATCCCCCTCCTCCCCTCATCCCCAATGATCCCCCTCCCCTCAGCTCCCTGATCCCTCCCCTCCCATCAGCTCCATGATCCCCTCCTCCCACAGCCCCCATGATCCCCCTCCCTCAGCCCCCATGATCCCTCTCCCCTCCCATCAGCTCCTGATCCCCTCTCCTCCCCTCAGCTTTATGACACTTCCTCTCTCCCTCATCCCTATGATCCCCTCCCCTCCCCTCAGCTCCTGATCCCCCTCCCCTCCCTCAGCTCCTGATCTTCCCTAACCTCAGCTCCATGATCCCTCCCCTCCCCTCAGCTCCATGATCCCCCTCCTCCCCTCAGCTCCTTTATCTCCCCTCCCCTCAGCTCCTTTATCCCTCCCCTCCCCTCAGCTCCCATGATCCCCTCCCCTCCCTCAGCCCCCATGATCCCCCTCCCCTGCCCTCAGCTCCCTGATCCCCCTCCCTCCCATCAGCTCCCTGATCCCCATCCTCCTCAGCCCCCATGATCCCCATCCCTCCTCAGCCTCCCTATGATCCCTCCTCCCCTCAGCTCCCATGAGCCCCCTCCCCTCCCCTCAGCCCCCTATGATCCCCTCCTGCCCTCAGCTCCCTGACCCCCCCTCCCTCAGCTCCCTGATCCCCATCCCTCCCATCAGCTCCTGATCCCATCCTCTCAGCCCCATGATCCCCATCCCTCCTCAGCCCCCATGATCCCTCCTCCCCTCAGCTCCTGATCCCTCCTCCCTCAGCTTCCTGGTCCCCTCCCTCAGCTCCCTGATCCCTCCTCCTCAGCTCCCTGATCCCTCCCCTCACTTCCCTGATCCTCCTCAGCCCCCATGATCCCCTCCTCAGCCACCATGATCCCCTCCTCCCCTCAGCTCCCTGATCCCCTCCTCAGCCCTATGATCCCCTCCTCAGCCCCTATGATCCCTCCCTCAGCCACCATGATCCTCCCCTCCCCTCACTTCCTGATCCCTCCCCTCAGCCCCTATGATCCCCTCCCCTCAGCCACTATGATCCCCTCCCCTCAGCTCCCTGATCCCTCCCTCAGCCCCATGATCCCTCCCTCAGCCCCCATGATCCCCCTCCCTCAGCCACCATGATCCCCTCCTCCCCTCAGCCCCCATGATCCCCTCCTCAGCCCCCATGATCCTCCCCTCCCCTCAGCTCCCTGATCCCTCCCCTCAGCCCCCATGATCCTCCTCCCCTCCCTCAGCCACCATGATCCCTCTCCCCCTCCCCTCAGCCCCCATGATCCCTCCTCAGCCCCCATGATCCTCCTGCCCTCAGCTCCCTGCCCCCTCCTCAGCTCCTGATCCCTCCCATCAGCTCCCTGATCCCCCTCCCCTCAGCCCCCATGATCCCCTCCCCTGCCCTCAGCTCCTGCCCCTCCCCTCAGCCCCCATGATCCCCTCCCCTACCTCAGCCCCCATGATCCCCTCCCTCAGCTTCCTGATCCCTCCTCTCCCTCAGCCCCATGATCCTCCTCCCATCAGCTCCATGATCCTCCTCCCCTCAGCTCCCATGATCCTCCCTCCCCTCAGCCCCCATGATCCCCTCCTCCTCAGCTTCCTGGTCCCCCTCCCCTCCCCTCAGCTCCCTGATCCCCCTCCCCTCCCTCAGTTCCCTGATCCCCTCTCCCTCCCCTCAGCTCCTGATCCCCTCCCCTCCTCAGCTCCTGATCCCCCTCCCTCCCTCAGCTCCATGATCCCTCTCCCTCCTCAGCCCCTATGATCCCCCTCCCTCAGCCCCCATGATCCCCTCCCCCTCCCATCAGCTCCTGATCCCCCTCTCCTCAGCCCCCATGATCCCTCTCCCCTCCCCTCAGCTTCCTGATCCCCTCCCCTCCCCTCATCCCCAATGATCCCCCCCTCCCCTCAGCTTCCTGATCCCCTCCCCCTCCCATCAGCTCCATGATCCCCTCCTCCCCTCAGCTTCCTGATCCCTCCTCCCTCCTCAGCCCCTATGATACCTCCCTCCCTCATCCCTAATGATCCCCCTCCCCCTCTCTCAGCTTTGATCCCCTCCCCTCCCATCAGCTCCATGATCCCCCTCCCCTCCCCTCAGCTTCCTGATCCCCCTCCCCTCCCCTCAGCCCCCTATGATCCCCCTCCCCTCCCCTCATCCCCAATGATCCCCCTCCCTCAGCTCCTGATCCCCTCCTCCCATCAGCTCCATGATCCCCCTCCCCTCCCCACAGCCCCCATGATCCCCTCCCCTCAGCCCCCATGATCCCTCTCCTCCCATCAGCTCCCCTGATCCCCCCCCTCCCCTCAGCCCCCATGATACCCCTCCCCTCCTCATCCCCCCATGATCCCCCTCCCTCCCCTCAGCTCCCTGATCCCCTCCCTCCCTCAGCTCCCTGATCCTCCCTAACCTCAGCTCCCATGATCCTCCTCCTCAGCTCCATGATCCCCTCCCTCCCTCAGCTCCCTTATCCCCTCCCTCCCCTCAGCTCCCTTATCCCCTCCCCTCCTCAGCTCCCATGATCCCCTCCCTCCCTCAGCCCCATGATCCCTCTCCCTGCCCTCAGCTCCCTGATCCCCCTCCCCTCCCTTCAGCTCCCTGATCCCATCCCCTCCCCTCAGCCCCCATGATCCCCATCCCTCCCCTCAGCCCCCATGATCCCTCCCTCCCTCAGCTCCCATGAGCTCCCCTCCCCTCAGCCCCCATGATCCCCTCCCCTGCCCTCAGCTCCTGACCCCCTCCCCTCAGCTCCCTGATCCCCATCCCCTCCCATCAGCTCCCTGATCCCATCCCCTCCCTCAGCCCCCATGATCCCATCCTCCCCTCAGCCCCTATGATCCCTCCCCTCCCCTCAGCTCCTGATCCCCCTCCTCCCCTCAGCTTCCTGGTCCCCCTCCCTCAGCTCCCTGATCCCCCTCCCCTCCCCTCAGCTCCCTGATCCCCCTCCCCTCACTTCCCTGATCCTCCCTCAGCCCCCATGATCCCCTCCCTCAGCCACCATGATCCCCCTCCTCCCTCAGCTCCTGATCCCCCTCCCCTCAGCCCCCATGATCCCCCTCTCAGCTCCCATGATCCCCCTCCCTCAGCCACCATGATCCCCCTCCCTCCCTCACTTCCTGATCCCCTCCCTCAGCCCCCATGATCCCCCTCCCCTCAGCCACCATGATCCCCCTCCCCTCCCCTCAGCCCCCATGATCCCCCTCCCCCTCAGCCCCCATGATCCCCTCCCCTCCCCTCAGCTCCCTGATCCCTCCCCTCAGCCCCCATGATCCTCCTCCCCTCCCCTCAGCCACCATGATCCCTCTCCCCTCCCTCAGCCCCCATGATCCTCCCCTCAGCTCCCCCCATGATCCCCCTCCCCTGCCCTCAGCTCCCTGCCCCCTCCCCTCAGCTCCCTGATCCCCCTCCCATCAGCTCCTGATCCCCTCCCTCAGCCCCCATGATCCCCCTCCCTGCCCTCAGCTCCCTGCCCTCCCTCAGCTCCCTGATCCTCCCTCCCATCAGCTCCTGATCCCCTCCCTCCTCAGCTTCCTGATCCCCTCCCTCCCCTCAGCCCCATGATCCCCTCCCCTCCCCTCAGCTTCCTGATCCCTCCCTCCCCTCAGCTTCCCTGATCCCCCTCCCCTCCCTCAGCCCCATGATCCCCTCCCCTCCCCTCAGCTTCCCTGATCCCCCTTCCTCCCTCAGCCCATGATCCCCTCCCTCCCTCAGCCCCATGATCCTCCCCTCCCCTCAGCTTCCTGATCCCCCTCCCCTCCCCTCAGCCCCCATGATCCCCCTTCCTCCCCGCAGCTCCCATGATCAACCCTCCTCCCTCACTTCCTGATCCCCTCCCCTCAGCCCCAGGATCCCCCTCCCCTCCCCTCAGCCCCCATGATCCCCCTCTCCCTCCCCTCAGCTCCCTGATCCCCCTCCCTCAGCCCCCAGGATCCCCTCCCCTCCCCTCAGCCCCCATGATCCCCCTCCCCTCCCCTCAGCTCCCTGTTCCCCTCCCCTCCCCTCCAGCTCCTGATCCCCCTCCCTCAGCTCCCTGATCCCCCTCCCCTCCCCTCAGCTCCTGATCCCCCTCCCTCAGCTCCCTGATCCCCTCCTCCCTCAGCTCCCTGATCCTGATCCCCCTCCCCTCCCTCAGCTCCCTGATCCCCTCCCCTCCCCTCAGCTCCTGATCCCTCGACTCAGCTCCCTGATCCCCTCCTCAGCTCACTGATCCCCTCCCCTCCCCTCAGCTCCCTGATCCCTCCCCCCCTCAGCTCCCTGATCCCCTCCCCTCCCATCAGCTTCCCTGATCCCCTCCCCTCCCCTCAGCTCCTGATCCCCCCTCAGCTCCCTGATCCCCCTCCCCCTCCCATCAGCTCCCCCACCTCTCTCTGATAATCTCCTGGTATTTCTCTCTCCCACCCCACCTCTCTCTGATAATCTCCTGGTATTTCTCTCCCTCCTCACCCCACCTCTCTCTGATAATCTCTGGTATTTCTCTCCTCTCACCCCCACCTCTCTCTGATAATCTCCTGGTATTTCTCTCCCCTCACACCACCTCTCTGATAATCTCCTGGTATTTTCTCCCTCACCCCACCTCTCTGATAATCTCCTGGTATTTCTCTCCCTCACCCCACCTCTCTCTGATAATCTCCTGGTATTTCTCTCCCCTCACCCCACCTCTCCCTGATAATCTCCTGGTATTTCTCTCCCTCACCCCACCTCTCTCTGATAATCTCCTGGTATTTCTCTCCCCTCACCCCACCTCTCTCTGATAATCTCCTGGTATTTCTCTCCCCTCACCCCACCTCTCTCTGATAATCTCCTGGTATTTCTCTCCTCTCACCCCACCTCTCTCTGATAATCTCCTGGTATTTCTCTCCCCTCACCCCACCTCTCTCTGATAATCTCCTGGTATTTCTCTCTCCTCACCCCACCTCTCTCTGATAATCTCCTGGTATTTCTCTCCTCTCACCCCACCTCTCTCTGATAATCTCCTGGTATTTCTCTCCTCTCACCCCACCTCTCTCTGATAATCTCCTGGATTTTCTCCTGTGTGTTTTCCCTCCTCCCATCTCTCTAAAGGACCACATTACTGCCATCTCCACGAACTTGTCAAAAACAGTTTGCGTGCCTATTATCCCCCAAAACTGATTTCCCCATGACTCTTCCGTGGTAGCACCACCCCTCCACCCGCCCCCTCTGCCCCCTCGATTGAAACCCCCAACACGACCTGTGCACCCCTAAATAACTCCCTCGCCCCTGCCTGAAGCGCTCTACCCCCATCCCAAGCAATCCTGGCAGGAGTTGGACATTTCTCTCTCTCTGTCTCTCAATTCTTTTCAATTAAATTCAAAGGGCTCTATTAACGCTAATTAATTAGAAATGAACAGAAATGTAACA
This sequence comes from Oncorhynchus keta, assembly GCF_023373465.1. Classification (NCBI taxonomy): domain Eukaryota; kingdom Metazoa; phylum Chordata; class Actinopteri; order Salmoniformes; family Salmonidae; genus Oncorhynchus; species Oncorhynchus keta. The sequence continues at coordinate 2,951,044 of NC_068444.1, forward strand.
GTTAACATTCTACTCAAAAAATCATTTAAATAGACAGACATTTCAAGTGTTATATTATAGTTGTAGATAGTTGTAGTAGGAGAGGTAGGGGATCAATAAGCAGATAAGGATAGGTGGTATTTACTCAGTTGTTTGTGTTCCACTGTTTTCATGGCAACGGGCAGAACACCTTGCTGCTGTGGAAGTTTGGAGATACGGGGAGTTTATCAATGTTGTTTGTAGGTCTGAGTGATCTGTGGAAAATGTGTCTCCAATATGGCCGTACACATGGCAGGAGCTCTCTCTCCCTCTCTCGCTCTCGCTCTCTCTCTCTCTCTCTCTCTCTCTCTCTCTCTCTCTCTCTCTCTCTCTCTCTCTCTCTCTCTTCCGCTCTCTCTCTCTCTCTCTCTCTCTCTCCCTCTCTCTCTCTCTCTCTACGTCTCTCTCTCTCCCCAATCCTTTCATCTTCTGACAAACTTTGAGCCGAAGAGAACAGAACAATGAAAGAAATACACACACACACACACACACTCGCTCTCTAATACAACAAGGACAACAACAGCAGCAGTAACAACATAAAAGCTAGAACTAGAAAATGTGCCCGACAATGAACCTCATAAACTTGTACTGATTGGTTTATTGGTGGCTACATAGTTTCCACAAACAAAATCCTTCCCTTCACCCCCGCATCCCTCTCTCTCCCTTCCCCTCCCCTCCCCTTTCCCTTCCCTTCCAATCCTATCACTCTCTCTGTCAATTAGCGCCTTCCCAATGACACAACATGGAGGATCTTCATTAGAGTAGAATGTTTGATTATATCACTTGATATTCCTTTCCAAAACTAATTATCCCACTTGCATGTTAGTGCTCAGCTGACTGAGCATGCCCTCGCCCCTCTTTCCCATCCGTCCCAAACGCACCCTATTCACTATTTAGCACTACTTTTAAACCGGGGCTCATAGGACTCAGCTGACACGTCATGCACTATGCAGGGAATAAGGTTTCGAATGTGAGGTGCTCAGCAGTGGTTACTGATGTGATTTGTTCATGGCTCCTCTCCTCTTTTACCTTCCCTTCCCCTCTCTCCCTTCTCTCTTCTCCTCTCTCTCTCTCTCTCTCTCTCTCTCTCTCTCTCTCTCTCTCTCTCTCTCTCTCTCCTCTCTCTCTCTCTCTCTCTCTCTCTCATCTCTCTATGCACTCTCACTGTCTCTATGCACTCTCACTGTCTCTATGCACTCACTGGTCTCTACCCACACTCTCACTGGTCTCTACCCACACTCACTGGGCTTTACCCACACTCTCACTGGCCTCTACCCACACTCTCACTGGGTTTTTTTACCCCACACTCTCACTGGCTCTACCCACACTCACTGGACTCTACCCACACTCTCACTGCACTCTACCCACACTCTCTCTGACTCTACCCACACTCTCACTGGTCTCTACCCACTCTCTCACTGGACTCTACCCCACACTCTCATTGACTACTGACCCCCACTGGACTCTACCCACCTCTCCTGGACCCTTCCCACTCTCTCACTGGACCCTTCCCACTCTCCTCACTGGACTCTATCCACACTCACTGACCCTTCCCACACTCTCACTGGGACCCTTCCCACTCTCTCACTGGACCCTTCCCACTCTCTCACTGGACTATCCACACTCTCACTGACCCTTCCACTCTCACTGGACCCTTCCCACTCTCTCACTGGACCCTTCACACTCTCTCTGACCCTTCCCACACTCTCACTGGACCCTTCCCACTCTCTCACTGGACCCTTCCCACTCTCTCACTGGACCCTTCCCACTCTCTCACTGGACTCTATCCACACTCTCACTGGACTCTATCCACACTCTCACTGACTCTATCCACACTCTCACTGGACTCTATCCACACTCTCACTGGACTCTATCCACACTCTCACTGGACTCTATCCACACTCTCTCACTGGACTCTATCCACACTCTCACTGGACCCCTTCCCACACTCTCACTGGACTCTATCCACACTCTCACTGGACTCTATCCACTCTCACTGGACTCTATCCACACTCTCACTGGACTCTATCCACACTCACTGGACTCTATCCACACTCTCACTGGACTCTATCCACACTCTCACTGGACCCTTCCACACTCTCACTGGACTCTATCCACACTCTCACTGGACCCTTCCCACTCTCTCACTGGACTCTACCCACACTCTCACTGGTCTCTACCCACACTCTCACTGGACTCTACCCACACTCTCACTGGACTCTACCCACACTCTCACTGGTCTCTACCCACACTCTCACTGGACTCTACCCACACTCTCACTGGACTCTACCCACACTCTCACTGGCCTCTACCCACACTCTCACTGGACTCTACCACACTCTCACTGGACTCTACCCACACTCTCACTGGTCTCTACCCACTCTCTCACTGGACTCTACCCACACTCTCACTGGACTCTACCCACACTCTCACTGGTCTCTACCCACACTCTCACTGGACTCTACCCACACTCTCACTGGACTCTACCCACACTCTCACTGGTCTCTACCCACACTCTCACTGGACTCTACCCACACTGTCACTGGTCTCTACCGACACTCTCACTGGACTCTACCCACACTCTCACTGGTCTCTACCCACACTCTCACTGGTCTCTACCCACACTCTCACTTATCTCTACCCACACTGTCACTGGTCTCTACCCACACTGTCACTGGAGTCTACCCACTCTCACTGGAGTCTACCCCACACTCTCACTGGAGTCTACCGACACACACTGGACTCTACCCACACTCTCACTGGTCTCTACCCACACTCTCACTTATCTCTACCCACACTGTCACTGGTCTCTACCCACACTGTCACTGGAGTCTACCCACACTCTCACTGGAGTCTACCCACACTCTCACTGGAGTCTACCGACACACACTGGACTCTACCCACACTCTCACTGGACTCTACCCACACTCTCACACATACGTACACTAACATTTCCCTGTCTCTCCTTCCCTGTCTCTGTTACCCTGTCTCTCTGGTCCTGTATCTCTGGCCCTGTCTCTCTGGTCCTGTCTCTGTATCCCTGTCTCTGTGTCCCTGTCTCCCTGGTCCTGTCTCTGCTCCATAGAAGCCCCATAACTCCTGGACAGGCCTCCAACGTGCCACAAATCAAGGACCATTAGACACATTTCAAAGTGGCTCAGGAAGGGGCAGCACACTGATTAGAGAGAGAGAGAGAGAGAGAGAGAGAGAGAGAGAGAGAGAGAGAGAGAGAGAGAGAGAGAGAGAGAGAGAGAGAGAGAGAGAGAGAGAGAGAGAGAGAGAGAGAGAGAGAGAGAGAGAGAGACAGAGAGACAGGCAGAGACAGGGCAGCACACTGATTAGAGAGAGAGATAGAGAGAGAGAGAGAGAGAGAGAGAGAGAGAGAGAGAGAGAGAGAGAGAGAGAGAGAGAGAGAGAGAGAGAGAGGTAGATCACTTTAATTCTGCTTCAGGGATCTTTTTCAAAAAGGGCCCAGAGACCCCGGGACTTCAGAACCGCTGACCGGTAGTTGAACCCAACCAGGGCCAACCAGTCAGACACACACACGCAGCCACTCGGCCCAGTCAGGACCCAACACTAGCCAGCCAGGACCCAACACTAGCCAGCCAGGACCCAACACTAGCTAATCAGGACCCAACACTAGCCAGCCAGGACCCAACACTAGCCCGCCAGGACCCAACACTAACCGGCCAGGACCCAACACTAGCTGACCAAGACCCAACACTAGCCTGCCAGGACCCAACAGTAACCTGTCAGGACCCAACACTAACCTGTCAGGACCCAACACTAACCAGCCAGGACCCAACACTAGCTGACCAGGACCCAACACTAGCTGACCAGGACCCAACACTAACCTGTCAGGACCCAACACTAACCAGCCAGGACCCAACACTAGCTGACCAGGACCCAACACTAGCCGACCAGGACCCAACACTAACCAGCCAGGACCCAACACTAACCAGCCAGGACCCAACACTAGCCTGCCAAGACCCAACACTAACCAGCCAGGATCCAACACTAGCCTGCCAGGACCCAACATTAACCAGCCAGGACCCAACACTAGCCTGCCAGGACCCAACACTAGCCTGCCAGGACCCAACATTAACCAGCCAGGACCCAACACTAGCCTGCCAGGACCCAGCACTAACCAGCCAGGATCCAACACTAGCCTGCCAGGACCCAACATTAACCAGCCAGGACACAACATTAACCAGCCAGGACCCAACACTAACCAGCCAGGACCCAACATTAACAAGCCAGGAACCAACATTAACCAGCCAGGACCCAACACTAACCAGCCAGGACCCAACACTAACCAGCCAGGACCCAACACTAACCAGCCAGGATCCAACACTAAACAGCCAGGACCCAACACTAACCAGCCAGGACCCAATGCTAACCAGCCAGGACCCAACACTAACCAGCCAGGACCCAATGCTAACCAGCCAGGACCCAATGCTAACCAGCCAGGACCCAACACTAACCAGCCAGGACCCAATGCTAACCAGCCAGGACCCAACACTAACCAGCCAGGACCCAACACTAATCAGCCAGGACCCAATGCTAACCAGCCAGGACCCAACACTAACCAGCCAGGACCCAATGCTAACCAGCCAGGACCCAACACTAACCAGCCAGGACCCAACACTAACCAGCCAGGACCCAATGCTAACCAGCCAGGACCCAATGCTAACAGCCGGTTGCTAATAAACATAACCATCGTCCCCCTCCCTTCCTCCCTTCCTCCCTTCCTCTCTTCCCTTCCTCCCTTGCCTTGCCTTCCCTTCCCCTTTCCCTTGAGTCTCCGCAGGTTCCAGTGGTGTTGGGATTCTCTTGGCTCCAGCGACACAATCCCTCCATTGACTGGGCTACTGGTGCCACCGTGGGCTGGAGCCCGTCCTGCCACATTCATTGCCTGAAGTCAGCTATGCCTGCCTGGGACATCTTCCTGGGGGCTTGGACATTTCCCAAACCTCTTCGCCGGCTCCGCAGAGTACAGGCCCCTAAGACCACCTCTAGAGGAACAGGCCCCTGAGACCACCTCTAGAGGAACAGGCCCCTAAGACCACCTCTAGAGGAACAGGCCCCTAAGACCACCTCTAGAGGAACAGGCCCCTGAGACCACCTCTAGAGGAACAGGCCCCTGAGACCACCTCTAGAGGAACAGGCCCCTAAGACCACCTCTAGAGGAACAGGCCCCTAAGACCACCTCTAGAGGAACAGGCCCCTGAGACCACCTCTAGAGGAACAGGCCCCTAAGACCACCTCTAGAGGAACAGGCCCCTGAGACCACCTCTAGAGGAACAGGCCCCTAAGACCACCTCTGAGGAACAGGCCCCTGAGACCACCTCTAGAGTAACAGGCCCCTAAGACCACCTCTGAGGAACAGGCCCCTGAGGAGACCACCTCTAGAGGAACAGGCCCCCAAGACCACCTCTGGGGAACAGGCCCCTAAGACCACCTCTAGAGGAACAGGACCACCAAGACCACCTCTGAGGAACAGGCCCCAAGACCACCTCTAGAGGAACAGGGACACCGAGACCTCTCTAGAGGAACAGGCCCCGAGACCTCTCTAGAGGAACAGGCCCCTGAGACCACCTCTAGAGGAACAAGCCCCTAAGACCACCTCTAGAGGAACAGGCCCCTGAGACCTCTCTAGAGGAACAGCCCCTGAGACCCTCTAGAGGAACAAGCCCCTAAGACCACCTCTAGAGGAACAGGCCCCTGAGACCTCTCTAGAGGAACAAGCCCCTAAGACCACCTCTAGAGGAACAGGCCCCTGAGACCTCTCTAGAGGAACAAGCCCCCTAAGACCACCTCTAGAGGAACAGGCCCCTAAGACCACCTCTAGAGGAATAGGCCCCTGAGACTCTAGAGGAACAAGCCCCTGGGAAGAATCTAGGGGTGGAGGAAGAGGGTAGAGGAATGGAGGGGTGGAGGGGTGGAGGAACAGGGGTGAGACCACCTCTAGAGGAACAGGGGTGAGGAATGGGAGAGGAACAGGGGTGGAGGAATGAGGGGTGGAGGGGTGGAGGGGGTGGAAGAATGGAGGGTGAGGACCATAGGAACAGGGGTGGAAGACCATCTAGAGAACAGGCCCTGAGACCTCTAGAGGAACAGGGGTGAGAGGAATCTAGAGGAACAGGAATGGAGGGGTCTAGAGGAACAGGCCCCTGAGACCACCTCTAGAGGAACAGGCCCCTGAGACCACCTCTAGAGGAACAGGCCCCTGAGAGGGGTCTAGGAATGAGGGTGGAGGAATGGAGGAACAGGAGGGGTGGAAGAACTCTCTGGAGGAACAGAGGGGTGGAGAATCTAGGGGTGGAGGAATGGAGGGGTGGAGGGGAACAGGCCCCCTGAGACCACCTCTAGAGGAACAGGCCCTAAGACCACCTCTGGAGGAATAGAGGGGTGGAAGACCACCTCTGAGGGGAACAGGCCCTGGGAGGAATGGAGGGGTAGAGGAATGGAGGGGTGGACCACCTCTAGAGGAACAGGGGTAAAGACCACCTCTGGAGGAACAGGGGTGGAGACCAGGGGTGGAGGAATGGAGGACCCCTCTGAACAGGCCCTAAGACCACCTCTAGAGGAACAGGCCCCTGGGAGACCAGGGGTCTAGAGGTGGGAGGACCACCTCGAGGAATGGACCTCTGGAGGAATGGAGGGGTGGAGAATCTAGAGGTGGAGACCACCTCTGGAGGACCATCTAGAGGAACAGGCCCCCTGAGACCACCTCTGGAGGAGGAACAGGGGTGGGACCACCTCTGGAGGAACAGGGGTAAAGACCACCTCTAGAGGAACAGGGGTGGACCACCTCTGGAGGAACAGGGGTGGAGGAACCTCTAGAGGGAACAGGAGTGGAGGAACCACCTCTAGAGGAATGGAGGGGTGGGGACCACCTCCTAGAGGAACAGGGGTGGAGGAATCTAGGGGAACAGGGGGAAGACCAGGGGTGGAGGAACAGGGGTGAGAGGACCTCTGGAGGAATGGAGGGGTGGAGGACCTCTAGGGGAACAGGGGTGGAGGGGTCTAGAGGAACAGGAGGAGACCACCTCTGGAGGAACAGGCCCCTGGACCACCTGGAGGAACAGGGGTGGAGGGTGGAGGGGTGGAGGAATGGGAGGAGGGAGGAATGGAGGGTGGAGGCCCCTGGAGACCACCTCTAGAGGGGTGGAGGAATGGATCACCTCTAGAGGAAAGGAGGGGTGGAGGAATGGGAGGGGTGGAGGGAACAGTTGGAGGGGGTGGAGGAATGGTGGGGTGGAGGGGTGGAGGAACAGGGGTGGAAGAGGGTGGAGGAATGGAGGGGTGGAGGGGTGGAGGGGTAGAGGAACAGGCCCTGAGGGGTGGAGGAACAGGCCCCTGAGACCACCTCTGGAGGAACAAGCTAAGACCAGGGGTAGAGGAACATGCTCTGACCACCTCTAGAGGAACAGGGTGGAGGGTGGAGGAATGGAGGGGTGGACCTCTGGAGGAACAGGGGTGGAGGACCTCTGGAGGAATGGAGGTGAGAACCTGGAGGGTGGAGGAATGGAGGGGTGAGAGGGTGGAGGAATGGAGGGGTGAGTGGAGGAATGGAGGGGTGGAGGAATGGAGGGTGGAGGGGTGGGAGAATGGAGGGTGGAGCCCCAAGGAGGGGTGGAGAATGGAGGGGTGGAGGAAGGGGAGGGTGGAAGAGATGGAGGGGTGGGAGCCCCTAAGAGGGGTGGAGGAATGGAGGGGTGGAGAATAGAGGGGTGGACAAGCCCCTGGAGGTGGAAGAGGAACAGGTCTGGAGGGTGGAGGAACAGAGGGGGGTGAGGAATGGAGGGTGGAGCCCCTGGGAGGACCACCTGGGGGGAGGAGGCCCCTGAGGGGTGGAGGAATGAGGGGTGGAGGAATGGAGGTGGAGGTGAGGGTGGAGAATGGAGGGTGGAGGAATAGAGGAACAGGGGTGGAGGGTGGAGGAATGGAGGAGGTGGAGAATGGAGGAACAAGAAGACCAGGGGTGGAGGAACAGGGGTGGAGAATGGAGGGGTGGAGTGGTGGAGGGGTGGGAGGGTGGAACCCTGGAGGGGTGGGAGGAATGGAGGAGGTGGAGGGGTGGAGGTGGAAGACCATCTAGTGGAACAGGAATGGGTGGAGGAATGGAGGGGTGAGGAATGGAGGGGTGGAGGAATGGAGGGTGGAGGGTGGAGGTGGAACAGGTGGAGGAATGAGAGGGTGGAGGGTGGAGGAATGGAGGGGTGGAGAGGAGGACAGGAGGGGTGGAGGGAGGGGTGGAGGAATGGAGGAGTGGAGGAGTGGAGGGGTGGAGGATGGAGGAACAGGGTGGAGGAATAGAGGTGGAGGGTGGAGGGGTGGAGAATAGAGGTGTGTGGGGTGGAGGGTGGAGGGAGTGTGGAGGAATGGGAGGGTGGAGGAATGGAGGGGTGGTGGAGTGGAGGGGTGGAGGAATGGAGGGTGGAGGAATGGAGGGTGGAGAGGAATGGAGGGTGACAAGGGGTGGAAGGAATGGAGGGGGTGGAAGATGGAGGGGTGGAGGAATGGAGGGGTGGAGAGAATGGAGGGTGGAGGAATGGAGGGTGAGGAACTGGAGGAATGGAGGGGTGGAGGGTGGAGGGGTGGAGGGTGGGAGGAATGGAGGTGGAGGGGTGGAGGGTGGAGGGTGGAGGGTGGAGGGGTGGAGGGGGGAGGGGTGAGGAATGGAGGGGTGGAGGAATGGAGGGTGGAGGAGTGGAGGGGTGGAGGAATAGAGGAGGGGTGGAGGAGTGGAGGGTGGAGGGTGGAGGGTGGAGGAATGGAGGGTGGAGGAATGGAGGGTGGAGGGTGGAGGAATGGAGGGGTGGAGGAATGGAGGGGTGGAGGAATGGAGGGGTGGGAGGAATGGAGGGTGGAGGTGAGGGTGGAGGAATGGAGGGTGGGAGGGGTGGAGGGGTGGAGGGATGTGAGGGGGTGGAGGGAATGGAGGGGGTGGAGGGGTGGAGGAGTGGAGGGGAATGGAGGGGTGGAGGGGTGGAGGAATGGAGGAATCTGAGGGGTGGAGGGGTGGAAGGAATGGTGGGGTGGAGGAATGGAGGGTGGAGGGTGGAGAATGGAGGTGGAGGAGTGGAGGGGTGGAGGAATGGAGGGGTGGAAGGGTGGAGAATGGAGGAATGGAGGGGTGGAGGAATGGAGGGGTGGAGGGTGGAGGAATGGAGGGGTGGAGGGGTGGAGGAATGGAGGAGTGGAGGAATGGAGGTGGAGGAATGGAGGGGTGGAGGGTGGAGGAGTGGAGGAATGGAGGGGTGGAGGAATGGAGGGGTGGAGGGGTGGAGGGTGGAGGAATGGAGGGGTGGAGGGGTGGAGGAGGGGTGGATGAGGGTGGAGGAATGGAGGGGTGGAGGGTGGAGGGGTGGAGGAATGGGAGGGGTGGAGGGGTGGAGGAAGGAAGGAGTGGAGGGGTGTACAAGGGGTGGAGGGGTGGAGGAATGGAGGGTGGAGGAATGGAGGAATGGAGGGGTGGAGGAGAATGGAGATGGGGGTGGAGGAATGGAGGGGTGGAGGAATGGGAGGGGTGGAGGGGTGGGAGGGGTGGAGGAGTGGAGGGTGTGGGGTGGAGGGTGGAAGAATGGAGGGGTGGAGGAATGGACTGGGTGGAGGAATGGGGAGGGTGGAGGGGTGGGAGAAATTGGAGGGAATGGAGGAATGAGGGGTGGAGAATGGAGGGGTGGAAGAATGGAGGGGTGGAGGAATGGAGGGAGGAATGGAGGGTGGAGGAATGGATTAATATGAGGAATGGAGGGTGGAGGAGTGGAGGAATGGGGTGGAGGGGTGGAGGAATGGAGGGGTAGGAGTGGAGGAATGGAGGGGTGGAGGGTGGAGGAATGGAGGGGTGGGAGAATGGAGTGGGGAATGGAGGATGGAGGGGTGGGGTGAGGTGGAGGTTGGAGGGGTGGGAGGGGTGGAGGCTCTGGAGGGGTGGAGGAATGTGGAGGTGGGAGGGGTTATAGGGTGGAGTGGAGGGGTGGAAGAATGGAGGGCTAGCCAGCTACATGGAGGTGGAGGAATGGAGGGCTGAAGGGGTGGAGGGGTGGGAGCCAACAGGAGGAATGGAGGGGTGGATTGGAGGAATAGAACCCAACAAGGATTGGACGGGTGGAGGGGTGGGATCACTGGAGGGGTGAGGGGTCAACTGTAGGAATGGAGGGGTGAGGGGTGGGAGCTGGCTACATGGAGGAATGGAGGGGTGGAGGATTTGGAGGGGTGGAGGGGTGGAGTAGTGGAGGATAATTGGAATTAGTGGAGCTATTGGGAGGGGTGGAATGGAGAATGGAAGGTGGAGGGGTGGAACACTGGAGGAATGGCCAGTGGAGGGGGTGGGAGGAATAGATCACTGTAGGTGGCTGGGAGGAATGGAGGGGTGGACGACTTGATTAGTGTAGTGTTGGGAGCTACATAGCTGGAGTCTTTGGAAGTAATGGGAGGGGTGGTAGAATGGGGTGGAAGGTAGAGGGGTGGGAGGAATGGAGGGGTGGAGGGGTGGAGGGTGGAGTGGAGGAATCAGGGGGGAGGGTCTGAATGGAAGCCAACAGAGGGGTGGGAGGAATGAGGGGTGGAGGGTGGGAGGAATGGGAGGGGTGCACATGGAGGTATGGACATTTGGGAGGGGTGGATTACAGTGGGAGGGGTGGAGGATTTGTTTGAATGGGAGGGTGGAGGGGTGGAAGAATCTTTGTTGGAGGAATGGAGAGGGTGGAGTAGTGGAGGGGAATGGAGGGGTGGGAGGGGTGGAGGGGTGGCCAGAATGGCAGAGTCTTTCATCTGGAGGGTGGAAGAATCCAGAGGGGTGGAGGAATGGAAGGGGTGGGAGGAATTGAGGGGTGGAGGAATGGAGGGGTGGGAGGAATTGAGGGGTGGAGGGGTCAAGGAATGAGGGGTGGGGGGAGGAATGGAGGGGTGGAGGGATGGAGCAGTACTGTATCATTTGAATGGAGGGTGGAGGAATAGGAGTCTTGCTGTCCCAAGATGAGGGGGTGAAGGGGTGGAGGAATTGAGGGGTGGAATTTCCTTGCATGGAGGGGTGGAGGAATTAGGGGGTGTCTTCAATGAGGGGTGGAGGAATGGAGGGGTGGGAGGGGTCTGACAGGGTGGAGGAATGGAGGGTGGAGGGGTGGATAACCTGAAGGGTGGAGGGGTGGGAGGAGAATGGAGGGGTGGAGGTGGAGGGTGGTAGGGTGGAGGGGTGGGGGGTGGAGGAATGGGAGGGGTGAAGGGGGTGGAGGAATGGAGGGGTGGAGGAGTGGAGGAGGAATGGGAGGGGGAGGGGTGGAGGAATGGAGGGGTAGGAACTGGAGGGGTGGAGGTGGAGGGTGGGAGGGGTGGAGGAATGGAGGGTGGAGGGGTGGGAGGAATGGAGGGGTGGGAGGGTGGGAGGAATGGAGGGGTCAGGGATGGAGGGTGGAGAATGGGAGGGGTCTCCCCTGGAGGGGTGGAGGGGTGGGAGGAATGCCTCCTTTGAATGGAGGTGGGAGGAATGGAGGGGTGGAGCCCTTGGAGGGCTGAACATCCTTATCATTTATCGCCCTCCAGGTTCCCTGGAGTTCATGGAGAGGCTTGAGGGTGGAGAAGCTGGAGGGGTGAGGGGGTGAAGGTCACAGGAATGGAGGGGTGGGAAGGTGGGAGTACCTTGGACTCATTCCTCTGAAGGGGTGGAGGAATCCTCTCTTTTGAGGGGTGGACCCTCTCAGGGTGGGAGGAATGGGAGGGGTGGAGGGCTGGAGAATCAGGGGTGGAGGGTGGAGAATGGCTGGGGTCCACTAAATCAGGGGTGGAACTGGAGGAATGAGGGTGGAGGAAGTGGAGGGGTGGGAGGAATTTCCCATCTGAGGGTGGAACACTGAGGTACTCGGATGGAATGGAGGGGTCCCAAATCCCTCTCTGCTCTCTCCCTCTTGGAGAATGGAGGGGTCCCTTTGAAATCAAACTTTCTCCAAGATCTGGATTCTGGAGGAATGGAGAAAGGAGAATGGAGGGGTGGAGAAATTCCCCTATCCTCCAGGATGGGGACCTCTTCTCCCCTGGAGGTGGCTCCAGATGAAAGGGGTGGAGAATGTGAGGGGCTCCGGGAGGAGCGGAGAATGGCCTTCCATCGCCTGGAAGAATGGAGGGTGGAGGAATGGAGGGTGGAGGAATGGAGGGTGGAGCCACTTTGAGGGGTGGAGAGAATGGAGCATCTGCCTCTGAAACCCTGGGAGGGCTGGAGCCACCTGAGGGGTCCCTGAATGGGAGGGTGGAGGTATCCCTCTCTGCAATGAGGGGTGGGACCATTTGGAAGGGAGGGGTCGATGACATCCGATCCTCGTTTGGGTCAAAGGACACTGGAGGGGTGGGCCCACTGCCCTACCCTGGAGGGGTGTGAAGGGGTCCCCTCAACTGGGAGATGAAATCTCGCGTCTTGAGGCGCTCCGGGGTGGACAAAGCCAGGGGTGGGAGCCCTATCCCTCAGACCTTCTCCAGACCATTTCCGGAGACCTTCTCCCTTACCTCACCTCGCTCATCCAACTCATCCCTGACCGCACGCTGATTGCGTCCCTCCCGTCTTCAAGAGGCGGCGGGCGAGAATCTGAAAAACCTCACACGCGATCCCTCACCATGTCAACAACTAGGACCAGTCTAGGCCCTCTCTTATTCTCTCCATAAACTCAAGTCCTTGGCTCTGCCGCTATCATCTCTCTCAGAATGACCTTCTCTCTCCTCAGTCAGGTTTCATGCAGACTAGTCATTCAACCTTAATTTTCTCTTCTCTCGATGATCAGGTGGCGCTCCGCACTGCTAAGCGTCTGGCAGACTCTCTCTCCTCTGCTCTCATCCTTCTAGCAAGATCGGCTGCCTTCGGGAATACTGTGAACCATGATCTCCCATCACGGTCTCTCCATTGGCATCTCCGGCGCGGCCCAAGAACTACAGATTGCTGTCAACCCCCTGACAGGTCGCTCCTACCATCGTGGCGAGAATCTGTCCTCCTCTACGCGCTCTCACCACTGGTGTCCCCAGAGAGCTCTGTTCTAGGCCACTCTTATTCTCGCTATAAGGGGAAGTCACTTGGCAGGTCCTAACCTCATGGTCACTTGTCATCTCCGCAGGCGACACACAATTAATCTTCTCCTTTCCCCTTCTGATGACCCAGGTGGCAAACCTAGCAACTCATCCATGTCTGCCTCGCAGCCAGTGTGGATGACGGATCAACCTCAAGCTGAACCTCAGCCACGAGCTCCACCCCGCCTCCTCCGGACTGCCCGTTCCATGATCTCGCCATCACGGTTGAGGCACTCCATTGTGTGCTCCTCCCAGAGCTGCTGAGGGGGGCGTGATCCCTCAGTACCTCCCAGGCGTTCTCAACTAGCATCAGGCGGTGTCCCGTTCCAACAAGGGCACTGCGTTCATCCCACCTCTGACCCTGCCTCACACACCACTGAGGAATCAGGCACTTGTCATCTCCAGTCAAAACTGGCTGTTGGCTCTGGCCTCAATGGTGGAACAAACCCCTACAACTCATCCCAGGACAGCTTCGCAATCCCGTCTGAGTGTTCAACCTTCCCAAATTCTCTCCCGTCATGGGTAAGTATCCTCCGCTCTCTCCACTTCAACAAGATTTAGATGCAAGTGGCTGTTCCACTGGTTGTCATAAGGTGTATGTGACGATTGAGCACCTCAGTACCTCAGAGGCTCTGATCCAGGCCCTACACCCAAACAAAGGCTGCGAATGTAAATCTGGGCCTGGAGGAATGGAGGGAAGGAGATGATGGGTCCAGCCCAGGGGGACTGTTCGCTGCTCTGGCCCCCAATGGTGAACAACTCCCTCACGAAGGTGGGGACAGCGGAGGTGTCACTCCACCTTGGAGGAATGGAAACCCCACCTGGAGGAATAGGGGTGGAGGATAGGGTAAGTAAGGGTAAGTAATCCTTCTCACCCCCCTTCTCCCCCAACAAGATTTAGATGCAAGTGGCTGTTTCCACTGGTTTGTCATAGAGTGTATGCACCAATTTGCCAAGTCGCTCTGAATGGCGTCTGCTAAGTAACAAATGTAAATGTAAATGTGAATGGGTGGAGGAATGGAGAGGAAGGGAGATGGATGGGTGGATACCCAGGTGGAGGGATGGGAGGTATGGATGGGTGGAAGGGAAAGGTGTGGTGGATGGGTGGATGGGTGGAGGATATGGAGGGTGGAAGAATGGAGGATGGAGGAATGGAGGTGGAGGATGGAGTGGAGGAATGGAGGGTGGAGGAATTGAGGGTGGAGGAATGGAGAGGTGGAGGGGTGGAGGAATGGAGGGGTGGAGGAGTGGAGAATGGAGGAGTGAAGGGGTGGAGGAATGGAGGAGTGGAGGGGTGGAGGAATGGAGGGTGGAGGGATGGAGGGTGGAGGGGTGGAGGAATGGAGGGTGGAGGAGTGGAGGAATGGAGGGTGGAGGAATGGAGGGTGGAGGAATGGAGAGTGGAGAATGAGAGGTGGAGGAATGGAGGGTGGAGGAATGGAGGGTGGAGGGGTGAAGGGGTGGAGAATGGAGGGTGGAGGAATGGAGGGGTGGAGGAGTGGAGGGTGGAGGAATGGAGGGGTGGAGGAATGGAGGGTGGAGGGGTGGAGGAGTGGAGGAATGGAGGGTGGAGGAATGGAGGGTGGAGGAATGGAGGGGTGGAGGGATGGAGGAGTGGAGGTGAGGGTGGAGGGGTGGAAGAATGGAGGGGTGGAGGAATGGAGGGGTGGAGGAATGGAGGGTGGAGGAATGGAGGGTGGAGGAATGGAGGGGTGGAGGAATGGAGAGGGTGGAGGAATGGAGGAATGGAGGGGTGGAGGAATGGAGGAGTGGAGGGGTGGAGGAATGGAGGGTGGAAGAATGGAGGGTGGAGGAATGGAGGGGTGGAGGGGTGGAAGGGGTGGAGGAATGGAGGGTGGAGGGTGGAGGAATGGAGGGGTGAAGGAATGGAGGTGGAGGAATGGAGGGGTGGAGGGGTGGAGGAATGGAGGGGTGGAGGAATGGAGGGTGGAGGAATAGGAGGGTGGAGGAGTGGAGGGGTGGAGGAATGGAGGGTGGAGGGGTGGAGGGTGGAGGAATGGAGGGGTGGAGGGGTGGAGGGGTGGAGGAATGGAGGGGTGGAGGGTGGAGGGGGTGGAGGAATGGAGGGTGGAGGGGTGGAGGGGTGGAGGAATGGAGGGTGGAGGAGTGGAGGGTGGAGGAATGGAGGGGTGGAGGGAGTGGAGGGGTGGAGGAATGGAGGGGTGGAGGAGTGGAGGAATGGAGGAGTGGAGGGGTGGAGGTGGAGGAATGTAGTGGTGGAGGAATGGAAGAATGGAGAGGTGAAGGGGTGGAGGAATGGAGGGGTGGAGGAATGGAGGGGTGGAGGAATGGAGGAATGGAGGGTGGAGGGGGTGGAGGGTGGAGGGGGTGGAGGAATGGAGGAATGGAGGGTGGAGGGGTGAGGTATGGAGGGTGAATGGAGAGGGAGTGGAGAATGGAGAGTGGTAGAGGGTGGAGGAATGGAGGGGGTGGAGGGTGGAGGAATGGAGGGTGGAGGGTGGAGGGTGGAGGAATGGAGGGTGGAGGGTGGAGAATGGAGGGTGGGAGGAATGGAGAGGTTGGAAGGTGAGGAGTGGAGGGGTGGGAAGAATGGAGGTGGAGGTGGAGGAATGGAGGAGAGTGGAGGAATGGAGTGGAGAATTGGAGAATGGAGAGTGAAGGGGTGGAGGAATGGAGGGGTGGAGGGTGGAGGAATGGAGAAGTGGAGGAGGCTGGAAAGATGGAAGGTGAGAGAATGGAGAGAGTGGAGAATGGAGGGGTGGAGGAATGGAGGGTGAGGGGTGGAAGGATGGAGGTGGAAGGGTGGAGGGGTGGAGGAGTGGAGGGTGGAGGAATGGAGGATGGAGGTGGAGGAATGGAGGGGTG
>NC_068444.1:2967064-3037064 GCF_023373465.1 Oncorhynchus keta
GATATTATTATTATTATTATTATTAGAGAGGAAAAGCATAGCAAGTGACGACCAGAAAGGTACAAGGCAAACAGAACAACAGAAAGTGTGAGAAAGTCCTTACAGCGTGAAGCGAGGAAGAGTAGTGTGACGAGGAGGACGGTACAGTTCTGGACAGCTCTCATGTTGATGGTGCTGGTTCCTCTTGGTACTTCGTTCCCGGTCCTTTTATTTATTTATTTTATTTAACCTTTATTTAACCAGGCAAGTCAGTTAAGAACAGGTTCTTATTTTCAATGACCGCCTGGGAACAGTGTGTTAACTGCCTGTTCAGGGGCAGAACGACAGATTTGTACCTTGTCAGCTCGGGGGTTTGAACTCGCAACCTTCCAACGCTCTAACCACTAGGCTACGCTGCCGTCCCTGGAGCGATGTGATCACACAATGAAAAGCAGGTTGTTTGCTGCTAAACCACCTCTCATCTTAAGTCTGTCTTCTTCTACCAGGGAGCTAATACCTCTGTCTGCCCGCACAGACCAGATTAGCGGTTACTGGTTAGCGGTTAGCTTTTCCAATGGGGGCCTATGGCTCGGTTAGCGGTTAGCTTTTCCAATGGGGGCCTATGGCTCGGTTAGCGGTTAGCTTTTCCAATGGGGGCCTATGGCTCGGTTAGCAGCTAGGCGAGCTCCCGTCTCTGTCCCTGTCTTAATGAACCACAGGGTGCTTCATTCCAACCAAACCTAATCAGTAGAGAGACAGATGGGGACGTAATGGGACTCATCCTACTGTGACCACTCCCTAACCACACTCCACCCTGCCTGACCCAGCCCGCCACACCCCTCCCTGCTCTGCCCTCTCTTAAGTCATCACTTATCACGACACCCTTCTCGTGTTTATCATCAACAAGGCAACAAAACTGAGACATATTTCTGACCTGCAGGTCAAGTTGATGAGGTGTTATTATTACAGTATAGTTAATGCAGCAACTAAGTAGGTAAAATATAGACTGAGCCGGCCGATAGACTGAGCCGACCGATAGACTGAGTCGACCGATAGACTATGCCGACCGATAGACTGAGCCGACCAATAGACTGAGCCGACCGATAGACTATGCCGGCCGATAGACTGAGCCGACCGATAGACTGAGCCGACCGATAGACTGAGTCGACCGATAGACTATGGCGACCGATAGACTGAGCCGACCAATAGACTGAGCCTACTGATAGACTGAGCCAACCGATAGACTGGTCCTACTGAGACTGAGCCGACCGATCAACTGAGCCGACCGATAGACTGAGCCTACCGATAGACTGAGCCGACCGATAGACTGAGCTGACCGATAGACTGAGCCTACCGATAGACTGAGCCGACCGATAGACTGATCTGACCGATAGACTGAGC
Source organism: Oncorhynchus keta (assembly GCF_023373465.1). NCBI lineage: Eukaryota > Metazoa > Chordata > Actinopteri > Salmoniformes > Salmonidae > Oncorhynchus > Oncorhynchus keta. The sequence goes on from NC_068444.1 coordinate 2,968,445, forward strand.
CGACCGATAGACTGAGCCGACCGATAGACTGAGCCTACCGATAGACTGAGCCTACCGATAGACTGAGCCTACCGATAGACTGAGCCGACGATAGACTGAGCCGACCGATAGACTGAGCCGACCGATAGACTGAGCCTACCGATAGATTGATCTGACCGATAGACTGATCTGACCGATAGATTGAGCCGACCGATAGACTGAACCTAGTAGCCTAGTGGTTAGAGCAGGTAGCCTAGTGGTTAGGCCAGGTAGCCTAGTGGTTATAGACAGGTAGCCTAGTTGTTAGAGCAGGTAGCCTAGTGGTTAGGCCAGGTAGCCTAGTGGTTATAGACAGGTAGCCTAGTTGTTAGAGCAGGTAGCCTAGTGGTTAGGCCAGGTAGCCTAGTGGTTATAGACAGGTAGCCTAGTTGTTAGAGCAGGTAGCCTAGTGGTTAGGCCAGGTAGCCTAGTTGTTAGAGACAGGTAGCCTAGTTGTTAGAGTAGGTAGCCTAGTGGTTAGAGCAGGTAGCCTAGTGGTTAGAGACAGGTAGCCTAGTGGTTAGAGCAGGTAGCCTAGTGGTTAGAGCAGGTAGCCTAGTGGTTAGAGCAGGTAGCCTAGTGGTTAGAGACAGGTATCCTAGTGGTTAGAGCAGGTAGCCTAGTGGTTAGAGGCAGGTAGCCTAGTGGTTAGGCCAGGTAGCCTAGTGGTTAGAGGCAGGTAGCCTAGTGGTTAGAGCAGGTAGCCTATTGGTTAGAGCAGGTAGCCTAGTGGTTAGAGCAGGTAGCCTAGTGGTTAGAGCAGGTATCCTATTGGTTACAGTGTTGGACTAGTAACCGGAAGGTTGCAAGATCAAATCCCCGAGCTGACAAGGTACAAATCTGTCGTTCTGCCACTGAACAAGGCAGTTAACCCCACTGTTCCTAGACCCTCATTGTAAATAAGAATTTGTTCATAACTGACTAACCTAGTTAAATAAAGGTTAAATATATAAAAACAATAAAAAGCTAGCTACAGCTGCTCTCATGCTACTACTACTAACTAACTAACCGAGTTGCTGGTCCAAGTGATAAATTATACATTTAATAAAAAACGTAGTTCAACACTTTTAAATCCATTTACTGACCATTTTAATCCGAGGTCTAGAATTTGAGAAAAATAAATAAATAATTAATAAATAAAATAAATACTCTTTAAGATGCATCCATTTGTTGTTTGAAAGAAGCTACAGCCCATGTACTTAATTGCCATCCTTTATTGCGTGTTGTAAGCAGATGAGACCTGGGTTCAAACACTATTCGAAATCATTTCAATTACTTTATCTGTGCTCGATCGACCTTTCCTGGCTTTAAGAGACCAAACAAATAGTCTCGAACCTGCAATTTGTCACACCCAGGCCAGGCTAGAGCAAACGTCGAACGATTTCAAATAGTGTTTGAACCCAGGTGTGTAGCTGTGCAGAGCTCTTTTATTTTTAGACATCAACTGTGACATACCGGTCAGAAATGTAATTCATGTAATTAATGAACTGCCCTCTGTCCCAACAGATGATTATTACAGTAACAATTACTTTTTTCATTATAAATAATATCCAAATTAAAAATAAGAAAGTTATGCCCCGAAATATGCAGCAAAAAGCATCTCAAAGATTTCACGGAGACATTTAAACGGACAGAATAGTGTATTTTTATTAGAATCATTCTAATCAGCCCCATTACCTATTTACAACAACAACAACAAGTTTATATGTTGACACTTCCGCGTGCAGTTCTCTTATTAACTGAACGATTCGTTGATTTAGTCTGTCATCTACACCGAGTGGACAAAACATTAGGAACACCTGCTCTTTCCATGACACAGACTGACCAGGTGAATCCAGGTGAAAGCTGTGATCCCTTATTGATGTCACCTGTTAAGCCCACATCTATCAGTGTAGATGAAGGGGAGGACGGCAGGTGGTTAAAGAAGGATTTATAAGCCCTGAGACATGGATTGTGTACGTGTGTCGTTCAGATGGTGAATGGGAAAAACGTAAGTATCTTTGAACGAGGTTTCGGAGTCAACATGGGCCAGCATCCCTGTGGAACGAGGTACTGAAGTCAACATGGGCCAGCATCCCTGTGGAACGAGGTACTGAAGTCAACATGGGCCAGCATCCCTGTGGAACGAGGTACTGAAGTCAACATGGGCCAGCATCCCTGTGGAACGAGGTACTGAAGTCAACATGGGCCAGCATCCCTGTGGAACGAGGTACTGAAGTCAACATGGGCCAGTATCCCTGTGGAATGAGGTACTGAAGTCAACATGGGCCAGTATCCCTGTGGAACGAGGTACTGAAGTCAACATGGGCCAGCATCCCTGTGGAACGAGGTACTGAAGTCAACATGGGCCAGCATCCCTGTGGAACGAGGTACTGAAGTCAACATGGGCCAGTATCCCTGTGGAACGGGGTACTGAAGTCAACATGGGCCAGTATCCCTGTGGAACGAGGTTTCGGAGTCAACATGGGCCAGTATCCCTGTGGAACGAGGTACTGAAGTCAACATGGGCCAGTATCCCTGTGGAACGAGGTACTGAAGTCAACATGGGCCAGCATCCCTGTGGAACGAGGTACTGAAGTCAACATGGGCCAGTATCCCTGTGGAACGGGGTACTGAAGTCAACATGGGCCAGCATCCCTGTGGAACGAGGTACTGAAGTCAACATGGGCCAGTATCCCTGTGGAACGAGGTTTCGGAGTCAACATGGGCCAGCATCCCTGTGGAACGAGGTTCTGAAGTCAACATGGGCCAGCATCCCTGTGGAACGAGGTACTGAAGTCAACATGGGCCAGCATCCCTGTGGAACGAGGTTTCGGAGTCAACATGGGCCAGCATCCCTGTGGAACGAGGTTTCGGAGTCAACATGGGCCAGCATCCCTGTGGAACGATGGGGTTTGGAACGGGGTACTGAAGTCAACATGGGCCAGTATCCCTGTGGAACGAGGTTTCGGAGTCAACATGGGCCAGTATCCCTGTGGAACGAGGTTTCGGAGTCAACATGGGCCAGTATCCCTGTGGAACGAGGTTTCGGAGTCAACATGGGCCAGCATCCCTGTGGAACGAGGTTTCGGAGTCAACATGGGCCAGTACCCCTGTGGAACGAGGTTTCGGAGTCAACATGGGCCAGTACCCCTGTGGAACGAGGTTTCGGAGTCAACATGGGCCAGTACCCCTGTGGAACGGGGTTTCGGAGTCAACATGGGCCAGTATCCCTGTGGAACGAGGTTTCGGAGTCAACATGGGCCAGTACCCCTGTGGAACGGGGTTTCGGAGTCAACATGGGCCAGTACCCCTGTGGAACGTCAACATGGGCCAGTACCCCTGTGGAACGAGGTTTCGGAGTCAACATGGGCCAGTACCCTGTGGAACGGGGTGGTCAACATGGGCCAGGTTTTGGAACGGGGAGTCAACATGGGCCAGTACCCCTGTGGAACGAGTCAACATGGGCCAGTTTGGAACGAGGTTTCGGAGTCAACATGGGCCAGTACCCCTGTGGAACGGGGTTTCGGAGTCAACATGGGCCAGTACCCCTGTGGAACGCTTTCAACACCTTGTAGAGTTCATGACCTGACGAATTGAGCCTGTTCTGATGGGTAAAGGGGGCCTCAATATTAGGAAGGTGTTCTTAATATTTTGTACACTCAGTGTGTGTATATATATATATATATGCACACACAATATTGCTGTTTTTCTTTTCATCCAAGGCTTTGACATCTTTTTGATGTCTTCAATCAATGCTCTTTCTTTCTATCACACACACACACAACCACCCACGACCCACGACTCACACACTCTCTCTCTCATTCATGACAACCATTTTTAAGTCCCTTTCATCAAACCATTGATACAGGATACGTGGTACACATTGGCACATCAAACTGTACATGGTGAGGAAGCCATTGACCAGGAGTTACCCTCCAATACTCTTGGGGGCGATGTTGCCAGTAGATACATGGAAATAGTCTGTCATCCTCAGCTGTCCGTCAAATCCATCTGTTCAGGGATGGAAGTAGAAGAGGAAGCTTCCTCTCTCTGTCCTTCTTCTGTTTTCCTCGACCACTCAGTCCCCCTGAGGCCCTGGAGACATGGGCAGGACGTGTTCAGCGTTGCTAGCTCTTCCCCATCTTGGCGATCAGCTCGTCACAGATCTTGGTCAGCTCTTCGATCTCTTTGTTCTTTTAAAGAAGAGAGACAAAACCAAGAGGTTATTGTACATCCCTCAGAAAAGCTGACAGGAGACGTGGGCTCCGTCCTGTCAAGACTGAATACTTACATTTTGGCTTTTGGCTCAGAGGGCTAACATAGGCTTGTGGCATGCAGGACACCTGGGTTTGAATGCAGTCTTTTACACACGTGTGTGTGTGTGTGTGTGTGTGTGTGTGTGTGTGTGTGTGTGTGTGTGTGTGTGTGTGTGTGTGTGTGTGTGTGTGTGTGTGTGTGTGTGTGTGTGTGTGTGTGTGTGTGTGTGTGTGTGTGTGTGTGTGTGTGTGTGTGTGTGTGTGCGTGCGTGTGTGATTGTACCTTCTGCTCTAGGGTTCTCTCCAGTGAGTCCACCTTCATGGTCTCCTTCCTGAGAGAGGCCTGGTACGCTGCTGTCTCCTGACGAGCCCTCATCCTCACCTGGGCGATGTCAGAGTTCGCCCTGGGGGTTAGGAGAGGGACACAGACTTTATGGCAACATTCACCCTAGTGTTTTACCCCCCCAAAAAAGGCTCAGACTTTTCTGTTTCTATCTACTTGGGCCGGCACCCACGTAATCACTGGGCCATGGCTTCGGCCTACCTGCTCTGACTCGGAGCCAAGGCAAGGCCCTTGGTCATTTTCATCAAAATGGCTATCCGTGTACTTAAACACCTTCTCACAAAGCAACAGCCTTGAGGTTGTTGATTCTGCTTTGCCCAAGTCTTTTAAGTGTTACACTCCTGATGAAAACACAACAACACCAGACATGAACATTAAAACACTGGAAAACTGGTTTAGATCTGTCTCGATGGCAAAGCAACAGTCGTCATCTCACCAGCTTTTATCAACAAATGAATTGAAGCAAAGTGGAGAGGGAAAAAAATCAGAGAAGGAAGAAACCTAGAGAGGAACCAGACTCAGAGGGGAGGGAGGTCCATCCACCTGGCTGTGTAGAAAGACTACATGACCATTAGGTCAGGGCTCACCTGTCTAGTTTCTCCAGAGGGGAGGGAGGTCCATCCACCTGGCTGTGTAGAAAGACTACATGACCATTAGGTCAGGGCTCACCTGTCTAGTTTCTCCAGAGGGGAGGGAGGTCCATCCACCTGGCTGTGTAGAAAGACTACATGACCATTAGGTCAGGGCTCACCTGTCTAGTTTCTCCAGAGGGGAGGGAGGTCCATCCACCTGGCTGTGTAGAAAGACTACATGACCATTAGGTCAGGGCTCACCTGTCTAGTTTCTCCAGAGGGGAGGGAGGTCCATCCACCTGGCTGTGTAGAAAGACTACATGACCATTAGGTCAGGGCTCACCTGTCTAGTTTCTCCAGAGGGGAGGGAGGTCCATCCACCTGGCTGTGTAGAAAGACTACATGACCATTAGGTCAGGGCTCACCTGTCTAGTTTCTCCAGAGGGGAGGGAGGTCCATCCACCTGGCTGTGTAGAAAGACTACATGACCATTAGTTCAGGGCTCACCTGTCTAGTTTCTCCAGAGGGGAGGGAGGTCCATCCACCTGGCTGTGTAGAAAGACTACATGACCATTAGGTCAGGGCTCACCTGTCTAGTTTCTCCAGAGGAAAGGGTAGGTCCATCCACCTGGCTGTGTAAAAAGACTACATGACAATTAGGTCAGGGCTCACCTGTCTAGTTTCTCCAGAGGGGAGGGAGGTCCATCCACCTGGCTGTGTAGAAAGACTACATGACCATTAGGTCAGGGCTCACCTGTCTAGTTTCTCCAGAGGGGAGGGAGGTCCATCCACCTGGCTGTGTAAAAAGACTACATGACAATTAGGTAAGGGCTCACCTGTCTAGTTTCTCCAGAGGGGAGGGAGGTCCATCCACCTGGCTGTGTAGAAAGACTACATGACCGTTAGGTCAGGGCTCACCTGTCTAGTTTCTCCAGAGGAAAGGGTAGGTCCATCCACCTGGCTGTGTAGAAAGACTACATGACCGTTAGGTCAGGGCTCACCTGTCTAGTTTCTCCAGAGGAAAGGGTAGGTCCATCCACCTGGCTGTGTAGAAAGACTACATGACCATTAGGTCAGGGCTCACCTGTCTAGTTTCTCCAGAGGAAAGGGTAGGTCCATCCACCTGGCTGTGTAGAAAGACTACATGACCATTAGGTCAGGGCTCACCTGTCTAGTTTCTCCAGAGGAAAGGGTAGGTCCATCCACCTGGCTGTGTAGAAAGACTACATGACAATTAGGTCAGGGCTCACCTGTCTAGTTTCTCCAGAGGGGAGGGAGGTCCATCCACCTGGCTGTGTAGAAAGACTACATGACCATTAGGTCAGGGCTCACCTGTCTAGTTTCTCCAGAGGGAGGGAGGTCCATCCACCTGGCTGTGTAGAAAGACTACATGACCATTAGGTCAGGGCTCACCTGTCTAGTTTCTCCAGAGGGGAGGGAGGTCCATCCACCTGGCTGTGTAGAAAGACTACATGACCATTAGGTCAGGGCTCACCTGTCTAGTTTCTCCAGAGGGGAGGGAGGTCCATCCACCTGGCTGTGTAGAAAGACTACATGACCATTAGGTCAGGGCTCACCTGTCTAGTTTCTCCAGAGGGGAGGGAGGTCCATCCACCTGGCTGTGTAGAAAGACTACATGACCATTAGGTCAGGGCTCACCTGTCTAGTTTCTCCAGAGGGGAGGGAGGTCCATCCACCTGGCTGTGTAGAAAGACTACATGACCATTAGGTCAGGGCTCACCTGTCTAGTTTCTCCAGAGGAGGGAGGTCCATCCACCTGGCTGTGTAGAAAGACTACATGACCATTAGTTCAGGGCTCACCTGTCTAGTTTCTCCAGAGGGGAGGGAGGTCCATCCACCTGGCTGTGTAGAAAGACTACATGACCATTAGGTCAGGGCTCACCTGTCTAGTTTCTCCAGAGGAAAGGGTAGGTCCATCCACCTGGCTGTGTAGAAAGACTACATGACCATTAGGTCAGGGCTCACCTGTCTAGTTTCTCCAGAGGGAGGGAGGTCCATCCACCTGGCTGTGTAGAAAGACTACATGACCATTAGGTCAGGGCTCACCTGTCTAGTTTCTCCAGAGGGAGGGAGGTCCATCCACCTGGCTGTGTAGAAAGACTACATGACCATTAGGTCAGGGCTCACCTGTCTAGTTTCTCCAGAGGAGGAGGGAGGTCCATCCACCTGGCTGTGTAGAAAGACTACATGACCGTTAGGTCAGGGCTCACCTGTCTAGTTTCTCCAGAGGAAAGGGTAGGTCCATCCACCTGGCTGTGTAGAAAGACTACATGACCATTAGGTCAGGGCTCACCTGTCTAGTTTCTCCAGAGGAAAGGGTAGGTCCATCCACCTGGCTGTGTAGAAAGACTACATGACCACCATTAGGTCAGGGCTCACCTGTCTAGTTTCTCCAGAGGAAAGGGTAGGTCCATCCACCTGGCTGTGTAGAAAGACTACATGACCATTAGGTCAGGGCTCACCTGTCTAGTTTCTCCAGAGGAAAGGGTAGGTCCATCCACCTGGCTGTGTAAAAAGACTACATGACAATTAGGTCAGGGCTCACCTGTCTAGTTTCTCCAGAGGGGAGGGAGGTCCATCCACCTGGCTGTGTAGAAAGACTACATGACCATTAGGTCAGGGCTCACCTGTCTAGTTTCTCCAGAGGGGAGGGAGGTCCATCCACCTGGCTGTGTAGAAAGACTACATGACCATTAGGTCAGGGCTCACCTGTCTAGTTTCTCCAGAGGGGAGGGAGGTCCATCCACCTGGCTGTGTAGAAAGACTACATGACCGTTAGGTCAGGGCTCACCTGTCTAGTTTCTCCAGAGGAAGGGTAGGTCCATCCACCTGGCTGTGTAGAAAGACTACATGACCGTTAGGTCAGGGCTCACCTGTCTAGTTTCTCCAGAGGAAAGGGTAGGTCCATCCACCTGGCTGTGTAGAAAGACTACATGACCATTAGGTCAGGGCTCACCTGTCTAGTTTCTCCAGAGGAAAGGGTAGGTCCATCCACCTGGCTGTGTAGAAAGACTACATGACAATTAGGTCAGGGCTCACCTGTCTAGTTTCTCCAGAGGAAAGGGTAGGTCCATCCACCTGGCTGTGTAGAAAGACTACATGACCATTAGGTCAGGGCTCACCTGTCTAGTTTCTCCAGAGGGGAGGGAGGTCCATCCACCTGGCTGTGTAGAAAGACTACATGACCATTAGTTCAGGGCTCACCTGTCTAGTTTCTCCAGAGAGGAGGGAGGTCCATCCACCTGGCTGTGTAGAAAGACTACATGACCATTAGGTCAGGGCTCACCTGTCTAGTTTCTCCAGAGGGGAGGGAGGTCCATCCACCTGGCTGTGTAGAAAGACTACATGACCATTAGGTCAGGGCTCACCTGTCTAGTTTCTGCAGAGGGGAGGGAGGTCCATCCACCTGGCTGTGTAGAAAGACTACATGACCATTAGGTCAGGGCTCACCTGTCTAGTTTCTCCAGAGGAAAGGGTAGGTCCATCCACCTGGCTGTGTAGAAAGACTACATGACCATTAGGTCAGGGCTCACCTGTCTAGTTTCTCCAGAGGAAAGGGTAGGTCCATCCACCTGGCTGTGTCAGAAAGACTACATGACCATTAGGTCAGGGCTCACCTGTCTAGTTTTTCTCCAGAGGGGAGGGCATGGTCCATCCACCTGGCTGTGTAGAAAGACTCACATGACCATTAGGTCAGGGCTCACCTGTCTAGTTTCTCCAGAGGGGAGGGAGGTCCATCCACCTGGCTGTGTAGAAAGACTCGGCATGACCATTAGTTCAGGGCTCACCTGTCTAGTTTCTCCAGAGGGAGGGATGGATCTTCCATCTAGTTTCACCTGGCATGATCTTCAGGGCTCAGAAAGACTACATGACCCTCGGCATGGATCTTCAGGGCTCACCTGTCTAGTTTCTCCAGAGAGGAGGGATGGATCTTCAGGGCTCACCTGTCACCTGGCTGTGTAGAAAGATCTCAGGGCTCACCTGAGTTTCCATTATGGATCTTCAGGGCTCACCTGTCTAGTTTCTCCTCGGCATGGATCTTCAGGGCTCACCTGTCTAGTTTCTCCTCGGCATGGATCTTCAGGGCTCACCTGTCTAGTTTCTCATCGGCATGGATCTTCAGGGCTCACCTGTCTAGTTTCTCCTCGGCATGGATCTTCAGGGCTCACCTGTCTAGTTTCTCCTCGGCATGGATCTTCAGGGCTCACCTGTCTAGTTTCTCCTCGGCATGGATCTTCAGGGCTCACCTGTCTAGTTTCTCCTCGGCATGGATCTTCAGGGCTCACCTGTCTAGTTTCTCCTCGGCATGGATCTTCAGGGCTCACCTGTCTAGTTTCTCCTCTGCATGGATCTTCAGGGCTCACCTGTCTAGTTTCTCCCCGGCATGGATCTTCAGGGCTCACCTGTCTAGTTTCTCCTCTGCATGGATCTTCAGGGCTCACCTGTCTAGTTTCTCCTTGGCATGGATCTTCAGGGCTCACCTGTCTCATTTCTCCTCGGCATGGATCTTCAGGGCTCACCTGTAGTTTCTCCTCGGCATGGATCTTCAGGGCTCACCTGTCTAGTTTCTCCTCGGCATGGATCTTCAGGGCTCACCTGTCTAGTTTCTCCTCGGCATGGATCTTCAGGGCTCACCTGTCTAGTTTCTCCTCGGCATGGATCTTCAGGGCTCACCTGTCTAGTTTCTCCTCGGCATGGATCTTCAGGGCTCACCTGTCTAGTTTCTCCTCGGCATGGATCTTCAGGGCTCACCTGTCTAGTTTCTCCTCGGCATGGATCTTCAGGGCTCACCTGTCTAGTTTCTCCTCGGCATGGATCTTCAGGGCTCACCTGTCTAGTTTCTCCTCGGCATGGATCTTCAGGGCTCACCTGTCTAGTTTCTCCTCGGCATGGATCTTCAGGGCTCACCTGTCTAGTTTCTCCTCGGCATGGATCTTCAGGGCTCACCTGTCTAGTTTCTCCTCGGCATGGATCTTCAGGGCTCACCTGTCTAGTTTCTCCTCGGCATGGATCTTCAGGGCTCACCTGTCTAGTTTCTCCTCGGCATGGATCTTCAGGGCTCACCTGTCTAGTTTCTCCTCGGCATGGATCTTCAGGGCTCACCTGTCTAGTTTCTCCTCGGCATGGATCTTCAGGGCTCACCTGTCTAGTTTCTCCTCGGCATGGATCTTCAGGGCTCACCTGTCTAGTTTCTCCTCGGCATGGATCTTCAGGGCTCACCTGTCTAGTTTCTCCTCGGCATGGATCTTCAGGGCTCACCTGTCTAGTTTCTCCTCGGCATGGATCTTCAGGGCTCACCTGTCTAGTTTCTCCTCGGCATGGATCTTCAGGGCTCACCTGTCTAGTTTCTCCTCGGCATGGATCTTCAGGGCTCACCTGTCTAGTTTCTCCTCGGCATGGATCTTCAGGGCTCACCTGTCTAGTTTCTCCTCGGCATGGATCTTCAGGGCTCACCTGTCTAGTTTCTCCTCGGCATGGATCTTCAGGGCTCACCTGTCTAGTTTCTCCTCGGCATGGATCTTCAGGGCTCACCTGTCTAGTTTCTCCTCGGCATGGATCTTCAGGGCTCACCTGTCTAGTTTCTCCTCGGCATGGATCTTCAGGGCTCACCTGTCTAGTTTCTCCTCGGCATGGATCTTCAGGGCTCACCTGTCTAGTTTCTCCTCGGCATGGATCTTCAGGGCTCACCTGTCTAGTTTCTCCTCGGCATGGATCTTCAGGCTCACCTGTCTAGTTTCTCCTCGGCATGGATCTTCAGGGCTCACCTGTCTAGTTTCTCCTCGGCATGGATCTTCAGGCTCACCTGTCTAGTTTCTCCTCGGCATGGATCTTCAGGGCTCACCTGTCTAGTTTCTCCTCGGCATGGATCTTCAGGGCTCACCTGTCTAGTTTCTCCTCGGCATGGATCTTCAGGGCTCACCTGTCTAGTTTCTCCTCGGCATGGATCTTCAGGGCTCACCTGTCTAGTTTCTCCTCGGCATGGATCTTCAGGGCTCACCTGTCTAGTTTCTCCTCGGCATGGATCTTCAGGGCTCACCTGTCTAGTTTCTCCTCGGCATGGATCTTCAGGGCTCACCTGTCTAGTTTCTCCTCGGCATGGATCTTCAGGACTCACCTGTCTAGTTTCTCCTCGGCATGGATCTTCAGGGCTCACCTGTCTAGTTTCTCCTCGGCATGGATCTTCAGGGCTCACCTGTCTAGTTTCTCCTCGGCATGGATCTTCAGGGCTCACCTGTCTAGTTTCTCCTCGGCATGGATCTTCAGGACTCACCTGTCTAGTTTCTCCTCGGCATGGATCTTCAGGACTCACCTGTCTAGTTTCTCCTCGGCATGGATCTTCAGGGCTCACCTGTCTAGTTTCTCCTCGACATGGATCATCAGGGCTCACCTGTCTAGTTTCTCCTCGGCATGGATCTTCAGGGCTCACCTGTCTAGTTTCTCCTCGGCATGGATCTTCAGGGCTCACCTGTCTAGTTTCTCCTCGGCATGGATCTTCAGGGCTCACCTGTCTAGTTTCTCCTCGGCATGGATCTTCAGGGCTCACCTGTCTAGTTTCTCCTCGGCATGGATCTTCAGGGCTCACCTGTCTAGTTTCTCCTCGGCATGGATCTTCAGGGCTCACCTGTCTAGTTTCTCCTCGGCATGGATCTTCAGGGCTCACCTGTCTAGTTTCTCCTGCATGGATCTTCAGGGCTCACCTGTCTAGTTTCTCCTCGGCATGGATCTTCAGGGCTCACCTGTCTAGTTTCTCCTCGGCATGGATCTTCAGGGCTCACCTGTCTAGTTTCTCCTCGGCATGGATCTTCAGGCTCACCTGTCTAGTTTCTCCTCGGCATGGATCTTCAGGGCTCACCTGTCTAGTTTCTCCTCGGCATGGATCTTCAGGGCTCACCTGTCTAGTTTCTCCTCAGCATGGATCTTCAGGGCTCACCTGTCTAGTTTCTCCTCAGCATGGATCTTCAGGGCTCACCTGTCTAGTTTCTCCTCGGCATGGATCTTCAGGGCTCACCTGTCTAGTTTCTCCTCGGCATGGATCTTCAGGGCTCACCTGTCTAGTTTCTCCTCGGCATGGATCTTCAGGGCTCACCTGTCTAGTTTCTCCTCGGCATGGATCTTCAGGGCTCACCTGTCTAGTTTCTCCTCAGCATGGATCTTCAGGGCTCACCTGTCTAGTTTCTCCTCGGCATGGATCTTCAGGGCTCACCTGTCTAGTTTCTCCTCGGCATGGATCTTATATAATAATAATAATAATATATGCCATTTAGCTGACGCTTTTATCCAAAGCGACTTACAGTCATGTGTGCATACATTCTACATCTTCAGGGCTCACCTGTCTAGTTTCTCCTCGGCATGGATCTTCAGGGCATGGTAACGCTGTTCCTCCTTCCTCACCTGGGACAGGTACTCCTGAGCACATTTCTTCAACACCTCCTCATTCTGATGGGGAGACGCACAGCCAGAAAGAGACACACCTGATTTAGGGTTTCAGCACAAAATACCTCCAATCAACTATAGCACACACATGCACAGAGTGACTGTGTTTGAAAGGTAACACGCACAGAGAGACTGTGTTTGAATGGTAATACACAGAGAGACTGTGTTTGAAAGGGTCTCATATGAAAATGCCCCTATCCTAATTTACACTACCTTGCGGTAGCCCTCGAGGACGTCCTTCAGCTTCTCGTATCGTCTGAACAGTTCAGCCAGACTTTTCTCTACTGAGTTGAGGTCTGAAAGAGCCTGGTCCTTCTCTACGGTCAGCTGCTGGATGGTGTGGTGAGACAGAGACTTATCCTTCTGCTCATCGTCTGTAGGGAGGGAGGAGAGAGAGAGGACAGAGAGAGAGGACGGAGAGAGACATGAGATGGAGGGACAGAGGTTGTAGAGAGAGAGGAGAGAGGGAGGATAGAGAGAGGAGAGGGATGGAGGGAGGGAGGATAGAGAGAGGATAGGAGGATAGAGAGAAGAGAGGGAGGATGTAGAGAGGAGAGGGAAGAGAGGAGGACAGAGAGAGAGGATAGGGAGGATAGAGAGAGAGGAGAGGGAGGAATGAGAGAGAGGAGAGGGAGGAGAGGGAGGATAGAGAGAGAGGATAGGGAGGATAGAGAGAGGAGAGGGAGGAGAGGGAGGACAGAGAGAGGAGAGGGAGGAGAGGGAGGATAGAGAGAGCAGAGGGAGGAGAGGGAGGACAGAGAGAGGAGAGGGAGGACAAAGAGAGGAGAGGGAGGACACAGATGAGATGGTGGTCCTGATTCTGCACACACAATTACAAAAGACACTAAAACATGCGCACACACACACACACACACAGGAATATGAATATCGACACACACACACATGCTTACATATACACACTCACGCCCTGTTTATACCAGGTTCTGTATCCATTGTCTTAATCTTGTCCAGATTTTGATTGTGGCCACATTGTCCTAACAGATGTCGATGATTAAAAGACTAATTGTGATCCGATCTTCCTGACCCGCCTCCGGAGGCAGTCAGCCAATCATTGTGTCTGGACATCTTACACGTGTATAGTTTGTATACAGAGGGACCAAGAGATCCGGTCACAATGCGGACACAGTCGACGAATATAAGAGACATTTTAGTACCATGTGTAAACATAACATATTTTAGAAAATGTCAGGCACGATCAGAATGCGGACAAGATCAGGACTGAGGATGCATGTTAGCGCCAAGTATAAATGAGGCTAAACAGAGACACACTGGTAACTACATTCATTGAGAAATTGTAGAGAATGGATTTGACATCAATAAAATAAAAAAACGGAGTAAATTCCTACTACTACGTATTCCTACATTAGTTAATGACGCCTGCATTAGGGACATTTTAGCACGAAGGCAATGTTGATAAAACTTTGTGAAGCATGCAGACAGAACAAACACTGAACGATGAGCGAAATGAACGAGGCCCAAAAGGGGACTTCAGAGAAAAGCAACAAACTGGGACATTCTGATCCCCCTCAGTGGGTTAACCCCCCTCCCCCTCTCAGTGGGTTAACCCCCCTCAGTGGGTTAACCCCCCTTAGTGGGTTAAAGCCCCCCTCAGTGGGTTAAACCCCCCTCAGTGGGTTAACCCCCTCCCCCCTCAGTGGGTTAACCCCCCTCAGTGGGTTAACCTCCCACCCCCCCCCCCCTCAGTGGGTTAACCCCCCTTAGTGGGTTAAACCCCCCTCAGTAAGGGTTAAGCCCCCCCCTCAGTGGGTTAACCTCCCACCCCCTCCCTCCCCTCAGTGGGTTAACCCCCCTCAGTGGGTTAACCTCCCACCCCCTCCCCCTCAGTGGGTTAACCCTTTCCCCCAGTGGTTAGTGTGTGTGAGCAGGGTTTGTTTTAATTAAAATACCATAATATTCAGTAAGAGTTTTAAATAGGTGAATCGGAAAAGTTTGTTGCTACGACAACAACGTAAAACGATTTTTTTTTCTCCCGAGGTTTGATTTTTTTCTCATTTTGTCTGTCAAACCCCCCCCTTTTTCAGTGGGTTAACCCCCCTCCAGTGGGTTAACCTCCCACCCCCTCCCCCTCAGTGGGTTAACCTCCCACCCCTCCCCCCTCAGTGGGTTAACCTCCCACCCCCTCCCCCTCAGTGGGTTAACCTCCCACCCAACCCCCCTCAGTGGGTTAACCCTTTCCCCAGTGGTTAGTGTGTGTGAGCAGGGCTTGTTTTAATTAATACCATAATATTCAGTAAGACCTTTAAATAGGTGAATCGGGCAGTTTGTTGCTACGACAACAACGTAAAACGTCTCCCGAGGTTTGAAACCCCCAGTGGGTTAACTCCAACCCGAGGTTTGAAGACCCCCCGCCCCTCAGTGGGTTAACCCCCCTCAGTGGGTTAAACGTCTCCCGAGGTTTACAGAAACCCCCCAGTGGGTTACCCCAGTGGGCACACTCCCCCCCCAGTGGGTTAACCGTCAACCCGAGGTTTGAAACCCCCCAGTGGGTTAACCCCAGTGGGGCAGGGCCCCCCCCCAGTGGGTTAACCGTCTCCCGAGGTTTGAAACCCCAACACCCCTCAGTGGGTTAACCCCCTCAGTGGGTTAACAGTTTCCCAGGTTTGAAACCCCCTTATCGACAGTCAGAAAGTATTGGGACACATGTGTTGCTGTTGGTTTGTCTCTGATACAATGACATTGATACACAGAGGTGGAAAAAGTACCTAATTGTCATACTGGAGGAGTAAAAGTACAGATACCTTAACAGAAAATGACTGAAGTAAAAGTAAAAGTCACCCAGTAAAATACTACTTGAGTAAAAGTTTTAAAGTATTTGGTTTTACAGAAAAGTATTTACCAACAAATTCATAAAAAATCCTACAATGTGATTTTCTGGATTTTTTTTCTCATTTTGTCTGTCATAGTTGAAGTGTACCCATGATGAAAATTACAGGCCTCTCTCATATTTTTAAGTGGGAGAACGATTTTCTTTTCTCATTTTGTCTACCATAGTTGAAGTGTACCCATGATGAAAATTACAGGCCTCTCTCATCTTTTTAAGTGGGAGAACTTGCACAATTGGTGGCTGACTAAATACAATTGTATTGTTTTCATTTACAGATAGCCAGGGGAACACTCCAACACTCAGACATCATTACAGATAGCCAGGGGCCCACTCCAACACTCAGACATCATTTACAAATGAAGACTTTCTGTTTAGTGAGTCCTCCAGATCAGAGGCAGTAGGGATGACTAGGGATGTTCTCTGTTTAGTGAGTCCTCCAGATCAGAGGCAGTAGGGATGACCAGGAATTTTCTCTGTTTAGTGAGTCCTCCAGATCAGAGGCAGTAGGGATGACCAGGGATGTTCTCTGTTTAGTGAGTCCTCCAGATCAGAGGCAGTAGGGATGACCAGGGATGTTCTCTGTTTAGTGAGTCCTCCAGATCAGAGGCAGTATAGATGACCAGGGATGTTCTCTGTTTAGTGAGTCCTCCAGATCAGAGGCAGTAGGGATTACCAGGGATGTTCTCTTGATAAGTGCGTGAATTGGACAATTTTTCTGTCATGCTAATCAAAATGTAACGAGTACTTTTGGGTGTCAGGAAAAATGTACGGATGAAAAAGTACATCATTTTCTTTAGGAATGTAGTGAAGTAAAAGTAAAAGTTGTCAAAAATATATCTAAATGTTTACCTTACGGGTTAAGGGTTAAAGGTTAGGGACTGAATTGTGCCCCCCCCCCCCCACAAGGTTCGTTGTGTGTGTGTGTGTGTGTGTGTGTGTGTGTGTGTGTGTGTGTGTGTGTGTGTGTGTGTGTGTGTGTGTGTGTGTGTGTGTGTGTGTGTGTGTGTGGTTTTGAACTCACATAGTTACGTACTTCAGTTGAAGAAGAAACTGAAGTACAATTAGCACATGGGAGTGGTCTGAGTGGGGAGGGGAAAACTGAAAACTAGCTGCTATTGGCAGAAAGGTTTGGAACTCTCTTTCTTATTGGTTAATTAACTAATTTACCACCTGGTGATGTCACCAGGCAGGCCAAAACTCCATCAAAACAGGCTGAACATTTCAGGCCGTCTTTTCAAACAGCTCTTACACAAAAAGGACATTATCATAATTTTCATAATTTCACAACATCACAGTGTTGAAATATATATATAAAACACAGGAAAATCGCATTTTTGAGTGAAAGGAGCCTTTAAAGGGCCCTGCTTTGCATGTTATCCCATGACAGAAAGGCTCCGTTAAGAAAATCTGGTGCTGTGCATTGTAGAAACGAATTAAAGGTATAGTACCAACAGTTTCCTGACAAAGAAATGTTGAAAAGTGAACGACAACAAACAATGTAAAGACAAAATGTCACGAGACGAAGAGAGTTTTCTCTCTCTCTCTCTCTCTCTCTCTTTAACAGACAGATGTGATCTGGAGACACAAGCAACTAATGGGTAGAGTCCTCGATACTCACCTGGCAGCCCTGTTAGAGAGAGTTTACACAAATAGGAACAGGCCGAGACGGGAGCAGGAACACAAAATGAGGGGTTGTGTTATAAGTCAAGCTGGGAGGGTGCAGGACACATGAGTTGGGATCAGTTCCATTTCAACAGAAATTCCGAATTTCATGTGTCTCATAATTGAGGAACATTGGAATAGGAATTTCAACTTACTTCGTGAATTGAAATGGAATTGACTCCAACCCCGCCAGACAGGTGAGAGAGACGTTTCTGAGTGTTAGAAGAAAAGCATCGCTCCTTCAGTGTTGTACAGGGGAGGAGTCAACTCCATTATCCCCACGGCACCAGGGGAGGGGTGAACTCCATTATCCACACAGCACCAGGGGAGGGGATAATGGAGTTGACCCCTCCCCTGGTGCTGTGTGAATAATGGAGTTGACCTCACCCCTGGTGCTATATGGATAATGGAGTTGACCGCTCCCCTGGTACTGTGTGGATAATGGAGTTGACCCCATCCCTGGTGCTATAAGGATAATGGAGATGACCCCTCCCTGGTGCCATATGGATAATGGAGTTGACCCTTCCCCTGGTGCTGTGTGAATAATGGAGTTGACCTCACCCCTGGTGCTGTGTGGATAATGGAGTTGACTCCTCCCCTTGTGCTGTGGGGATAATGGAGTTGACCCCACCCCTGGTGCTATATGGATAATAGAGTTGACCCCTCCCCTGGTGCTGTGTGGATAATGGAGTTGACCCCTCCCCTGGTGCTGTGTGAATAATGGAGTTGACCCCACCCCTGGTGCAATATGGAAAATGGAGTTGACCCCTCCCCTGGTGCTGGGTGAATAATGGAGTTGACCCCACCCCTGGTGCAATACGGATAATGGAGTTGACCCCTCCCCTGGTGATGTGTGAATAATGGAGTTGACCCCACCCCTGGTGCTGTGTGAATAATGGAGTTGACCCCACCCCTGGTGCTGTGTGAATAATGGGATGAAATCATCAAGTAGCACAAATCAGAGCAGAGCTTCAGAAATGTCCAGAGGTGGAAAGGGAGAAATGAACGAGAGTTGCGATAAACAGGACGAGGAGTGAATCTTGTGGGTTTGATGTGGAATGGAAAAGTGAGGCTGGAGAGCGGAGGAGGAGAGAGGAGGAGGAGGAGAGAGGAGGAGGAGAGAGGAGGATGAGAGCGGAGGATTAGAGAGGAGGAGGAGAGAGGAGGAGAGCGGAGGAGGAGAGAGGAGGTGGACGAGAGAGGAGGAGGAGAGAGGAGGATGAGAGCGGAGGATTAGAGAGGAGGAGGAGAGAGGCGGAGGAGAGCGGAGGAGGAGAGTGGAGGTGGAGAGAGGAGGAGGAGAGTGGAGGAGGAGAGAGGAGGAGGAGAGGAGGAGGAGAGAGGAGGGAGGAGAGGAGGAGAGAGGAGGAGGAGAGCGGAGGAGGAGAGCGGAGGTGGAGAGAGGAGGAGGAGAGAGGAGGGGGAGAGAGGAGGAGAGAGGAGGAGGAGAGCGGAGGTGGAGAGAGGAGGAGGAGAACAGAGGTGGAGAACAGAGGTGGAGAGAGGAGGAGGAGGAGAACAGAGGTGGAGAGAGGAGGAGGAGGAGGGGGAGAGCTTAATAAGATGTATTTATATTAGCAAATTGAAGGGTGAAAGCCTTTGCTGCATTAGAGGTGGTAACACAGTTTACGTCAATAGCAGATTCAGATTCAGATTTAATGTTTCATTTTGTCTTAACATACTGAACAGTTTGTGAGGTAAGGGAGAATGAACCAAATATTGATATAAATCCCCTGTGATGTTAAATCCCCTGTGATGTTAAATCCCCTGTGATGTTAAATCCCCTAAATGCCCTGTGATGTTAAATCCCCTGTGATGTTAAATCCTCTGTGATGTTAAATCCCCTGTGATGTTAAATCCCCTAAATGCCCTGTGATGTTAAATCCCCTGTGATGTTAAATCCCCTGTGATGTCAAATCCCCTGTTATGTTAAATCCCCTGTGATGTTAAATCCCCTGTGATGTTAAATCCCCTGTGATGTTAAATCCCCTAAATGCCCTGTGATGTTAAATCCCCTGTGATGTTAAATCCCCTGTGATGTCAAATCCCCTGTTATGTTAAATCCCCTGTGATGTTAAATCCCCTGTGATGTTAAATCCCCTGGGATGTTAAATCCCCTGGGATGTTAAATCCTCTGTGATGTTAAATCCCCTGGGATGTTAAATCCTCTGTGATGTTAAATCCCCTGGGATGTTAAATCCCCTAAATCCCCTGTGATGTTAAATCCCCTGTGATGTTAAATCCCCTGTGATGTTAAATCCACTGGGATGTTAAATCCCCTGTGATGTTAAATCCCCTAAATGCCCTGTGATGTTAAATCCCATGGATGTTAAATCCCCTGTTATGTTAAATCCCCTGTGATGTTAAATCCCCTGTTATGTTAAATCCCCTGGGATGTTAAATCCCCTGTGATGTTAAATCCCCTGTGATGTTAAATCCCCTAAATCCCCTGTGATGTTAAATCCGCTGGGATGTTAAATCCCCTGTGATGTTAAATCCCCTAAATCCCCTGTGATGTTAAATCCCCTGGGATGTTAAATCCCCTGTGATGTTAAATCCCCTGTGATGTTAAATCCTCTGTGATGTTAAATCCCCTGTGATGTTAAATCCACTGGGATGTTAAATCCCCTGTGATGTTAAATCCCCTGTGATGTTAAATCCCCTAAATCCCCTGTGATGTTAAATCCCCTGGGATGTTAAATCCCTTGTGATGTTAAATCCCCTAAATCCCCTGTGATGTTAAATCCCCTGTGATGTCAAATCCCCTGTTATGTTAAATCCCCTGTGATGTTAAATCCCCTGTGATGTTAAATCCTCTGTGATGTTAAATCCCCTGGGATGTTAAATCCTCTGTGATGTTAAATCCCCTGTGATGTTAAATCCCCTGTGATGTTAAATCCCCTGTGATGTTAAATCCTCTGTGATGTTAAATCCTCTGTGATGTTAAATCCCCTGTGATGTTAAATCCTCTGTGATGTTAAATCCTATGTGATGTTAAATCCCCTGTGATGTTAAATCCCCTAAATCCCCTGTGATGTTAAATCCCCTGTGATGTCAAATCCCCTGTTATGTTAAATCCCCTGTGATGTTAAATCCCCTGTGATGTTAAATCCCCTGGGATGTTAAATCCCCTGTGATGTTAAATCCCATGTGATGTTAAATCCCCTGTGATGTTAAATCCCCTAAATACCCTGTGATGTTAAATCCCCTGTGATGTTAAATCCCCTGTGATGTTAAATCCCCTGTGATGTTAAATCCCATGTGATGGTAAATCCCCTGTGATGTTAAATCCCCTAAATACCCTGTGATGTTAAATCCCCTGTGATGTTAAATCCCCTGTGATGTTAAATCCCATGTGATGTTAAATCCCCTGTGATGTTAAATCCCCTAAATACCCTGTGATGTTAAATCCCCTGTGATGTTAAATCCCCTGTGATGTTAAATCCCCTGTGATGTTAAATCCCCTGTGATGTTAAATCCTCGGTGATGTTAAATCCCCTGGGATGTTAAATCCCCTAAATCCCCTGTGATGTTAAATCCCCTGGGATGTTAAATCCCCTGTGATGTTAAATCCTCTGTGATGTTAAATCCCCTAAATCCCCTGGGATGTTAAATCCCCTGGGATGTTAAATCCTCTGTGATGTTAAATCCCCTGTGATGTTAAATCCCCTGGGATGTTAAATCCTCTGTGATGTTAAATCCTCTGTGATGTTAAATCCCCTGTGATGTTAAATCCTCTGTGATGTTAAATCCTCTGTGATGTTAAATCCCCTGTGATGTTAAATCCCCTGTGATGTCAAATCCCCTGTTATTTTAAATCCCCTGTGATGTTAAATCCCCTGGGATGTTAAATCCCATGTGATGTTAAATCCCCTGTGATGTTAAATCCCCTAAATCCCCTGTGATGTTAAATCCCCTGTGATGTTAAATCCCCTGTGATGTTAAATCCCCTGTGATGTTAAATCCTCTGTGATGTTAAATCCCCTGGGATGTTAAATCCTCTGTGATGTTAAATCATCTGTGATGTTAAATCCCCTGTGATGTTAAATCCCATGTGATGTTAAATCCTCTGTGATGTTAAATCCTCTGTGATGTTAAATCCCCTGTGATGTTAAATCCCCTGTGATGTTAAATCCACTGGGATGTTAAATCCCCTGTGATGTTAAATCCTCTGTGATGTTAAATCCCCTGTGATGTTAAATCCCCTAAATCCCCTGTGATGTTAAATCCCCTAAATCCCCTGTGATGTTAAATCCCCTGGGATGTTAAATCCCCTGTGATGTTAAATCCCCTGTGATGTTAAATCCCCTGTGATGTTAAATCCCCTGTGATGTTAAATCCTCTGTGATGTTAAATCCCCTAAATCCCCTGTGATGTTAAATCCTCTGTGATGTTAAATCCTCTGTGATGTTAAATCCCCTGTGATGTTAAATCCCCTGGGAGGTTAAATCCTCTGTGATGTTAAATCCTCTGTGATGTTAAATCCCCTGTGATGTTAAATCCTCTGTGATGTTAAATCCTCTGTGATGTTAAATCCCCTGTGATGTTAAATCCCCTGTGATGTTAAATCCCCTGTTATGTTAAATCCCCTAAATCCTCTGTGATGTTAAATCGCCTGGGATGTTAAATCCCCTGTGATGTTAAATCCCCTGTGATGTTAAATCCCCTGTGATGTTAAATCCCCTGTGATGTTAAATCCCCTGTGATGTTAAATCCTCTGTGATGTTAAATCCCCTGTGATGTTAAATCCCCTGTGATGTTAAATCCTCCGTGATGTTAAATCCCCTGTGATGTTAAATCCCCTGTGATGTTAAATCCTCTGTGATGATAAATCCCCTTTGATGTTAAATCCTCTGGGATGTTAAATCCCCTGTGATGTTAAATCCCCTGTGATGTTAAATCCCCTGGGATGTTAAATCCTCTGTGATGTTAAATCCTCTGTGATGTTAAATCCCCTGTGATGTTAAATCCTCTGTGATGTTAAATCCTCTGTGATGATAAATCCCCTTTGATGTTAAATCCTCTGGGATGTTAAATCCCCTGTGATGTTAAATCCCCTGTGATGTTAAATCCCCTGGGATGTTAAATCCTCTGTGATGTTAAATCCTCTGTGATGTTAAATCCCCTGTGATGTTAAATCCTCTGTGATGTTAAATCCTCTGTGATGTTAAATCCCCTGTGATGTTAAATCCCCTGTGATGTCAAATCCCCTGTTATTTTAAATCCCCTGTGATGTTAAATCCCCTGGGATGTTAAATCCCCTGTGATGTTAAATCCCCTAAATCCCCCGTGATGTTAAATCCCCTGTGATGTCAAATCCCCTGTTATTTTAAATCCCCTGTGATGTTAAATCCCCTGGGATGTTAAATCCCCTGTGATGTTAAATCCCCTGTGATGTTAAATCCTCTAAATCCCCTGTGATGTTAAATCCCCTGTGATGTTAAATCCCCTAAATCCCCTGTGATGTTAAATCCCCTGTGATGTTAAATCCCCTAAATCCCCTGTGATGTTAAATCCCCTGTGATGTTAAATCCCCTGTGATGTTAAATCCCCTGTGATGTTAAATCCTCTGTGATGTTAAATCCCCTGGGATGTTAAATCCTCTGTGATGTTAAATCATCTGTGATGTTAAATCCCCTGTGATGTTAAATCCCCTGTGATGTTAAATCCTCTGTGATGTTAAATCCTCTGTGATGTTAAATCCCCTGTGATGTTAAATCCCCTGTGATGTTAAATCCACTGGGATGTTAAATCCCCTGTGATGTTAAATCCTCTGTGATGTTAAATCCCCTGTGATGTTAAATCCCCTAAATCCCCTGTGATGTTAAATCCCCTAAATCCCCTGTGATGTTAAAACCCCTGTGATGTTAAATCCCCTGTGATGTTAAATCCCCTGTGATGTTAAATCCCCTGTGATGTTAAATCCTCTGTGATGTTAAATCCCCTAAATCCCCGGTGATGTTAAATCCCCTGTTATGTTAAATCCCCTAAATCCTCTGTGATGTTAAATCGCCTGGGATGTTAAATCCCCTGTGATGTTAAATCCCCTGTTATGTTAAATCCCCTGTGATGTTAAATCCCCTGTGATGTTAAATCCCCTGTGATGTTAAATCCTCTGTGATGTTAAATCCCCTGTGATGTTAAATCCCCTGTGATGTTAAATCCTCCGTGATGTTAAATCCCCTGTGATGATAAATCCCCTGTGATGTTAAATCCTCTGGGATGTTAAATCCCCTGTGATGTTAAATCCCCTGTTATGTTAAATCCCCTAAATCCTCTGTGATGATAAATCCCCTGTGATGTTAAATCCTCTGGGATGTTAAATCCTCCGTGATGTTAAATCCCCTGTGATGTTAAATCCCCTGTGATGTTAAATCCCCTGTTATGTTAAATCCCCTGTTATGTTAAATCCCCTGTTATGTTAAATCCCCTAAATCCTCTGTGATGATAAATCCCCTTTGATGTTAAATCCTCTGGGATGTTAAATCCTCCGTGATGTTAAATCCCCTGTGATGTTAAATCCCCTGTGATGTTAAATCCCTGTTATGTTAAATCCCCTGTGATGTTAAATCCCTGTGATGTTAAATAGTGAGCTGTTTATCTCATGTCAAATAATTACATTGTATATGTTTTATTTAGGCACAGATCTAAATGTCGTCGTAACGTTCAAGACAATAATTGTAAAGCGTGTATGAAAACCCCTGAGCTTCACTGGGGATGAGACAGTATGACTGTAGCTGTCAGAGAAACACTCACCAATCATCTGTGCAATGGTCTTCTCATACTCGGACACGATTCTCCTGTGAACCACAAACGGCAAAAGATGAATTGATAAATAAAAATATTCAACACTTTTGTTTCGTTAGCATAAGGCATGAGCATGTTTCTGAAAGACACATATGAGTTCTTTGAGGTGAAAACACAGGTTGAGTTTTTCTTTGCGTCGGTCGATCACGAACAATGTTATGACTCAAAAATAGGGCTGGTACCAGTACTGTATCACTGTGTAACCAACCGATGGTTACAGATCAAGACTGACAAGAAAATATAATAACCGTAAAAATCTATATATGTATATACATGCACACACAAACAGAATACAGCTGATGTCGGAACTTTACATACACTTATGTTGGAGTCTTTAAAACTCGTTTTTCAACCTCTACACAAATTTCTTGAAAACAAACTATTATTTTGGCAAGTCGGTTAGGACATTTAGTTTGTCATTTTTCCAACAATTGTTCACAGACTGATTATTTCACTTATAATTCACTGTATCACAATTCCAGTGGGTCAGACGTTTACATACACTAAGTTGACTGTGCCTTTAAACAGCTTGTAAAATTCCAGAAAATGATGTCATGGCTTTAGAAGCTTTTGATATGCTAATTGACACAATTTGAGTAAATTGGAGGTGTAACCTGAAAGGCCGCTCAGCAAGGAAGAAGCCACTGCTCCAAAACCTCCATAAAAAAGCCAGACTACAGTTTGCAACTGCACAAACAATAGAATTGTTTGGCCATAATGACCATCGTTATGTTTGGAGTAAAAAAGGGAGGCTTGCAAGCCGAAGAACACCATCCCAACCGTGAAGCATGGGAGTGGCAGCATCATGTTGTGGGGGTGCTTTGCTGCAGGAGGGACTGGTGCACTTCACAAAATAGATGGAATCATGAGCATGGAAAATTATGTGGATATATTGAAGCAACATCTCAAGACATCAGTCAGGACGTTAAAGCTTGGTCGCAAATGGGTCTTCCAAATGGACAATGACCCCAAGCATACTTCCAAAGTTGTGGCAAAATGGCTTAAGGACAACAAAGTCAAGGTATTGGAGTGGCCATCATAACTCAATTCTATTGAAAATCTGTGGGCAGAACTGAAAAAGTGTGTGTGAGCCAGGAGGCCTACAAACCTGACTCAGTTACACCAGCTCTGTCAGGAGGAATGGGCCAAAATTCACCCAACTCATTGTGGGAAGCTTGTAGAAGGCTACCCGAAACGTTTGACCCAAGTTAAACAATTTAAAGGCAATGCTATAAAATACTAATTAACTGGGAATGTAATGAAATAATTAAAATCTGCAATAAATCATTTCACATTCTTAAAAGAAAGTGGTGATCCTAACTGACCTGGAACAGGGAATTTTTACTAGGAATAAATGTCAGAAATTGAGAAAAATTTAGTTTAAATGTATTTGGCTGAGGTGTATGTAAACTTCCGACTTCAACTGTATATATACAAATAGTATATATATATATATATATATATATACACACACACATACCGGAAATATACACATAGTATATACACACACATACAGTATACTCTACTGTTCAAAAGTTTGGGGTCACTTAGAAACGTTCTTGTTTTTGAAAGAAATGCAAATCTATTGTCCATTTATAATAACATAAAATGGATCAGAAATACAGTGTAGACATTGTTAATGTCAACTACCTCTTTCCCTACTGTATTTAATTTATTTATTTATTTTGCTCCTTTGCACCCCATTATTTTATTTCTACTTTGCACTTTCTTCCACTGCAAATGTACCATTCCAGTGTTTTACTTGCTATATTGTATTTACTTTGCCACCATGACGTTTTTTTGCCTTTACCTCCCTTCTCACCTCATTTGCTCACATTGTATATAGACTTGTTTATACTGTATTATTAACTGTATGTTTTTTTACTCCATGTGTAACTCTGTGTCATTGTATGTGTCAAACTGCTTTGCTTTATCTTGGCCAGGTCGCAATTGTAAATGAGAACTTGTTCTCAACTTGACTACCTGGTTAAATAAAGGTGAAATAAATAAATAAAAATTGGCTGGGCAATTACCTTCATCTAAAATTCCTTGACAGTCACATCCCTACCCACAAAAGTGAGTTGGACGAGGCCATCTAAAGACCTCATCAGGTATCTGTTTAAATCTTTCACTGCTTGTTTTGGGTGAGATGAGGGCAGCAGGAAGGCTCCTAAATGCTTGTTTTGGGTGAGATGAGGGCAGCAGAAGGAAGGCTCCTAAATGCTTGTTTTGGGTGAGATGAGGGCAGCAGAAGGAAGGCTCCTAAATGCTTGTTTTGGGTGAGATGAGGGCAGCAGAAGGAAGGCTCCTAAATGCTTGTTTTGGGTGAGATGAGGGCAGCAGGAAGGAAGGCTCCTAAATGCTTGTTTTGGGTGAGATGAGGGCAGCAGCAGGAAGGCTCCTAAATGCTTGTTTTGGGTGAGATGAGGGCAGCAGCAGGAAGGCTCCTAAATGCTTGTTTTGGGTGAGATGAGGGCAGCAGGAAGGATCCTAAATGCTTGTTTTGGGTGAGATGAGGGCAGCAGGAAGGATCCTAAATGCTTGTTTTGGGTGAGATGAGGGCAGCAGGAAGGAAGGCTCCTAAATGCTTGTTTTGGGTGAGATGAGGGCAGCAGCAGGAAGGCTCCTAAATGCTTGTTTTGGGTGAGATGAGGGCAGCAGAAGGAAGGCTCCTAAATGCTTGTTTTGGGTGAGATGAGGGCAGCAGGAAGGCTCCTAAATGCTTGTTTTGGGTGAGATGAGGGCAGCAGGAAGGCTCCTAAATGCTTGTTTTGGGTGAGATGAGGGCAGCAGGAAGGCTCCTAAATGCTTGTTTTGGGTGAGATGAGGGCAGCAGAAGGAAGGCTCCTAAATGCTTGTTTAGGGTGAGATGAGGGCAGCAGAAGGAAGGCTCCTAAATGCTTGTTTTGGGTGAGATGAGGGCAGCAGGAAGGCTCCTAAATGCTTGTTTTGGGTGAGATGAGGGCAGCAGGAAGGCTCCTAAATGCTTGTTTTGGGTGAGATGAGGGCAGCAGAAGGAAGGCTCCTAAATGCTTGTTTTGGGTGAGATGAGGGCAGCAGGAAGGCTCCTAAATGCTTGTTTTGGGTGAGATGAGGGCAGCAGGAAGGCTCCTAAATGCTTGTTTTGGGTGAGATGAGGGCAGCAGGAAGGAAGGCTCCTAAATGCTTGTTTTGGGTGAGATGAGGGCAGCAGGAAGGAAGGCTCCTAAATGCTTGTTTTGGGTGAGATGAGGGCAGCAGAAGGAAGGCTCCTAAATGCTTGTTTTGGGTGAGATGAGGGCAGCAGGAAGGAAGGCTCCTAAATGCTTGTTTTGGGTGAGATGAGGGCAGCAGCAGGAAGGCTCCTAAATGCTTGTTTTGGGTGAGATGAGGGCAGCAGGAAGGCTCCTAAATGCTTGTTTTGGGTGAGATGAGGGCAGCAGGAAGGCTCCTAAATGCTTGTTTTGGGTGAGATGAGGGCAGCAGGAAGGCTCCTAAATGCTTGTTTTGGGTGAGATGAGGGCAGAAGGAAGGCTCCTAAATGCTTGTTTTGGGTGAGATGAGGGGCAGAAGGAAGGCTCCTAAATGCTTGTTTTGGTGAGTGAGATGAGGGCAGCAGGAAGGGCTCCTAAATGCTTGTTTTGGGTGAGATGAGGGCAGCAGGAAGGCTCCTAAATGCTTGTTTTGGGTGAGATGAGGGCAGCAGAAGGAAGGCTCCTAAATGCTTGTTTTGGGTGAGATGAGGGCAGCAGGAAGGCTCCTAAATGCTTGTTTTGGGTGAGATGGGCAGCAGGAAGGCTCCTAAATGCTTGTTTTGGGTGAGATGAGGGCAGCAGAAGGAAGGCTCCTAAATGCTTGTTTTGGGTGAGATGAGGGCAGCAGGAAGGCTCCTAAATGCTTGTTTAGGGTGAGATGAGGGCAGCAGAAGGAAGGCTCCTAAATGCTTGTTTTGGGTGAGATGAGGGCAGCAGGAAGGCTCCTAAATGCTTGTTTTGGGTGAGATGAGGGCAGCAGGAAGGCTCCTAAATGCTTGTTTTGGGTGAGATGAGGGCAGCAGAAGGAAGGCTCCTAAATGCTTGTTTTGGGTGAGATGAGGGCAGCAGGAAGGCTCCTAAATGCTTGTTTTGGGTGAGATGAGGGCAGCAGAAGGAAGGCTCCTAAATGCTTGTTTTGGGTGAGATGAGGGCAGCAGGAAGGCTCCTAAATGCTTGTTTTGGGTGAGATGAGGGCAGCAGAAGGAAGGCTCCTAAATGCTTGTTTTGGGTGAGATGAGGGCAGCAGGAAGGCTCCTAAATGCTTGTTTTGGGTGAGATGAGGGCAGCAGGAAGGCTCCTAAATGCTTGTTTTGGGTGAGATGAGGGCAGCAGAAGGAAGGCTCCTAAATGCTTGTTTTGGGTGAGATGAGGGCAGCAGGAAGGCTCCTAAATGCTTGTTTTGGGTGAGATGAGGGCAGCAGGAAGGCTCCTAAATGCTTGTTTAGGGTGAGATGAGGGCAGCAGAAGGAAGGCTCCTAAATGCTTGTTTTGGGTGAGATGAGGGCAGCAGGAAGGCTCCTAAATGCTTGTTTTGGGTGAGATGAGGGCAGCAGAAGGAAGGCTCCTAAATGCTTGTTTTGGGTGAGATGAGGGCAGCAGAAGGAAGGCTCCTACATGTCAAGAAAGTAAACTAGTAGCATGAAACAGGAACTATCGTATTTACAAAGACTGCACATACTGTACGTCGGGAGCAGATCAGCCTGTACTTTACATAACATCAGCACACAATGCTTTTGGACACATGCGTTCAGTCTTTTTCAGACAGCTTTGTTTTGGTGTTGTCGGATAGAGAGGTAAAGCGGGTGGATTAGCCTCCCCCTCTTAGCTACTTAACCCTCCTTATCGTTGGGACCAATCAGCCTAATGAAATAAGTCCCCTAGTTAATCTGAACTACACTCTTACAAAAAAAAAAAACTGTGATGTCTACAACCTAAAAGGGTTCTTTTTGGATGTCCCCATAGGAGAACCCTTTGAAGAACCCCTTTTTGGTTCCAGGTAGAACCGTTTTGTGATCCATGTAGAACAATTTCCACAGAGGGTTCTACATGGATCCTGAAAGGGTTCTACCTGAAACCAAAAAGGGTTCTACCTGGAACAAAAAAGGGTTCTACCTAAAACAAAAAGGGGTTCTACCTAAAACAAAAAGGGGTTCTACCTAAAACAAAAAGGGTTCTACCTAAAACAAAAAAGTGTTCTACCTGGAACAAAAAAGGGTTATCTTATGGGGACAGTTGAAGAACCCTTTTGGAAACCTTTTTACTAAGAGGGTAGGCATGACTGACCGTTGTCAAGGTAACGTGCCTGACTGACAGTTGATCCTCTCACCTCATCTCCAGCACTTCCTGTCGACTGTCCTCGTATTTCCTCTGCCACTCCAGTACCTCCTTCTCCTTGGACACGATCTGAGAGGGAGGAAGGGAGAACTTTAGCAGGTGCAGTTCACGTACACATCAGGAGAAAAACTATGAAGGGATCTGTCTGTCTAAGGTAAACATTCGTATGAATATGACTACTACTGAATGTCAACCTGTTCCTCCAACACGGTAACACTCCTACAATGGATATGACTTTGACAGTAGTGAGTGGTGTGGGTGGTGTGGGTAGAGGGGCACCTCTTCTCGTGCGATGCCCAGAGAGTAATCTAGGTCTTTGGATAGGTAGGGACTCTCCCTCTCCCCGTCTCCGTAGCTCGCCGTCTGGGTGTAAAGGCAATTCTTGGTCACCATGCTGTCCCTGTCCACTGTTGATGACATCACTTCTCTGTCTCTCTGCTGCCCAGGTCAAGTGTCAGGGAAGTGGAAGAGGAAGAGGAGGGGGGAGAGAGACAGGTACAGACAGTTGGTTAGGTATCTGATTGATCTAATGGTGTTTTCTGGAAGCTTTCCCAGAATCCCCAGGTTTTTCCAAAAATCCCAGTGGGAAGATTCCGGAATCAGCAGGGAATGAGCAGGGAATCAGCAGGGAATCAACAGGGAATCAGCAGGGAATGAGCAGGGAATCAACAGGGAATCAGCAGGGATTGAGCAGGGAATCAACAGGGAATCAGCAGGGAATGAGCAGGGAATCAACAGGGAATCAGCAGGGAATGAGCAGGGAATCAACAGGGAATCAGCAGGGAATGAGCAGGGAATCAACAGGGAATCAGCAGGGAATGAGCAGGGAATCAGCAGGGAATGAGCAGGGAATCAACAGGGAATCAGCAGGGAATCAACAGGGAATGAGCAGGGAATGAGCAGGGAATCAGCAGGGAATCAACAGGGAATCAGCAGGGAATGAGCAGGGAATGAGCAGGGAATGAGCAGGGAATCAGCAGGGAATCAACAGGGAATCAGCAGGGAATGAGCAGGGAATGAGCATTGAATGAGCAGGGAATCAGCAGGGAATCAGCAGGGAATCAACAGGGAATCAGCAGGGAATGAGCAGGGGATGAGCAGGGAATGAGCAGGGAATCAACAGGGAATCAGCAGGGAATGAGCAGGGAATCAGCAGGGAATGAGCAGGGAATGAGCAGGGAATGAGCAGGGAATCAACAGGGAATCAGCAGGGAATGAGCAGGGAATCAACAGGGAATCAACAGGGAATCAGCAGGGAATGAGCAGGGAATCAACAGGGAATGAGCAGGGAATCAACAGGGAATCAGCAGGGAATCAGCAGGGAATCAACAGGGAATGAGCAGGGAATGAGCAGGGAATGAGCAGGGAATCAGCAGGGAATCAGCAGGGAATCAACAGGGAATGAGCAGGGAATCAACAGGGAATCAGCAGGGAATGAGCAGGGAATGAGCAGGGAATCAACAGGGAATCAGCAGGGAATGAGCAGGGAATCAACAGGGAATGAGCAGGGAATCAACAGGGAATCAGCAGGGAATCAGCAGGGAATCAACAGGGAATGAGCAGGGAATGAGCAGGGAATGAGCAGGGAATCAGCAGGGAATCAGCAGGGAATCAACAGGGAATGAGCAGGGAATGAGCAGGGAATCAGCAGGGAATGAGCAGGGAATGAGCAGGGAATGAGCAGGGAATGAGCAGGGGATGAGCAGGGAATGAGCAGGGAATCAACAGGGAATCAACAGGGAATGAGCAGGGAATCAACAGGGAATCAGCAGGGAATCAGCAGGGAATCAGCAGGGAATCAGCAGGGAATCAACAGGGAATCAGCAGGGAATGAGCAGGGAATGAGCAGGGAATCAACAGGGAATCAACAGGGAATGAGCAGGGAATGAGCAGGGGATGAGCAGGGGATGAGCAGGGAATCAGCAGGGAATCAACAGGGAATGAGCAGGGAATCAGCAGGGAATCAGCAGGGAATGAGCAGGGAATGAGCAGGGAATGAGCAGGGAATCAGCAGGGAATGAGCAGGGAATCAGCAGGGAATCAACAGGGAATGAGCAGGGAATCAGCAGGGAATCAGCAGGGAATCAGCAGGGAATCAACTGGGAATGAGCAGGGAATCAGCAGGGAATCAACAGGGAATCAGCAGGGAATCAGCAGGGAATCAACAGGGAATCAGCAGGGAATCAGCAGGGAATGAGCAGGGGATGAGCAGGGAATCAGCAGGGAATGAGCAGGGAATCAGCAGGGAATCAACAGGGAATGAGCAGGGAATCAGCAGGGAATCAGCAGGGAATCAGCAGGGAATCAACAGGGAATGAGCAGGGAATCAGCAGGGAATCAACAGGGAATCAGCAGGGAATCAGCAGGGAATCAACAGGGAATCAGCAGGGAATCAGCAGGGAATGAGCAGGGAATGAGCAGGGAATCAGCAGGGAATCAGCAGGGAATCAGCAGGGAATGAGCAGGGAATGAGCAGGGAATCAGCAGGGAATCAGCAGGGAATCAACAGGGAATCAGCAGGGAATCAGCAGGGAATCAACAGGGAATCAGCAGGGAATGAGCAGGGGATGAGCAGGGAATGAGCAGGGAATGAGCAGGGAATGAGCAGGGAATCAACAGGGAATGAGCAGGGAATCAGCAGGGAATGAGCAGGGAATGAGCAGGGAATCAGCAGGGAATCAACAGGGAATCAGCAGGGAATCAGCAGGGAATTAGCAGGGAATTAGCAGGGAATGAGCAGGGAATCAGCAGGGAATCAGCAGGGAATTAGCAGGGAATGAGCAGGGAATCAGCAGGGAATGAGCAGGGAATCAGCAGGGAATCAGCAGGGAATCAACAGGGAATCAGCAGGGAATGAGCAGGGAATGAGCGGTGAATGAGCAGGGAATCAGCAGGGAATCAACAGGGAATCAGCAGGGAATGAGCAGGGAATGAGCATTGAATCAGCAGGGAATGAGCAGGGAATGAGCAGGGAATCAGCAGGGAATCAGCAGGGAATGAGCAGGGAATGAGCAGGGAATCAGCAGGGAATGAGCAGGGAATGAGCAGGGAATCAACAGGGAATCAGCAGGGAATGAGCAGGGAATGAGCAGGGAATCAGCAGGGAATCATCAGGGAATCAACAGGGAATTAGCAGGGAATGAGCAGGGAATCAACAGGGAATCAGCAGGGAATGAGCAGGGAATGAGCAGGACATCTGGAATCCTTCCTGTAAAACAACAACAGGGAAAGTTACCTGCCTTTAAAACCCTACAGGCAACATAATACACTCTTTGTAGGATCCTGAACTAAACCAAACCCCTATGTAGCATCGTATTGGATCAGAAAGATGCCCCCACACCACAGCCAAACTCTATATGCAAAATGAGGCAGCCTCTGCAATGATGGTAGCTACAAAGTGGGATCCTTGGGACTTCCCTACTCTAAACCTAACCTTACCCCTACCCTAACCTTTGCCTAACCCCTACTCTAAACCTAACCTTAACCCCTACCATAACCTTTACCTAACCCCTACCCTACCCTACACCTAACCGTAACCCCTACCCTAACCTTTGCCTAACCCCTACTCTAAACTTAACCTTTACCCCTATCATAACCTTTACCTAACTGTAATCCCTACCCTAACCTTTGCCTAACCCCTACTCTAAACTTAACCTTTACCCCTATCATAACCTTTACCTAACCGTAACCCCTACCCTAACCTTTGCCTAACCCCTACTCTAAACTTAACCTTTACCCCTATCATAACCTTTACCTAACTGTAATCCCTACCCTACACCTAACCGTAACCCCTACCCTACCCTACACTTAACCGTAACCCCTACCTTAACCTTAACCTTAACGTTAACCATAACCTTTATCTAACCCCTACCCTAACCCTAACCTTAACGTTAACCATAACCTTTATCTAACCCTTACTTTAACTGTTAGAAATGTGAACTTCAATGGGGTTACATCAGAGTTAGACAAGGATCCCTCTTAGATTTTCTCCTGCAATGATGCTCCTTTGAGATTTGGGCAGCTGGTAGCAACATAAACAATCGTCAATCCCAGAGCTGTGGCCCTGTGATTGGCTGAAGCTGCAACAGCTTGGCTGTGATTGGGTCCAGGCAAGGCAAAGAGGCAGTATTGCTGGGGGAGGGATAGGAATAGGGTAGCAGCACAGGGTTGTGCCGGTCAGCCGGTAATTGACTGTTAATTAACATAAACACATTTAGCATCTCCTGGCTTCCACGAATAGCCTACAAGACACTGATGCAGACCTCTGGAGCATCTACAGTATAAAACGTATAATAAATCCATGTAATATATATTATATTAATATATTTATTATGTAATATATTCTACACCATCACAATAAACAGGTCTAAATAAACATTATGATATGAAGAAAATGTAGTCTATTTCAGAAGAACAGAATACTCTGAGTTGTCCTTATGTTAGGTCCTGATCTGGCTATGCCATATGGCTGTGGGCTACACTAGTTCATTTAGCAGACAAGATGTGCTTATAATTCCGTGGCATTATTTTACAGTATGAAGAATACAATTGAACAAAGCTGAATAAAATCGAAAGGATATTTTCCACAAACGATTTGAGAGAGTGCGCACATGCGGATATTCTGTGTTGAAAAGTAAATGTGGACAGTTCTTCCAACATTTTCAATATGCGCCTCGGAATTCTATAAGGACCCGCGCAGTTGCGTCCCAAATGTGTCTGTCTTCACTTGTAGCCTGTGAGAAGGACCCGATTACTTAACAGGAGTTGGCTAATAGGAACTGAGATATCTGACAGCCATGTGAGTGAGAGGTGCTTCAGAGCACGCAGCCGGGAGAAGGGAATTATAATTATTATATTCAGCCCAAGGGCACAACGACCACTGGCCGCAAAAGGCATGGATTATTCTTTTAGGAGGCATTGTGGCCCTTGTAAAGCGGATTAATGTGTATATTTTATTAAGAAGAAGCAGCATTATCACCCTGCATACCACTGCTGGCTTGCTTTCTGAAGCTAAGCAGGGTTAGTCCTGGTCAGTCCCTGGATGGGAGAGCAGATGCTGTTGGAAGTGGTGTTGGAGGGCCAGTAGGAGGCACTCTTTCCTCCGGTCTAAAAAATATCCCAATGCCCCAGGGCAGTGATTGGGGACATTGCCCTGTGTAGGGTGCTGTCTTTTGGATGGGACGTTAAACGGGTGTCCTGACTCTCTGAGGTCATTAAAGATCCCATGGCTCTTATCGTAAGAGTAGGGGTGTTAACCCCGGTGTCCTGGCCCTCACACCATCACGGTCACCTAATAATCCCCAGTTTACAATTGGCTCATTCATCCCCTGTAACTATTCCCCAGGTCGTTGCTGCAAATGAGAACGTGTTCTCAGTCAACCTACCTGGTAAAAAAAAATATATAATAATATGTTAATTGTGATACAAACCTTATTGAAAAATATATAGACCTATGGGCTAAGTTACAAGAGGTGTGAGACTATGGTTTGAAAAAAGGCATGTGCTGTTTCTTGCCTTACTGCACACAGCTGGTCACAAGTGACAGGACAATATTGTCACCCATCAGACTATTCTTGATTTGTGTGAATGTTTTGATTTAGACCTTTAGCACCTGCATCCAAACAGGGACAGGGGGAAATACATATCTAATGCACTTAACTTCTTGGTGATTGGGGGGGGCAGTATTGAGTAGCTTTGGATGAATAAGGTGCCCAAAGTAAACTGCCTGCTACTCAGGCCCAGTTGCTAATATATGAATATTATTATTAGTATTGGATAGAAAACACTCTGAAGTTTCTAAAACTGTTTGAATGATGTCTGTGAATATAACAGAACTCATATGGCAGGCGAAAACCTGAGAAAAATCCAACCAGGAAGTGGGAAATCTGAGGCTTGTAGTTTTTTAAAACGTATCCCCTATTGTAGACACAGTGGGATATTGGTTATATTGCACTTCCTAAAGCTTCCACTAGACTAACTACAAACTTTATTGACCCCCACCCCCAAACCCACAAAAAAAATTAAATGGTTTAATCCTCTCTGTGGGGGATAAGAGGATGAGTTGATTGAATTGGGGCCTCATGGGGGTGTAGGAGATTTACAGCCCCACTAATATAGAGACATCTACCTGTCCGTTTTATTGCTTCTTTAATCAGAACAACAGTTTTCAGCTGTGCTAACATAAATGCAAAAGGTTTTTCTAATGATCAATTAGCATTTTAAAATGATAAACTTGGATTAGCTAACACAACGTGCCATTGGAACACAGGAGTGATGGTTGCTGATAATGGACCTCTGTACAACTACGTAGATATTCCATTAAAAAAATCTGCCGTTTCCAGCTACAATAGTCATTTACAACATTAACAATGTCTACACTGTATTTCTGATCAATTTGATGCTATTTTAATGGACATTTTTTTTTGCTTTTCTTTCAAAAACAAGGACACTTCTAAGTGACCCCAAACTTTTGAACTGTTGTGCACTATGTAGGGCTCTGGTCTAAAGTAGTGCACTACACAGGTCTCTGGTCTAAAGTAGTGCACTACACAGGTCTCTGGTCTAAAGTAGTGCACTATGTAGGGCTCTGGTCTAAAGTAGTGCACTACACAGGTCTCTGGTCTATAGTAGTGCACTACACAGGTCTCTGGTCTATAGTAGTGCACTATACAGGTCTCTGGTCTAAAGTAGTGCACTATGTAGGGCTCTGGTCTAAAGTAGTGCACTACACAGGTCTCTGGTCTAAAGTAGTGCACTACACAGGTCTCTGGTCTAAAGTAGACTTCCCTCCCTCTACCTACCTCCCTCCCTCCCTCCCTCCCTCTACCTAATATACTTTACATAGAGGTAAACCTTAAGACAATAACAAAGCAGACACATTAATAACAATGACAAACGAGAGAGAGAGGGGAGAGAGAGAGAGAGAGAGAGAGAGAGAGAGAGAGAGAGAGAGAGAGAGAGAGAGAGAGAGAGAGAGAGAGAGAGAGAGAGGAGAGAGAGAGAGAGAGAGAGAGAGAGAGAGAGAGAGAGAGAGAGAGAGAGAGAGAGAGAGAGAGAGAGAAAGAGAGAGAGAGAGAGAGAGAGAGAGAGAGAGAGAGAGAGAGTTACTAGAGAAAGAGAAGAGGAAAGAGAGAGAGGAGAGTTACAGGGGGTAACAGGGCAGTAGGAGAACAGTTACTAGGGGGTAACAGGACAGTAGGAGAACAGTTACTAGGGGGTAACAGGGCAGTAGGAGAACAGTTACTAGGGGGTGATGGGGCAGTAGGAGAACAGTTACTAGGGGGTGATGGGGCAGTAGGAGAACAGTTACAGGGGGTGATGGGGCAGTAGGAGAACAGTTACTAGGGGGTAACAGGGCAGTAGGAGAACAGTTACTAGGGGGTGATGGGGCAGTAGGAGAACAGTTACTAGGGGGTGATGGGGCAGTAGGAGAACAGTTACTAGGGGGTAACAGGGCAGTAGGAGAACAGTTACTAGGGGGTGATGGGGCAGTAGGAGAACAGTTACTAGGGGGTGATGGGGCAGTAGGAGAACAGTTACTAGGGGGTAACAGGGCAGTAGGAGAACAGTTACTAGGGGGTGATGGGGCAGTAGGAGAACAGTTACTAGGGGGTGATGGGGCAGTAGGAGAACAGTTACTAGGGGGTGATGGGGCAGTAGGAGAACAGTTACTAGGGGTGATGGGGCAGTAGGAGAACAGTTACTAGGGGGTAACAGGGCAGTAGGAGAACAGTTACTAGGGGGTAACAGGACAGTAGGAGAACAGTTACTAGGGGTTGACTGGTCAGGGGGTGAGGGGGTGATGGGGCA
Organism: Oncorhynchus keta; assembly: GCF_023373465.1. Classification (NCBI taxonomy): domain Eukaryota; kingdom Metazoa; phylum Chordata; class Actinopteri; order Salmoniformes; family Salmonidae; genus Oncorhynchus; species Oncorhynchus keta. The sequence continues at coordinate 3,005,563 of NC_068444.1, forward strand.
GTAGGAGAACAGTTACTAGGGGTTGACTGGTCAGGGGGTGAGGGGGTGATGGGGCAGTAGGAGAACAGTTACTAGGGGTTGACTGGTCAGGGGGTGAGGGGGTGATGGGGCAGTAGGAGAACAGTTACTAGGGGGTGATGGGGCAGTAGAAGAACAGTAACTAGGGGGTGATGGGGGAGTAGGAGAACAGTTACTAGGGGGTGATGGGGCAGTAGGAGAACAGTTACTAGGGGGTAACGGGGCAGTAGGAGAACAGTTACTAGGGGGTGATGGGGCAGTAGGAGAACAGTTACTAGGGGGTGATGGGGCAGTAGGAGAACAGTTACTAGGGGGTGATGGGGCAGTAGGAGAACAGTTACTAGGGGGTAACAGGGCAGTAGGAGAACAGTTACTAGGGGGTGATGGGGCAGTAGGAGAACAGTTACTAGGGGGTGATGGGGCAGTAGGAGAACAGTTACTAGGGGGTAACAGGGCAGTAGGAGAACAGTTACTAGGGGGTGATGGGGCAGTAGGAGAACAGTTACTAGGGGGTGATGGGGCAGTAGGAGAACAGTTACTAGGGGGTGATGGGGCAGTAGGAGAACAGTTACTAGGGGGTGATGGGGCAGTAGGAGAACAGTTACTAGGGGGTAACAGGGCAGTAGGAGAACAGTTACTAGGGGGTGACTGGTCAGTAGGAGAACAGTTACTAGGGGGTGATGGGGCAGTAGGAGAACAGTTACTAGAGGGTGACTGGTCAGGGGGTGAGGGGGTGATGGGGCAGTAGGAGAACAGTTACTAAGGGGTGACTGGTCAGGGGGTGAGGGGGTGATGGGGCAGTAGGAGAACACTTACTAGAGGGTGACTGGTCAGGGGGTGAGGGGGTAACAGGACAGTAGGAGAACAGTTACTCGGGGGTGACTGGTCAGTAGGAGAACAGTTACTAGGGGGTGACTGGTCAGGGGGTGAGGGGGTGATGGGGCAGTAGGAGAACACTTACTAGAGGGTGACTGGTCAGGGGGTGAGGGGGTAACAGGACAGTAGGAGAACAGTTACTAGGGGATAACAGGGCAGTAGGAGAACAGTGACGAGGGGGTGACATTTCTCCTCTTACTTTGGGTGAACTGAAGAGATTCCACCTGCTGGGCTTCTTGAGGAGGGACTGTGGAGTGGGGAAACATCAGACAGCATGAGACAGAGACGAGATGGGAGGAAGAGGAGGAAGAGGAGTAAGAGGAGTGGGGAAACATCAGACAGCATGAGACAGAGACGAGATGGGAGGAAGAGGAGGAAGAGGAGTAAGAGGAGTGGGGAAACATCAGACAGCATGAGACAGAGACGAGATGGGAGGAAGAGGAGGAAGAGGAGTAAGAGGAGTGGGGAAACATCAGACAGCGTGAGACAGAGACGAGATGGGAGGAAGAGGAGGAAGAGGAGTAAGAGGAGTGGGGAAACATCAGACAGCGTGAGACAGAGACGAGATGGGAGGAAGAGGAGGAAGAGGAGGAAGAGGAGTGGGGAAACATCAGACAGCATGAGACAGAGACGAGATGGGAGGAAGAGGAGGAAGAGGAGGAAGAGGAGTGGTGAAACAGACAGCGTGAGACAGAGACGAGATGGGAGGAAGAGGAGGAAGAGGAGGAAGAGGAGTGGTGAAACAGACAGCGTGAGACAGAGACGAGATGGGAGGAAGAGGAAGAGGAGGAAGAGGAAGAAGAGGAGTGGGGAAACATCAGACAGCGTGAGACAGAGACGAGGTGGGAGGAAGAGGAGGAAGAGGAGGAAGAGGAGTGGTGAAACAGACAGCGTGAGACAGAGACGAGATGGGAGGAAGAGGAAGAGGAGGAAGAGGAGTGGTGAAACAGACAGCGTGAGACAGAGACAAGATGGGAGGAAGAGGAGGAAGAGGAGGAAGAGGAGGAAGAGGAGTGGGGAAACATCAGACAGCGTGAGACAGAGACGAGATGGGAGGAAGAGGAGGAAGAGGAGGAAGAGGAGTGGTGAAACAGACAGCGTGAGACAGAGACGAGATGGGAGGAAGAGGAAGAGGAGGAAGAGGAAGAAGAGGAGTGGGGAAACATCAGACAGCGTGAGACAGAGACGAGATGGGAGGAAGAGGAAGAGGAGGAAGAGGAGGAAGAGGAGTGGGGAAACAGACAGCGTGAGACAGAGACGAGATGGGAGGAAGAGGATGAGGAGGAAGAGGAGGAAGAGGAGGAAGAGGAGTGGGGAAACAGACAGCGTGAGACAGAGACGAGATGGGAGGAAGAGGAAGAGGTGGAAGAGGAAGAAGAGGAGTGGGGAAACATCAGACAGCGTGAGACAGAGACGAGATGGGAGGAAGAGGAAGAGGAGGAAGAGGAAGAAGAGGAGATGGGGAAACATCAGACAGCGTGAGACAGAGACTAGATGGGAGGAAGAGGAGGAAGAGGAGGAAGAGGAGTGGTGAAACAGACAGAGTGAGACAGAGACGAGATGGGAGGAAGAGGAAGAGGAGGAAGAGGAAGAAGAGGAGTGGGGAAACATCAGACAGCGTGAGACAGAGACGAGATGGGAGGAAGAGGAGGAAGAGGAGGAAGAGGAGTGGGGAAACATCAGACAGCGTGAGACAGAGACGAGATGGGAGGAAGAGGAGGAAGAGGAGGAAGAGGAGTGGTGAAACAGACAGCGTGAGACAGAGACGAGATGGGAGGAAGAGGAAGAGGAGGAAGAGGAGTGGTGAAACATCAGACAGCGTGAGACAGAGACGAGATGGGAGGAAGAGGAAGAGGAGGAGGAAGAGGAGTGGTGAAACAGACAGCGTGAGACAGAGACGAGATGGGAGGAAGAGGAAGAGGAGGAAGAGGAAGAAGAGGAGTGGTGAAACAGACAGCGTGAGACAGAGACGAGATGGGAGGAAGAGGAGGAAGGGGAGGAAGAGGAGTGGGGAAACATCAGACAGCGTGAGACAGAGACGAGATGGGAGGAAGAGGAAGAGGAGGAGGAAGAGGAGTGGTGAAACAGACAGCGTGAGACAGAGACGAAATGGGAGGAAGAGGAAGAGGAGGAGGAAGAGGAGTGGTGAAACAGACAGCGTGAGACAGAGACGAGATGGGAGGAAGAGGAGGAAGAGGAGGAAGAAGAGGAGTGGTGAAACATCAGACAGCGTGAGACAGAGACGAGATGGGAGGAAGAGGAAGAGGAGGAAGAGGAGGAAGAGGAAGAAGAGGAGTGGGGAAGAGACATGGGAATAGACAGGGGTAGGGTTTCAGGTCCTTTCGGGAAGACTCTGCTGTCCTAGCTTCAGGGGGAAGATGGACAGGGACTCTGCTGTCCTACCATCAGTGGTAAGATGGACAGGGACTCTGCTGTCCTGGCATCAGGGGGAAGATGGGCAGAACTCTACTGTCCTAGCATCAGGGGGGAAGATGGACAGGGACTCTGCTGTCCTAGCGTCAGGGGGGGAATATGGACAGGGACTCTGCTGTCCTAGCGTCAGGGGGGGAATATGGACAGGGACTCTGCTGTCGTAGCGTCAGGGGGGGAAGATGGACAGGGACTCTGCTGTCCTAGCGTCAGGGGGGGAAGATGGACAGGGACTCTGCTGTCCTAGCGTCAGGGGGAGATGGACAGGGACTCTGCTGTCCTAGCATCAGGGGGAAGCTGGTTCCACCATTGGGGTGCCAGGACAGAGAAGAGCTTGGACTGGGCTGAGCGGAAACTGCCTCCTGTAGGGGTGGGAAGTCCAAGAGACCAGTGGTGGACCGTAGATTACTTTCAGGGTGATGAAACATCTCAAATCAAGTTGTGAAATCTCGCACCTTCTCCAAACCTTCAACCAGGCGTCAATGAACCTTCTTTCTGCGGACATTCAACCTGAAATGAGGTTGACACTTGAGGAAACCTACCCAACAGACCTCACTTTCAGCACATCTGGCGTGACCCTGTTGTGTTCATCAGTGTTGTTGTTATTTACCAGAAAAATAACAGTATATCATCATAAATAATGACTCCCATTTGATTGAGGAATGACAATACAGATTGATGAGTAGGTTTTGCAAAATTCCAGTAGCTTTCACCAAAATTCCCAAGTTTTCCAGAAATCAGTGTTGGAAGAGTCCCGGAATAAAGATAGAATAAGCAGGTGGAAATCCCGATTCCTCCAAACAGGATTTCTGGAAAACCTGGGAATTTTGGTGAATGTTACCGGAATTGTGCAACCCTAGGAATGAGGATAACGTGGCGTTATCAGATGGTGGCTGACCCAGATGAAGTCAACCATATCCCAAGTCACCTTCGTATTTATCGAAGCCTTTCCTGATCAGGCCAACAGGCAACATGCATGGATGGGTTTGATACAAAGGAGAGAAAAGGCCCAGCGCTCTTTTCTGCTGTTTCAGGAAAGCTGGTGATTGGAATTCAGGGGTTAGGGGTCACAGGTCAGGGGCTACAAGCCGTGTTAGGTGGAGAAATACAGGGAGAGGCAGCAGCAGTTATTGTTATTGTTGAGTAACGGCCATGGGCTCACACAATGGTGTTACTAAAGGGGGGCAGGCTGAGACACGCTCATGCTGCTCTCACAGTCACACATCGACACACACACACACGGTGAGCAGGTACAGGTGCAGGCTGGTTCAGCTCAGTACCTGGGGGGTGACAGTGGAGAGGGAGGGGCTGTCTGAGATGTGTTTGGCTACCTGCAGAGCCTCTATCCTCAGAGCAGCTAGAACCAGTTCCTCCTGAGACGCAGGTAGGACAGGGGGACGGGGGGGTGAGTGGGAGGAGTGGGAGAAGGGAGGGTGTGGCCAGAGGGAGGAGGAGGAAGGGTGTGTCCATAGGGAGGAGGAGGAAGGGTGTTGCCGGAGGGAGAAGGAGGAGACATAAAGAGAACCAGAAGTTGAGGCTACTTACTTCCCACCTACAGAACCCACACACACTCACAGATCAACAAACAGTCACACAGACATACAGTAGTCAACACTTAACAGGCTAACATATTGTAGATAAAAGGAAGCTCAATGAAAGTAATGGAGTAGCTAAGGTAAAGGAAACTGACTAGACAACAGGGTGAAAATGAAGAGAGGCAGAGACAGTGAGGACACACACTCATCCTCAAACACCAATAGTGTTACCATGATAAATCAATAATATAACTATGATAAATCAACAATATAAATCAATAATATAACCATGATAAATCAATAATATAAATCAATAACATACATCAATAATATAAATCAATAATATAAATCAATATATAAATCAATACTATAACCATGATAAATCAATAATAGAAATCAATAATATAAATCAATAATATAAATCAATAACATAAATCAATAATATAAATCAATAATATAACCATGATAAATCAATGACATAACCATGATAAATCAATAATATAACTATGATAAATCAATAATATAACTATGATAAATTAATAACATAAATCAATAATATAAATCAATAATATAACCATGATAAATCAATGACATAACCATGATAAATCAATAATATAACTATGACAAATCAATAATATAAATCAATAATATAACCATGATAAATCAATAATATAAAGCAATAATATAACCATGATAAATCAATAATATAAATCAATAATATAACTATGATAAATCAATAATATATATCAATAATATAACCATGATAAATCAATAATATAACTATGATAAATCAATAATATATATCAATAATATAATCATGATAAATCAATAATATAAATCAATAATATAACCATGATAAATCAATAATATAATAATATTCAATAATATAACCATGATAAATCAATAATATAACCATGATAAATCAATAATATAATAATATTAAATAATATAACCATGATAAATCATTGATTTATTCAATAATATAACTATGGTAAATCAATACTATAAATCAATAATATAACCATGATAAATCAATAATATAATAATATTCAATAATATAACCATGATAAATCAATAATATAAATCAATAATATAACCATGATAAATCAATAATATAATAATATTCAATAATATAACCATGATAAATCAATAATATAAATCAATAATATAACCATGATAAATCGATAATATAAATCAATAATCATGATAAATCATTAATACGATAGAGAGGGTCCAACAGGAAGCTGGTTGACACGCGAGGGATGACTCTGACTCTAATCAACACACCTGTAGTTTGAGGGCGAAGGCAGGGGGGTTGGTCTCTGCCAGGTCAGCCTCCACAGCCTCCAGGTGCACCAGGGGGTCAGGGCACTCAGACAGCCTGGTTAAGTGGGGTGCGTCTGGGGCTGGGACCTCCATAGGGCCCTGGGTGGGTAGCTACAGTACAGGGTGTGGCAGCAGGGAGGTGGAAGGGGGTGAGGAGGGGGTGAGGAGGGGGTGAGGAGCGGGGTGAGGAGCGGGGTGAGGAGGGGTGAGGAGCGGGGTGAGGAGGGGGCGAGGAGGGGGCGAGGAGGGGGCGAGGAGCGGGGTGAGGGAGGGGGCGAGGAGGGGGCGAGGAGCGGGGTGAGGAGGGGGTGAGGAGGGGCGAGGAGGGGGCGAGGAGGGGGCGAGGAGGGGGCGAGGAGCGGGGGCGAGGAGCGGGGTGAGGAGGGGGCGAGGAGGGGGAAGCGAGCGAGGGTGAGGAGGGGGTGAGGAGGGGGCGAGGAAGAAGCGAGGAGGGGGCGAGGAGGCGAGGAGCGGGGTGAGGAGGGGCGAGGAGGGGGCGAGGAGCGGGTGAGGAGGGGGTGAGGAGGGGGCGAGGAGAAGCGAGGAGGGGGCGAGGGGCGAGGAGCGGGTGAGGAGGGGGCGAGGAGGGGGCGAGGAGCGGGGTGAGGAGGGGGCGAGGAGGGGCGAGAGGAGCGGGGCGAGGAGCGGGGTGAGGAGGGGGTGAGGAGGGGGTGAGGAGCGTGGTTAGAAGCGAGGTGAGGAGGGGGTGAGGAGGGGGTCAGCATTGCACGGCAAAGCTTTGGGCAGTGTCAGCAGAAGGTTGGGAGGGGCTGAGTTGCTGAGACGGAGGTATGAGTTGTCTCTTGTTGGCCGGTAGGTAGTTTATGGTAATTACCTGATGGAAGCTAACTTAAGCCAGGGATTTGATAGTTTACCCGGGGTAGCATCTACACTGTAGGCCATACAGTATTTAGGGTTGGCACTGTCGCCCTCTACTGTACACATGACACGGACAGAGTTGAGAGGTCACCGCACAGCAAACTGGGAAAGAAAATGTGTCGTAACGTTGTATTCTGAGACGAGCCTGACACAAAGGGCATATGGAAGACGACGAGCAACGCACGGTCATATCATCAGGTGTATTGATCCACCCCCCCCCAAACGTATTGATTGACAACCAGAGAGTTCGGTATTGTGACTCACCAGTCCATGATCCCTGTCTGTGCTCTGTGTCCGGCTGAGTGACCGGCTCTCTCTCTTCCTGGTCTTCTCCTTCTCTCCAGCGGACCACTCCGGACCGGGCCGAGACCACTCCGGGCCGGGCCGAGAGCCCTCCGGACCGGGCCGGGACCCCTCCGGACCGGGCCGAGAGCCCAGCACCGGGGTCTTCATCTGGGCTGTGATCTGGGCCTCTATCTCCTCAAAGCTCCTAGAGAGAGGGAGAGAAGGAAGGAGGAATGTTGAGGAGAACAGACAGGATCTCTGTGTGGTAGAAGCATTACATTAGTGACTAGAACGGGATAGTGAAATGTTGTTCGGCATACCCTTCTAAATCTGAATGACATTTAGAACGAATTACTAATAACTTTAAAATGCAGTGCTCATGTTGATTATTGTGTGTGACTAAAGGGTGTGTGTGTGTGTGTGTGTGTGTGTGTGTGTGTGTGTGTGTGTGTGTGTGTGTGTGTGTGTGTGTGTGTGTGTGTGTGTGTGTGTGTGTGTGTGTGTGTGTGTGTGTGTGTGTGTGTGTGTGTGTGTGTGTGTGTGTGTGTGTGTGTATCTCAATGTGTTGTACCCTGTGCAGGGAGAGTTCGGTTCTGATCTGTGGTTAGGGTCTGTCACAGAGTCCAGCTTCAAGTAGAGAGCAGAAGGTTTCTTCACAGACAGAGGATGGAGAGAGAGAGAGAGTGTGAGAGAGGGCAGGGGTGTGTGAGAAAGACAGAGAGTGTGTGTGTGAGTGAGAGAGAACGTGAGAGTGTGAGAGATAGAGTAGGGGAGAGAGAACGTGAGAGAGAGAGAGAGAGAGTAGGAGAGGACATTAATTCAATTAGACCCAACCAAATCACGAGAAAACAAAAAGACAATTACAAGACACATTGGAAATAATTAACAAAAATCAGAGCGAAATAGAATGCTAGTTGGCCCTAAACAGAGTACACAGTGGCAGAATACCTGACCACTGTGGAAAAAACACCTGACCACTGTGGTAAAATACCTGACCACTGTGGCAGAATACCTGACCACTGTGGCAGAATACCTTACCACTGTGGAAAAAACACCTGACCACTGTGGTAAAATACCTGACCACTGTGGCAGAATACCTGACCACTGTGGTAAAATACCTGACCACTGTGGTAAAATACCTGACCACTGTGGTAAAATACCTGACCACTGTGGCAGAATACCTGACCACTGTGGTAAAATACCTGACCACTGTGGTAAAATACCTGACCACTGTGGTAAAATACCTGACCACTGTGGTAAAATACCTGACCACTGTGGCAGAATACCTGACCACTGTGGTAAAATACCTGACCACTGTGGTAAAATACCTGACCACTGTGGTAAAATACCTGACCACTGTGGTAAAATACCTAACCACTGTGGTAAAATACCTGACCACTGTGGTAAAATTCCTGACCACTGTGGTAAAATACCTGACCACTGTGGTAAAATACCTGACCACTGTGGTAAAATACCTGACCACTGTGACTGACCCAAACTTAAGGGAAGCATTGACCATGTACAGACTCGGTGAGCATAGCCTTGCTATTGAGAAAGGCCACCGTAGGCAGACATGGCTCTCAAGAGAAGATGAAGAGGAACCTTCCTATCTGACTGTGGATAGATACTCACCGATGAAGAAGAGACAATCTTTTCCATGTACTCAATCTCATAGTCGGACACTGATGGAGACAACAGAAAAGACTGAGTTAGAGATAGAAAGAGAAGATAGTCGGAGGAAGAGAGGAATGAGAAGAGGAAGAACAGAGACAGTTAAGGACAGAAAATGCTGGACTAGACTAGACTTGACTAGACTAGGCTGGACAAGACTAGGCTGGACTAGACTAGACTAGACTAGACTTGACTTGACTTGACTAGACTAGGCTGGACTAGACTAGGCTGGACTAGACTAGACTGGACTAGACTGGACTGGACTAGACTAGACTAGACTTGGCTGGACTAGACTAGATTGGACTAGACTAGACTGGACTAGACTGGACTAGACTAGACTACACTGGACTAGACTGGACTAGACTGGACTAGACTAGACTGGACTAGACTTGGCTGGACTAGACTTGGCTGGACTGGGCTTGGCTGGACTGGGCTTGGCTGGACTGGGCTTGGCCGGACTGGGCTTGACTAGGCTGGACTAGACTTGGCTGAACTAGAGTTGGCTGGACTGGGTTTTGCTGAACTAGAATTGGCTGGACTGGGCTTGACTAGGCTGGACTGGGCTTGGCTGGACTGGGCTTGGCTAGACTTGGCTGGGCTTGGCTGGACTGGGCTTGACTAGGCTGGACTGGGCTTGGCTGGACTGGGCTTGGCTAGACTTGGCTGGACTAGGCTGGACTGGGCTTGGCTGGACTGGACTAGGCTGGACTGGACTAGGCTGGACTAGGCTTGGCTAGACTTGGCTGGACTAGGCTGGACTGGGCTTGGCTGGACTGGACTGGGCTGGACTGGACTAGGCTGGACTGGGCTTGGCTGGACTGGACTAGGCTGGACTGGACTTGGCTGGACTAGGCTTGGCTTCGCTGGACTGTGCTTGGCTGGACTAGACTAGGCTGGACTGGACTAGGCTGGACTGGGCTTGGCTGGACTACACTAGGCTGGACTGGACTAGGCTGGACTGGACTTGGCTGGACTGGACTAGGCTGGACTGGACTAGGCTGGACTGGACTAGGCTGGACTGGACTTGGCTGGACTGGGCTTGGCTGGACTGGACTAGGCTGGACTGTGCTTGACTGGGCTTGGCTGGACTGGACTAGGCTGGACTGGACTTGGCTGGACTGGACTAGGCTGGACTGTGCTTGACTGGGCTTGGCTGGACTGGACTAGGCTGGACTGGACTTGGCTGGACTGGGCTTGGCTGGACTGGGCTGGACTGGGCTTGGCTGGACTGGACTAGGCTGGACTGGACTAGGCTGGACTGGACTTGGCTGGACTGGGCTTGGCTGGACTGTGCTTGACTGGGCTTGGCTGGACTGGACTAGGCTGGACTGGACTAGGCTGGACTGGACTTGGCTGGACTGGGCTTGGCTGGACTGGGCTGGACTGGGCTTGGCTGGACTGGACTAGGCTGGACTGGACTAGGCTCGACTGGACTTGGCTGGACTGGGCTTGGCTGGACTGTGCTTGACTGGGCTTGGCTGGACTGGACTAGGCTGGACTGGACTAGGCTGGACTGGACTTGGCTGGACTGGGCTTGGCTGGACTGGGCTGGACTGGGCTTGGCTGGACTGGACTAGGCTGGACTGGACTAGGCTGGACTGGACTTGGCTGGACTGGACTGGGCTTGGCTGGACTAGGCTTGGCTGGACTAGACTTGGCTGGACTGGGCTTAACTAGGCTGGACTAGGCTTGTCTGGGCTGGACTAGGCTGGACTGGGCTTGGCTGGACTGGGCTTGGCTGGACTGGGCTAGGCTGGACTGGGCTTGGCTAGACTGGGCTTGACTAGGCTGGACTAGACTTGCCTGGACTGGGCTTGGCTGGACTGGGCTTGCCTAGACTGGGCTTGCCTGGACTGGGCTTGGCTGGACTGGGCTTGGCTGTATAAGGCTAGACTTGGTTGGACTAGGTTAGACTAGGATGGACTAGGTTAGACTAGGATGGACTAGGTTAGACTAGGAAGGACTAGGTTAGACTAGGTTGGACTGGGTTAGACTAGGTTAGACTAGGTTGGACTAGGTTAGACTAGGTTAGACTAGGATGGACTAGGTTAGACTAGGATGGACAGGGTTAGACTAGGTTGGACTGGGTTAGACTAGGTTGGACTGGGTTAGACTAGGTTGGACTGGGTTAGACTAGGTCTAGGGTCAGGGTTTAGCAGAGTACTGGGCAGGGTGGGTAGGGTGGCTCTCCTCTCCTGATCTAGGGTCAGGGTTTAGCAGAGTACTGGGTAGGGTGGGTAGGGTGGCTCTCCTCTCCTGATCTAGGGTCAGGGTTTAGCAGAGTACTGGGCAGGGTGGGTAGGGTGGCTCTCCTCTCCTGATCTAGGGTCAGGGTTTAGCAGAGTACTGGGCAGGGTGGGTAGGGTGGCTCTCCTCTCCTGATCTAGGGTCAGGGTTTAGCAGAGTAATGGACAGGGTGGGTAGGGTGGCTCTCCTCTCCTGATCTAGGGTCAGGGTTTAGCAGAGTACTGGGCAGGGTGGGTAGCGTGGCTCTCCTCTCCTGTTCTAGGGTCAGGGTTTAGCAGAGTACTGGGTAGGGTTGCTCTCCTCTCCTGATCTAGGGTCAGGGTTTAGCAGAGTACTGGGTAGGGTTGCTCTCCTCTCCTGATCTAGGGTCAGGGTTTAGCAGAGTACTGGGCAGGGTGGGTAGGGTGGCTCTCCTCTCCTGATCTAGGGTCAGGGTTTAGCCGAGTACTGGGCAGGGTGGGTAGGGTGGCAGGATAACTAGCCGCTCAACGTCAAATAGAAATCAATAGCCATACTAACAGCATGCAGACATTAACTTACCTCGACTGTTGACAAAGGCTGTGAGGTCAGAGGGTTGAGGGAAGTCCTCATGGGGGTCAGAGGTTATCTCTGCCTCCCTGGATGCCCACTTGTGGTTGGCTGAGGAGACCAGCTTCTCTTTTTGATTGGAGGAAGAGGCCAGCTTCTCTTCGTCTGTAGCGTGGTCGTCCTGTAGCGGGGGGATAGGAGGCTGAGCTTCATCTACTGGGGTGGGCTCCTGGAGCGGAGGAAGGAGGAGGTGAGGTGTGGCGGTGAGGAGGTGAGGAGGTGTTGAGGTGAGGAGGTGAGGAGGTGTGGCGGTGAGAAGGTGAGGAGGTGAGGAGGTGTGGAGGTGAGGAGGTGTGGCAGTGTGGAGGTGAGGAGGTGTGGCGGTGAGAAGGTGAGGAGGTGTGGAGGTGTGGAGGTGAGGAGGTGTGGCAGTGTGGAGGTGAGGAGGTGTGGAGGTGTGGAGGTGTGGCAGTGTGGAGGTGAGGAGGTGTGGAGGTGAGGAGGTGAGGAGGTGTGGCAGTGAGGAGGGGAGGAGGTGTGAAGGTGTGGAGGCGTGGAGGTGAGGAGGTGTGGAGGTGAGGAGGTGTGGAGGTGTGGCAGTGTGGAGGTGAGGAGGTGTGATGGAGTGGAGGTGTGGAGGTGAGGAGGTGTGGAGGTGAGGAGGTGTGGAGGTGTGGAGGTGTGGCAGTGAGGAGGTGAGGAGGTGTGAAGGTGTGGCAGTGTGGAGGTGAGGAGGTGTGGAGGTGAGGAGGTGTGGAGGTGTGGAGGTGAGAAGGTGTGGCAGTGTGGAGGTGAGGAGGTGTGAAGGTGTGGAGGTGTGGAGGTGAGGAGGTGTGGAGGTGAGGAGGTGTGGAGGTGTGGAGGTGAGGAGGTGTGGCAGTGTGGAGGTGAGGAGGTGTGGAGGTGTGGAGGTGAGGAGGTGTGGCAACCATTTTGAAAAGAAGGTCGATGACATCCGATCCTCGTTTGCTAAGTCAAACGACACCGCTGGTTCTGCTCACACTGCCCTACCCTATGCTCTGACCTCTTTCTCCCCTCTCTCTCCAGATGAAATCTCGCGTCTTGTGACGGCCGGCCGCCCAACAACCTGCCCGCTTGACCCTATCCCCTCCTCTCTTCTCCAGACCATTTCCGGAGACCTTCTCCCTTACCTCACCTCGCTCATCAACTCATCCCTGACCGCTGGCTACGTCCCTCCCGTCTTCAAGAGAGCGAGAGTTGCACCCCTTCTGAAAAAACCTACACTCGATCCCTCCGATGTCAACAACTACAGACCAGTATCCCTTCTCTCTTTTCTCTCCAAAACTCTTGAGCGTGCCGTCCTTGGCCAGCTCTACCGCTATCTCTCTCAGAATGACCTTCTTGATCCAAACCAGTCAGGTTTCAAGACTAGTCATTCAACTGAGACTGCTCTTCTCTGTATCACGGAGGCGCTCCGCACTGCTAAAGCTAACTCTCTCTCCTCTGCTCTCATCCTTCTAGACCTATCGGCTGCCTTCGATACTGTGAACCATCAGATCCTCCTCTCCACCCTCTCCGAGTTGGGCATCTCCGGCGCGGCCCACGCTTGGATTGCGTCCTACCTGACAGGTCGCTCCTACCAGGTGGCGTGGCGAGAATCTGTCTCCTCACCACGCGCTCTCACCACTGGTGTCCCCCAGGGCTCTGTTCTAGGCCCTCTCTTATTCTCGCTATACACCAAGTCACTTGGCTCTGTCATAACCTCACATGGTCTCTCCTATCATTGCTATGCAGACGACACACAATTAATCTTCTCCTTTCCCCCTTCTGATGACCAGGTGGCGAATCGCATCTCTGCATGTCTGGCAGACATATCAGTGTGGATGACGGATCACCACCTCAAGCTGAACCTCAGCAAGACGGAGCTCCTCTTCCTCCCGGGGAAGGACTGCCCGTTCCATGATCTCGCCATCACGGTTGACAACTCCATTGTGTCCTCCTCCCAGAGCGCTAAGAACCTTGGCGTGATCCTGGACAACACCCTGACGTTCTCAACTAACATCAAGGCGGTGTCCCGTTCCTGTAGGTTCATGCTCTACAACATCCGCAGAGTACGACCCTGCCTCACACAGGAAGCGGCGCAGGTCCTAATCCAGGCACTTGTCATCTCCCGTCTTGATTACTGCAACTCGCTGTTGGCTGGGCTCCCTGCCTGTGCCATTAAACCCTACAACTCATCCAGAACGCCGCAGCCCGTCTGGTGTTCAACCTTCCCAAGTTCTCTCACGTCACCCCGCTCCTCCGCTCTCTCCACTGGCTTCCAGTTGAAGCTCGCATCCGCTACAAGACCATGGTGCTCGCCACGGAGCTGTGAGGGGGAACGGCACCTCAGTACCTCCAGGCTCTGATCAGGCCCTACACCCAAACAAGGGCACTGCGTTCATCCACCTCTGGCCTGCTCGCCTCCCTACCACTGAGGAAGTACAGTTCCCGCTCAGCCCAGTCAAAACTGTTCGCTGCTCTGGCCCCCAATGGTGGAACAAACTCCCTCACGACGCCAGGACAGCGGAGTCAATCACCACCTTCCGGAGACACCTGAAACCCCACCTCTTCAAGGAATACCTAGGATAGGGTAAGTAAGGGTAGGTAATCCTTCTCCCCCAACAAGATTTAGATGCAAGTGGCTGTTCCACTGGTTGTCATAAGGTGTATGCACCAATTTGTAAGTCGCTCTGGATAAGAGCGTCTGCTAAATGACTTAAATGTAATGTAATGTAATGATGGAGGTGAGGAGGTGAGGAGGTGTGGAGGTGAGGAGGTGTGGAGGTGTGGAGGTGTGGAGGTGAGGAGGTGTGGCAGTGTGGAGGTGAGGAGGTGTGGAGGTGAGGAGGTGTGGAGGTGAGGAGGTGTGGCAGTGTGGAGGTGAGGAGGTGTGGAGGTGAGGAGGTGTGAAGGTGTGGAGGTGTGGAGGTGAGGAGGTGTGGTGTGGAGGTGAGGAGGTGTGGCAGTGTGGAGGTGAGGAGGTGTGGAGGTGTGGCGGTGAGAAGGTGAGGAGGTGTGGAGGTGTGGAGGGGAGAAGGTGCGGAGGTGAGGAGGTGAGGAGGTGTGGCGGTGAGAAGGTGAGGAGGTGTGGAGGTGTGGAGGTGAGGAGGTGTGGCAGTGTGGAGGTGAGGAGGTGTGGAGGTGTGGAGGTGTGGAGGTGTGGAGGTGAGGAGGTGTGGCAGTGTGGAGGTGAGGAGGTGTGGAGGTGAGGAGGTGTGGCAGTGTGGAGGTGAGGAGGTGTGGAGGTGTGGCAGTGTGGAGGTGTGGCAGTGTGGAGGTGAGGAGGTGAGGAGGTGTGGAGGTGAGGAGGTGTGGCAGTGTGGAGGTGTGGCAGTGTGGAGGTGTGAAGGTGAGGAGGTGTGGAGGTGAGGAGGTGAGGAGGTGTGGAGGTGAGGAGGTGTGGCAGTGTGGAGGTGAGGAGGTGTGGAGGTGAGGAGGTGTGGAGGTGTGGAGGTGAGGAGGTGTGGAGGTGAGGAGGTGTGGAGGTGTGGAGGTGAGGAGGTGTGGAAGTGTGGAGGTGAGGAGGTGTGGAGGTGTGGAGGTGAGGAGGTGTGGCAGTGAGGAGGTGAGGAGGTGTGGAGGTGTGGAGGTGTGGAGGTGTGGAGGTGTGGAGGTGTGGAGGTGAGGAGGTGTGGCAGTGTGGAGGTGAGGAGGTGTGGCAGTGTGGAGGTGAGGAGGTGTGGAGGTGTGGAGGTGAGGAGGTGTGGCAGTGAGGAGGTGAGGAGGTGTGGAGGTGAGGAGGTGTGAAGGTGTGGAGAAGTGGAGGTGAGGAGGTGTGGAGGTGAGGAGGTGAGGAGGTGTGAAGGTGTGGAGAAGTGGAGGTGAGGAGGTGTGGCAGTGTGGAGGTGCCTGTGTGCGTGTGCCTGTGTGCGTGTGCGTGTGTGTGCGTGTGTGCGCACGTGCGTGTTGCGTGTGCGTGTGTGTGTGCGCGTGTGTGTGTGTGTGTGTGTGTGTGTGTGTGTGTGTGTGTGTGTGTGTGTGTGTGTGTGTGTGTGCATGTGTGTGCCTGTGTGTATGTGCCTGTGTGTGTGTGCCTGTGTGCGTGTGCCTGTGTGCGTGCGTGCGCGTGCGCGTGTGCACGTGCGTGTGCGTGCGTGTGTGTGTGTGTGCTTGTGTGTGTGTGTGAGAGAAGACAGACTGACTTGTGATGATACATCAGACATGGGCGATCTCTTTGGGGACCTCTTGACTCTGAAAGTATTACTGGAAGAGGAAGTGGGAGGAAGGGAGAGGAAGGGAGAGGAAGGGAGAGGAAGGGGGAGGAAGGGAGAGGAAGGGAGACGAAGGGAGAGGAAGGGGGAGGAAGGGAGAGGAAGGGAAAGGAAGGGAGAGGAAGGGGGAGGAAGGGAGAGGAAGGGAGAAGAAGGGAGAGGGAGGGAGAGGAAGGAGGAGGAAGTGGGAGGCAGGGGGAGGAAGGGAGAGGAAGGGAGAAGAAGGGAGAGGGAGGGAGAGGAAGGAGGAGGAAGTGGGAGGCAGGGGGAGGAAGGGAGAGGAAGGGGGAGGAAGGGGGAGGAAGGGAGAGGAAGGGGAGAGAGAAGTGGGGGATCAGAACAAGTCTTCCCCTGCAGAGTCTTCATCAATGAATACTTCATAAATAAGTCAAACCTTAATCAATACGTCAACTCTATTGTCTTTTTAAAAACAACAGGAATATTAATCTCCCTCCTGTTGTTTAGCTCAATAAGATGTGTACTAGTCAATACAGGGGGTACTAGTCATTCACAATACAGGGGGGTACTAGTCATTCACAATACAGGGGGTATTAGTCATTCACAATACAGGGGGTACTAGTCATTCACAATACAGGGGGTACTAGTCATTCACAATACAGGGGGTATTAGTCATTCACAATACAGGGGGTACTAGTCATTCACAATACAGGGGTATTAGTCATTCACAATACAGGGGTACTAGTCATTCACAATACAGGGGGTATTAGTCATTCACAATACAGGGGGTATTAGTCATTCACAATACAGGGGGTACTAGTCATTCACCATACAGGGGGTACTAGTCATTCACAATACAGGGGGTATTAGTCATTCACAATACAGGGGGGTACTAGTCATTCACAATACAGGGGGTACTAGTCATTCACAATACAGGGGGTATTAGTCATTCACAATACAGGGGTATTAGTCATTCACAATACAGGGGTATTAGTCATTCACAATACAGGGGGTATTAGTCATTCACAGTACAGGGGGTACTAGTCATTCACAATACAGGGGGGTATTAGTCATTCACAATACAGGGGGGGTATTAGTCATTCACAATACAGGGGGGGTATTAGTCATTCACAATACAGGGGGGTACTAGTCATTCACAATACAGGGGGGGTACTAGTCATTCACAATACAGGGGGTATTAGTCATTCACAATACAGGGGGGGTACTAGTCATTCACAATACAGGGGGGTACTAGTCATTCACAATACAGGGGTATTAGTCATTCACAATACAGGGGTATTAGTCATTCACAATACAGGGGGGTATTAGTCATTCACAGTACAGGGGGTACTAGTCATTCACAATACAGGGGGGGTATTAGTCATTCACAATACAGGGGGTATTAGTCATTCACAATACAGGGGGTATTAGTCATTCACAATACAGGGGGGTACTAGTCATTCACAATACAGGGGGTACTAGTCATTCACTATACAGGGGGTATTAGTCATTCACAATACAGGGGGGAGGTACTAGTCATTCACAATACAGGGGGTACTAGTCATTCACAATACAGGGGGTACTAGTCATTCACAATACAGGGGGGTACTAGTCATTCACAATACAGGGGGTATTAGTCATTCACAATACAGGGGGTACTAGTCATTCACAATACAGGGGGGTATTAGTCATTCACAATACAGGGGGTACTAGTCATTCACAATACAGGGGGTATTAGTCATTCACAATACAGGGGGTATTAGTCATTCACAATACAGGGGGTATTAGTCATTCACAATACAGGGGGTATTAGTCATTCACAATACAGGGGGTACTAGTCATTCACAATACAGGGGGTATTAGTCATTCACAATACAGGGGTATTAGTCATTCACAATACAGGGGGTATTAGTCATTCACAATACAGGGGGGTATTAGTCATTCACAATACAGGGGGTATTAGTCATTCACAATACAGGGGGTATTAGTCATTCACAATACAGGGGGGTATTAGTCATTCACAATACAGGGGTACTAGTCATTCACAATACAGGGGGGTATTAGTCATTCACAATACAGGGGGTATTAGTCATTCACAATACAGGGGGTACTAGTCATTCACAATACAGGGGGTACTAGTCATTCACAATACAGGGGGTATTAGTCATTCACAATACAGGGGGGTACTAGTCATTCACAATAGGGGGTATTAGTCATTCACAATACAGGGGGTACTAGTCATTCACAATACAGGGGGTATTAGTCATTCACAATACAGGGGGTATTAGTCATTCACAATACGGGGGGTATTAGTCATTCACAATACAGGGGGTATTAGTCATTCACAATACAGGGGGTACTAGTCATTCACAATACAGGGGGGGTATTAGTCATTCACAATACAGGGGGGTATTAGTCATTCACAATACAGGGGGTATTAGTCATTCACAATACAGGGGTATTAGTCATTCACAATACAGGGGGGTATTAGTCATTCACAGTACAGGGGTACTAGTCATTCACAATACAGGGGGGTATTAGTCATTCACAATACAGGGGGTATTAGTCATTCACAATACAGGGGGTACTAGTCATTCACAATACAGGGGGTACTAGTCATTCACAATACAGGGGGTATTAGTCATTCACAATACAGGGGGTACTAGTCATTCACAATACAGGGGGGGTACTAGTCATTCACAATACAGGGGGGGTATTAGTCATTCACAATACAGGGGGGGTACTAGTCATTCACAATACAGGGGGGGTATTAGTCATTCACAATACAGGGGGGGTATTAGTCATTCACAATACAGGGGGGGTACTAGTCATTCACAATACAGGGGGTATTAGTCATTCACAATACAGGGGGTACTAGTCATTCACAATACAGGGGTATTAGTCATTCACAATACAGGGGTTTTAGTCATTCACAATACAGGGGTATTAGTCATTCACAATACAGGGGGTATTAGTCATTCACAATACAGGGGGTACTAGTCATTCACAATACAGGGGGGGTATTAGTCATTCACAATACAGGGCGGGTACTAGTCATTCACAATACAGGGGGTATTAGTCATTCACAATACAGGGGGTACTAGTCATTCACAATACAGGGGGTATTAGTCATTCACAATACAGGGGGTATTAGTCATTCACAATACAGGGCTGGTACTAGTCATTCACAATACAGGGGGGTATTAGTCATTCACAATACAGGGGGTATTAGTCATTCACAATACAGGGGGGGTACTAGTCATTCACAATACAGGGGGGGTATTAGTCATTCACAATACAGGGGGGGTACTAGTCATTCACAATACAGGGGTATTAGTCATTCACAATACAGGGGGTACTAGTCATTCACAATACAGGGGGGTATTAGTCATTCACAATACAGGGCGGGTACTAGTCATTCACAATACAGGGGGTATTAGTCATTCACAATACAGGGGGTACTAGTCATTCACAATACAGGGGGGTATTAGTCATTCACAATACAGGGGGTATTAGTCATTCACAATACAGGGCGGGTACTAGTCATTCACAATACAGGGGGTATTAGTCATTCACAATACAGGGGGGGTATTAGTCATTCACAATACAGGGCGGGTATTGAAACTGATAATGATTTCCATATGCACGGTGTAAAGCATTATCATCAAAACTCAAAAAGCATAATACTCACATGTAGTTGGATTGAGCTGACATGTTTCAGGATTTAGTGTCGCTAGTCGCTAGTTTAGTTAGCATACATTGCGTTAATTTGACTAAAATTACAGTAGTTTGGAAGTCAATTTCTGCCCCCCCAAAAAAAAAACAAATTGCTGCCATGATTCACTTTGATGGTATACATTAGTCTGGGGTTGCCAAACCTCCCCTCGGGGACCCCCCAGACGTTTCAAACCTCCCCCTGGGGACCCACAGACATTGGGTTTCACTATTTAATTTTAGCCCTGAACTTAACAAAACTGATTCAAGTAGTCAGGGACTTGAGGATTAGTTGACAAGTTGAATCAGGTCCTAGTTCTGGAATAAATCAAATGCATGGAAAGGCTACGCAACAGACGCCAATGTTAATTCTTTGCTAAGTTAGCGTGTTAGCGTGTTAGCGTGTTAGCGAGTTAGCTTGTTAGCGTGTTAGCGTGTTAGCGTGTTAGCGTGTTAGCGAGTTAGCGTGTTAGAAAGTTAGCTTGTTAGCGTGTTAGCGAGTTAGGGTGTTCGCGTGTTAGCGAGTTAGCGAGTTAGCGTGTTAGCGTGTTAGCGTGTTAGCGAGTTAGCGTGTTAGCGATATGAGATGAATAGTTCAAACTGATGCTGTCTTGATACCAATATTGGGATACTAATATTCCAGATTTTCTAGAAGCAGATTTCACTCTATAGTCCTTTAAGACCTACTTTTGTAAAATAGTGAGCGAGTTTGTTTTGCTCGGTGCCCATTAGTCCAACTGTGGCACCGGGTAATGCAAAGCGAACCGGGCCCATTGAGTTCTGTACAGTAGCTTTCAAAAGAAACAAATGCAAATCTGTGTGTTTCCAACATTAGGACTGTATTTCTTCCAGAAATGAATTCTGCTTCATGTTTTTTTTTTGGTTTCCCTTCCACAATACGGGTATTGTGACAACCCTAAGTCTAAACCCAGGTATCTACAACCAACCTAGACCACACAGATACACTGCTCCTCAGTGTGACCACGACTAACCTCTGTTGCTCTTCAATAGAGGAGGTGCTACCGTGTGAATTTTTTATTTTTATTTTTTTTAATTTGACCTTTATTTAACCAGGCAAGTCAGTTAAGAACATATTCTTATTTTCAATGACAGCCTGGGAACAGTGGGTTTAACTGCCTGTTCAGGGGCAGAACGACAGATTTGTACCTTGTCAGCTCGGGGGTTTGAACTCGCAACCTTCCGGTTACTAGTCCAACGCTCTAACCACTAGGCTACGCTGCCGCCCCAATGAATGTTCTCTTTCCCTTGGAGAAGGGGTGCACTTGTACAAGACAGGTTACATTTATATGGCAGGATGCCCAAATGGGCATGGTAGAGCTTCTCTGATTGGTTGGTTTTGCATGGTAGAGCTTCTCTGATTGGTTGGTTTTGCATGCATGGTAGAGCTTCTCTGATTGGTTGGTTTTGCATGGTAGAGCTTCTCTGATTGGTTGGTTTTGCATGGTAGAGCTTCTCTGATTGGTTGGTTTTGCATGGTAGAGCTTCTCTGATTGGTTGGTTTTGCATGGTAGAGCTTCTCTGATTGGTTGGTTTTGCATGGTAGAACTTCTCTGATTGATGGTTTTGCATGGTAGAGCTTCTATATATAATTGGTTGTCTTTATGTTACTGTTGTGTTAATAGGGAGGAGGACAGGGTTGAAAAATGTCCCATGTTTTCCAGAAATCCTGGTTGGGAAGATTCCCAGAATTTCAGGAGAACTTGTGAATTTGGGGAAAGTTAGAAGGAGATGAGAACGACGGGGCTACATGCTCTCTCTGAGAGTAGGATGTTTAGAAAAACTGAAACATTATTTACATAAACAGTTAGAGGTCAAAACAGTCCTGCTGCCATTCCTGTACTTACAACAGACAACACAGAGAGGAACCCTTCGACTTCCTGTGGCACACGAGAACACACAGACAGGTGACAGAGAGACAGACAGGACACAGAGAGACAGACAGGTGACAGAGAGACAGACAGGACACAGAGAGACAGACAGGTGACAGAGAGACAGACAGGAGACAGAGAGACAGACAGGTGACAGAGAGACAGACAGGAGACAGAGAGACAGACAGGTGACAGAGAGACAGACAGGTGACAGAGAGAGACAGACAGGAGACAGAGAGGTGACAGAGAGACAGACAGGTGACAGAGAGACAGACAGGTGACAGAGAGACAGACAGGAGACAGAGAGGTGACAGAGAGACAGACAGGAGACAGAGAGACAGACAGGTGACAGAGAGACAGACAGGTGACAGAGAGACAGACAGGAGACAGAGAGACAGACAGGTGACAGAGAGACAGACAGGTGACAGAGAGACAGACAGGAGACAGACAGACAGACAGACAGACAGACAGGAGACATAGAAACAGACAGGTGATAGAGAGACAGACAGGTGACAGAGAGACAGGTGGCACAGACAGACAAACACATCCTCTCTCCAAATTTGGATAGAGAGATAACAAAACACACACACACACACACACACACACACACACACACACACACACACACACACACACACACACACACACACACACACACACACACACACACACACACACACACACACAGCTAAAATAATTCAATACTAAATATAAAAACAGAAACACATAAACGAATGACAACGTGAAATTGCCTTTATAACCACCTAATAATGCAATGGTATTTAAACTTACGATTTGATTGGTTTCTTCTTCGTCTTGGCCGGTTTGTTCTGGTTGTGGTCCTCCAGCCCCCTAACTTCATCATTATCGTTATCAACCT
Organism: Oncorhynchus keta; assembly: GCF_023373465.1. Lineage (NCBI taxonomy): Eukaryota > Metazoa > Chordata > Actinopteri > Salmoniformes > Salmonidae > Oncorhynchus > Oncorhynchus keta. Next base: position 3,028,013 of record NC_068444.1, read on the forward strand.
CGTCGTCATTGGCCGACACCTCGAAAGAGGCGGAGCCAGAGGCAGCCTTGGATGGAAACGCAGCCGTCCTATTGGACGAACCCTTGAAGGAGTTGACAGCTGACTCATGGAAGGTGTCAGAGTCAAAACTATAGGAGGGTTTGTTCAGCTCGGGAGAGATAGGGATCCCGCTGTTAGAGCCGAACGGGTTGAAGTTAGGGTCGTCCCACTGAGCCGGGTCAGAGTTATAGGAGGGCTTAGAGACGGGGATGTCATCGGGGATTAGGCTGTTGTCTAGGGGTTCAGATGGGGGCTGGACGGCCTTCTTCAGACCAATCCTGGGCTTCCTTAGAGGCATCTGATAATAATATTAAAAAATAAAAAATACATCATATTAATAATGATACAGTCTATTCATTTTAAGCGCTTTTCAAAACACTACAAAGTAACTTTAAAGTAGTCAGCAATATCATCAGTAAAATTAAAATAAAACACACAGATTAAGCATTAAGACCAAGGAGAGCACTAAACATGATGACAGACTAGAGTCAAAATCCAACTGGGATTTCTGGAAGACCGGAGAATTTGGGGAAAGTTAATAGAATTTTGCAACCCTATGACAGACAGACCTTGGAGCCTGCTTTTTTGCCCAGCTTCTTGGGTGGTGGAGAGGCCTTGGGAGGCTCCTCGAGGGTCTCCTCAGAATAGTCAAACTCCAGTCTGACCGCCCCTGAGGTTCGAATAGGGGGGCTGGTTGAGGGAAGAGTTGGCTTGGCGTTAGGGGGCTCTGGGGGGTTAGAGACAACGGACAGCACGCCTCCCTTACTACCCAACGGCGGGGAGTTGAATGGGTCGATGTCTTCAAAGTTGTCTGGGTCCCATTTGTAGGTCCCACTGAGGGGAGAGCCTTCGCTGCCTGGGGGGGCCTCCGGCACGGAGATGGGGGTGTCCTCCTGTCGGTTGGGTATAGAGATAGCTGGGGTCGGGGTCAGAATAGAAGTAGGGGCCAGGATTAGTTGATTGTCTGTCTCTGGGCTAGTGTGATTGGTCTCTTCAGTGAGAGAGGCGGAGTCTACTGTGACTCCTCCTACTTCCAGATCCTCAGAGACCAATAGGGGTCTGGCTGCTCTGGTGGGCTCGGCACTCTTCTCCAGCTCCGGTGTGGTTCCAGAGGACGGCAGTCGGGGGCTCTCTAGGTTAGAGCTCTGCCTGGGGAGAGGCTTCTTTTTCGGGGAGCCGCCTGGGCGGAGAGGCCCCTTCTTGGAGGGTCTGCGGAGAGTCCCTGGAGCACTCTCAGTACCACAGTCAACACTAAAGGCCTCAGCTAAGGGACGGGAGTCTCCGCTTGAGATGGAGGATCCTCCGCCGTCTAGGGGGCCGGTGCCGTCGAGCTCCCCAGCCTGGAGGCTCAGAGAGCGGGTTAGAGTTGATCGGCTCTCGGCCTCAGCAGCAGCAGCCGCAGCAGCAGCAGCAGCTATGAGCTGGTCTAGGTTATACGCTCCGCTAGCAGCTATGGGCTTGTCCTCGTCAAAGACTATGGACAGGGAGCTACCATGGTGACCTTTAGCCTCTGACCCGGGTTCACCGTCTGCCTCAGAGTCACCGCGAAGACCTGGAGGAACAGAGAGATATAAATGCTAGGTAATATATAGTCATGACACAATCCCGATATGGTGTTTGAATGAGAGAGAGAAATGACATTCTTCTGATGCTTGTTAGTTGTATTCGTTTGAGAGAGAGAGAGGAACATGTTTCCATGCCAATAAAGCCCTAAAATGATATTGAGAGAGAGAGAGCGACTGTACAACACTGTATATATACAGTAGGTGAAGATGTATATATACATAATATGACATTTGAAATGTCTTTATTCTTTTGAAATGTTTGTATGTGTAATGTACATTTGTATATTTGTTTATTATATATTTCACTTGCTTTGGCAATGTAAACACATTTTACCCATGCCAATAAAGCCCTTAAATTTAATTGAATTGAGAGAGGGAGATAGAGAGAGACGGAGAGAGAGAAAGAGAGAGATGATGGCGAAGGCTGTGTCTGGTTTAAGACTAATTAAATTGATGAATGAGCTCTGAATATTTCATCACAACCTCCCAGCCAATCAGTAAAACACAAACGAACATTGTGATGAATGGCTGAAGCTTTCCTGCATAGATAAGACCTGCTTATATCCATTAGCAGCTCTGTGATGCTGGTCTGAATGGCTGAACAGAGAAAACCTCTTTGTTTGAAGTACCAGTAGTCACCAGTAGAGGGCATTCTAAATCTCTGTCTCTCTCTGTGTGTCTCTCTGTGTGTCTCTCTGTGTGTCTCTCTCTGTGTGTCTCTCTCTGTGTGTGTGTGTGTCTCTCTCTCTGTGTGTGTGTGTCTCTCTCTGTGTGTGTGTGTGTGTCTCTCTCTCTGTGTGTGTCTCTCTCTCTCTCTCTCTCTCTCTCTGTGTGAATGTGCACGAGTCTCTCTCACCGGTGTCTTCCGAGGTCAGCAGCTGGGTATGAGGGTCTGTCTCCGTGGGGGACTTGACAGGGGTGGTTGACTCTGGCGTCTCAAACGCTCCGTCAGAGTCTGAGCTCCTATAGGACAGAGAGAGAGAGACTCACTGTAGACCTCATAAAGGTGTGAAGGGAAGGAGACATGACACCACCAGGGTCTCATTTTCACTGGAACGATGAGTCCACAAAGTAGAAGATGTCAAAATATATCAGATCCAATAACAGTACGATACTCCAGAACATCACAGCATCAGAAACTAGTTACTAAATCTATCAGGGAATCCAAACAGAACCAGGGAATCCAAACGGAACCAGGGAATCCAAACGAAACCAGGGAATCCAAACGGAACCAGGGAATCCAAACGAAACCAGGGAATCCAAACGGAACCAGGGAATCCAAACGAAACCAGGGAATCCAAACGGAACCAGGGAATCCAAACGAAACCAGGGAATCCAAACGAAACCAGGGAATCCAAACGGAACCAGGGAATCCAAACGAAACCAGGGAATCCAAACGGAACCAGGGAATCCAAACGAAACCAGGGAATCCAAACGGAACCAGGGAATCCAAACGAAACCAGGGAATCCAAACGGAACCAGGGAATCCAAACGGAACCAGGGAATCCAAACGGAACCAGGGAATCCAAACGGAACCAGGGAATCCAAACGGAACCAGGGAATCCAAACGGAAACCAGGGAATCCAAACAGAACCAGGGAATCCAAACAGAACCAGGGAATCCAAACGGAACCAGGGAATCCAAACGGAACCAGGGAATCCAAACGGAACTAATGTTAATGTAAGTGATTCCAAAAATGTGGAACTAAAAGCGGATTTACTTAATTCCGTGGAGACCCTTTGGGACCTCAAGAGTTAACCCTGTGAACGGGTTTGGTATCTCATTACTTCATACGTTCGGTAAGTTGTTTGTGTAGCAGGGCTTTGTAAACAGAAAGGGAGTAATGCATTGATCTACGGGACTTTAGTGAGGTTCAGCTGTTGATACAGGCAGCAGTGATGAGTATTAAAACGGTCACCTGTGATGAAACGAATGGTGCTTTGGTAGATGGCATACAAAGGGTTAAGAGTAGTGGCTGCTGCAATCTGGTAAAATGGGGTCACCATAATCAAGAACTGGCAGGAAAAGTAGACTGAACAATCTACTTCCTGCTATTTAGGGAGAGGAAAGATCTATTTAAAAAAATATATATATATATATATATATATCAAATCAAATCAAATCAAATGTATTTATATAGCCCTTCGTACATCAGCTGATATCTCAAAGTGCTGTACAGAAACCCAGCCTAAAACCCCAAACAGCAAACAATGCAGGTGTAGAAGCACGGTGGCTAGGAAAAACTCCCTAGAAAGGCCAAAAGCTAGGAAGAAACCTAGAGAGGAACCAGGCTATGTGGGGTGGCCAGTCCTCTTCTGGCTGTGCCGGGTAGAGAGGAAACAGGCTATGAGGGTGGCCAGTCCTCTTCTGGCTGTGCCAGGTAGAGAGGAACCAGGCTATGAGGGTGGCCAGTCCTCTTCTGGCTGTGCCGGGTGGAGATTATAACAGAACATGGCCAAGATGTTCAAATGTTCATAAATGACCAGCATGGTCAAATAATAACAAGGCAGAACAGTTGAAACTGGAGCAGCAGCACAGTCAGGTGGACTGGGGACAGCAAGGAGTCATCATGTCAGGTAGTCCTGGGGCACGGTCCTAGGGCTCAGGTCCTCCGAGAGAGAGAAAGAAAGAGAGAATTATGTCCAGGTCTATAACCAGCTGAAACAGTGTTATGTCCAGGTCTATAACCAGGTCTATAACCAGCTGAAACAGTGTTATGTCCAGGTCTATAACCAGGTCTATAACCAGCTGAAACAGTGTTATGTCCAGGTCTATAACCAGGTCTATAACCAGCTGAAACAGTGTTATGTCCAGGTCTATAACCAGCTGAAACAGTGTTATGTCCAGGTCTATAACCAGGTCTATAACCAGCTGAAACAGTGTTATGTCCAGGTCTATAACCAGCTGAAACAGTGTTATGTCCAGGTCTATAACCAGGTCTATAACCAGCTGAAACAGTGTTATGTCCTGGTCTATAACCAGCTGAAACAGTGTTATGTCCAGGTCTATAACCAGGTCTATAACCAGCTGAAACAGTGTTATGTCCAGGTCTATAACCAGCTGAAACAGTGTTACGTCCAGGTGTATAACCAGGTCTATAACCAGCTGAAACAGTGTTATGTCCTGGTCTATAACCAGCTGAAACAGTGTTATGTCCAGGTCTATAACCAGGTCTATAACCAGGTCTATAACCAGCTGAAACAGTGTTATGTCCTGGTCTATAAACAGCTGAAACAGTGTTATGTCCAGGTCTATAACCAGGTCTATAACCAGGTCTATAACCAGCTGAAACAGTGTTATGTCCTGGTCTATAAACAGCTGAAACAGTGTTATGTCCAGGTCTATAACCAGCTGAAACAGTGTTATGTCCAGGTCTATAACCAGCTGAAACAGTGTTATGTCCAGGTCTATAACCAGGTCTATAACCAGCTGAAACAGTGTTATGTCCAGGTCTATAACCAGCTGAAACAGTGTTACGTCCAGGTGTATAACCAGGTCTATAACCAGCTGAAACAGTGTTATGTCCTGGTCTATAACCAGCTGAAACAGTGTTATGTCCAGGTCTATAACCAGGTCTATAACCAGCTGAAACAGTGTTATGTCCAGGTCTATAATCAGCTGAAACAGTGTTATGTCCAGGTCTATAACCAGGTCTATAACCAGCTGAAACAGTGTTATGTCCAGGTCTATAACCAGCTGAAACAGTGTTACGTCCAGGTGTATAACCAGGTCTATAACCAGCTGAAACAGTGTTATGTCCTGGTCTATAACCAGCTGAAACAGTGTTATGTCCAGGTCTATAACCAGGTCTATAACCAGCTGAAACAGTGTTATGTCCAGGTCTATAACCAGCTGAAACAATGTTATGTCCAGGTCTATAACCAGGTCTATAACCAGCTGAAACAGTGTTATGTCCAGGTCTATAACCAGGTCTATAACCAGGTCTATAACCAGCTTAAACAGTATTATGTCCAGGTCTATAACCAGCTGAAACAGTGTTATGTCCAGGTCTATAACCAGGTCTATAACCAGCTGAAACAGTGTTATGTCCAGGTCTATAACCAGGTCTATAACCAGCTGAAACAGTGTTATGTCCTGGTCTATAACCAGGTCTATAACCAGCTGAAACAGTGTTATGTCCAGGTCTATAACCAGCTGAAACAGTGTTATGTCCAGGTCTATAACCAGCTGAAACAGTGTTATGTCCAGGTCTATAACCAGGTCTATAACCAGCTGAAACAGTGTTATGTCCTGGTCTATAACCAGGTCTATAACCAGCTGAAACAGTGTTATGTCCAGGTCTATAACCAGCTGAAACAGTGTCTGCTAAATGACTTAAATGTATATGTCCAGGTCTATAACCAGGTCTATAACCAGCTGAAACAGTGTTATGTCCAGGTCTATAACCAGCTGAAACAGTGTTATGTCCAGGTCTATAACCAGGTCTATAACCAGCTGAAACAGTGTTATGTCCAGGTCTATAACCAGGTCTATAACCAGCTGAAACAGTGTTGTGTCCAGGTTTATAACCAGCTGAAACAGTGTTATGTCCAGGTCTATAACCAGGTCTATAACCAGCTGAAACAGTGTTATGTCCTGGTCTATAACCAGGTCTATAACCAGCTGAAACAGTGTTATGTCCAGGTCTATAACCAGCTGAAACAGTGTTATGTCCTGGTCTATAACCAGCTGAAACAGTGTTATGTCCAGGTCTATAACCAGGTCTATAACCAGCTGAAACAGTGTTATGTCCAGGTCTATAACCAGCTGAAACAGTGTTATGTCCAGGTCTATAACCAGGTCTATAACCAGCTGAAACAGTGTTAATGTCCAGGTCTATAACCAGCTGAAACAGTGTTATGTCCAGGTCTATAACCAGCTGAAACAGTGTTATGTCCAGGTCTATAACCAGCTGAAACAGTGTTATGTCCAGGTCTATAACCAACTGAAACAGTGTTATGTCCAGGTCTATAACCAGCTGAAACAGTGTTATGTCCAGGTCTATAACCAGCTGAAACAGTGTTATGTCCTGGTCTATAACCAGCTGAAACAGTGTTATGTCCTGGTCTATAACCAGGTCTATAACCAGCTGAAACAGTGTTATGTCCTGGTCTATAACCAGCTTAAACAGTGTTATGTCCAGGTCTATGAGAATACCAGGGGAGGCCATCCGCTTCCCAGATCTTAGCGATGACATCAGAAACAATTGACAAGTAAAAAATATAGCTCAGAGGGTCTAGAGTAAGTGGAGCAGAGGGCTGCAGTTCGAAGGGGCCAAGTGAATCAGCCCCTATGGATTTAACATCAATCTGTACTGCAGTTAGAAGGAATCAAGTGAATCAGCCCCTATGGATTTAACATCAATCTGTACTGCAGTTAGAAGGAATCAAGTGAATCAGCCCCTATGGATTTAACATCAATCTGTACTGCAGTTAGAAGGAATCAAGTGAATCAGCCCCTATGGATTTAACATCAATCTGTACTGCAGTTAGAAGGAATCAAGTGAATCAGCCCCTATGGATTTAACATCAATCTGTACTGCAGTTAGAAGGAATCAAGTGAATCAGCCCCTATGGATTTAACATCAATCTGTACTGCAGTTAGAAGGAATCAAGTGAATCAGCCCCTATGGATTTAACATCAATCTGTACTGCAGTTAGAAGGAATCAAGTGAATCAGCTCCTATGGTTTTATACTGCAGTTAAAAGTGAATCAAGTGAATCAGCTCCTATGGTTTTAAACTGCAGTTAAAAGTGAATCAAGTGAATCAGCTCCTATGGTTTTATACTGCAGTTAAAAGTGAATCAAGTGAATCAGCTCCTATGGTTTTATACTGCAGTTAAAAGTGAATCAAGTGAATCAGTTCCTATGGTTTTACATCAATCTGTACTGCAGTTAGAAGGAATCAAGTGAATCAGCTCCTATGGTTTTATACTGCAGTTAAAAGTGAATCAAGTGAATCAGCTCCTATGGTTTTAAACTGCAGTTAAAAGTGAATCAAGTGAATCAGCTCCTATGGTTTTACATTAATCTTGAGCAAATAACTTTAGTACATCATAGACATCTAAGGGTTATCCTGAAAACAAAGTCTGTTAGTCTGTTAGTCTGTTAGTGCATCGTCCTCTACAATCTGTTCTGAGGTGACTAAAGGACCTCCCTCTAGTGGGAACGAGATGGCTTTTCCAGAGGGCCAGTTTAATTAAGCAAAATGGTTATTAATTAAAAGCATCACAAACTTCAAACGTGTCTAGAATGGGCCCAGAGGCTGTCAGAGCCTGCTGGGGTAACGAAGGGGTGGAGTTTTATTTTTAAAGGTTTGACCACTTTCCAGAATTTGATCACAACCAGTCTCCGATACACAATTCAAGAAATACGTTGATTTAGCTGTTTTAATCGGGCGTAGAATCACGATTCTAGCCTTATAGCCCAAGCCACATTTCCTTCTTGTAATTTCTCAGACAATACATGCGTGAAGGATTACATGCGTGAAGGATTACACGCGTGAAGGATTACACGCGTGAAGGATTACACGCGTGAAGGATTACATGCGTGAAGGATTACATGCGTGAAGGATTACACGCGTGTAGGATCACATGCGTGAAGGATTACACGCGTGAAGAATCACATGCGTGAAGGATTACATGCGTGAAGAATCACATGCGTGAAGGATTACATGCGTGAAGGATTACATGCGTGAAGGATTACATGCGTGAAGGATTACATGCGTGAAGGATTACATGTGTGAAGGATTACATGCGTGAAGGATTACATGCGTGAAGGATTTCATGTGTGAAGGATTACATGCGTGAAGGATCACACGCGTGAAGGATTACATGTGTGAAGGATTACATGTGTGAAGGATTACATGTGTGAAGGATTACATGTGTGAAGGATTACATGTGTGAAGGATTACATGCGTGAAGGATCACACGCGTGAAGGATTACATGTGTGAAGGATTACATGTGTGAAGGATTTCATGTGTGAAGGATTACATGCGTGAAGGATCACACGCGTGAAGGATTACATGCGTGAAGGATTACATGCGTGAAGAATCACATGCGTGAAGGATTACATGCGTGAAGGATTACATGCGTGAAGGATTACATGCGTGAAGGATTACATGCGTGAAGAATCACATGTGTGAAGGATCAAGTCTTTTACCCTTAGTGTTTTTGTAGGGGCGCATGTTTTATCTACAACAGTTATAAACAGGGAAATAAAACAATTTAAGGGCCTGATCCGAGTTCCTGACCGTTGACTTGCTCGGAGGTGTCCGCATGGTCCTAAAGCACACTGTTGCCTCGTTTTGTATCACATTACAATTATAAAACTGGCGGTGGTGGGGACATGCCCCCCCCCCCCCGTTCCCCCATCAGCATCATCTCCAGTTTATGTTCCTTCTGATTAGATTGATGTGAAGAAAAGTAGTTATGATTGTAATGAGGTG
>NC_068444.1:3039564-3047064 GCF_023373465.1 Oncorhynchus keta
CCCTCTACATATCTACCTCTACATATCTACCTCTACCTATCTACCTATGGTACTGGCCTGTATGTCATCACCTTCCCCCTCTACATATCTACCTCTACCTATCTACCTCTACCTATCTACCTATGGTACTGGCCTGTATGTCATCACCTTACCCCTATACATATCTACCTCTACCTATCTACCTCTACCTATCTACCTATGGTACTGGCCTGTATGTCATCACCTTACCCCTATACATATCTACCTCTACCTATCTACCTCTACCTATCTACCTATGGTACTGGCCTGTATGTAATCACCTTACCCCTATACATATCTACCTCTACCTATCTACCTCTACCTATCTACCTATGGTACTTGCCTGTATGTAGTCACCTTCCCCCTCTACATATCTACCTCTACATATCTACCTCTACCTATCTACCTCTACCTATCTACCTCTACCTATCTACCTCTACCTATCTACCTCTACCTATCTACCTATGGTATTGGCCTGTATGTCATCACCTTACCCCTCTACATATCTACCTCTACCTATCTACCTCTACCTATCTACCTCTACCTATCTACCTCTACCTATCTACCTCTACCTATCTACCTCTACCTTTCTACCTATGGTACTGGCCTGTATGTCATCACCTTACCCCTATACATATCTACCTCTACCTATCTACCTCTACCTATCTACCTATGGTACTGGCCTGTATGTCATCACCTTACCCTCTACCCTCTACATATCTACCTCTACCTATCTACCTCTACCTATCTACCTATGGTACTGGCCTGTATGTCATCACCTTACCCCTATACATATCTACCTCTACCTATCTACCTCTACCTATCTACCTATGGTACTTGCCTGTATGTAGTCACCTTACATGAAGAATTCAAAGTTGGGCTCCAACATGTAAAAAATAGGGAGCTTGGGTCGCGAAACAACTGGAGGGATTCAACTAGCAACAGAAAGGGAAAGGGGGATACCTGGTCAGCCAGTCATCAGAACACAGACACTACAGCCAGTCACCAGAACACAGACACTAAGGGGGATACCTGGTCAGCCAGTCATCAGAACACAGACACTACAGATACCTGGTCAGCCAGTCATCAGAACACAGACACTAAGGGGGATACCTGGTCAGCCAGTCACCAGAACACAGACACTACAGATACCTGGTCAGCCAGTCACCAGAACACAGACACTAAGGGGGATACCTGGTCAGCCAGTCACCAGAACACAGACACTAAGGGGGATACCTGGTCAGCCAGTCACCAGAACACAGACACTAAGGGGGATACCTGGTCAGCCAGTCACCAGAACACAGACACTAAGGGGGATACCTGGTCAGCCAGTCACCAGAACACAGACACTAAGGGGGATACCTGGTCAGCCAGTCACCAGAACACAGACACTAAGGGGGATACCTGGTCAGCCAGTCACCAGAACACAGACACTAAGGGGGATACCTGGTCAGCCAGTCATCAGAACACAGACACTAAGGGGGATACCTGGTCAGCCAGTCACCAGAACACAGACACTAAGGGGGATACCTGGTCAGCCAGTCAGCCAGTCACAGACACTAAGAACACAGGGGATACCTGGTCAGCCAGTCATCAGAACACAGACACTACAGGGGATACCTGGTCAGCCAGTCACCAGAACACAGACACTAAGGGGGATACCTGGTCAGCCAGTCATCAGAACACAGACACTAAGGGGGATACCTGGTCAGCAAGTCATCAGAACACAGACACTACAGCCAGTCAACAGAAAGGGAAAGGGGGATACCTGGTCAGCCAGTCATCAGAACACAGACACTAAGGGGGATACCTGGTCAGCCAGTCATCAGAACACAGACACTAAGGGGGATACCTGGTCAGCCAGTCACCAGAACACAGACACTAAGGGGGATACCTGGTCAGCCAGTCACCAGAACACAGACACTAAGGGGGATACCTGGTCAGCCAGTCACCAGAACACAGACACTAAGGGGGATACCTGGTCAGCCAGTCATCAGAACACAGACACTAAGGGGGATACCTGGTCAGCCAGTCATCAGAACACAGACACTACAGCCAGTCAACAGAAAGGGAAAGGGGGATACCTGGTCAGCCAGTCAACAGAACACAGACACTAAGGGGGATACCTGGTCAGCCAGTCACCAGAACACAGACACTAAGGGGGATACCTGGTCAGCCAGTCATCAGAACACAGACACTAAGGGGGATACCTGGTCAGCCAGTCACCAGAACACAGACACTACAGCCAGTCATCAGAACACAGACACTAAGGGGGATACCTGGTCAGCCAGTCACCAGAACACAGACACTACAGCCAGTCAACAGAACACAGACACTACAGCCAGTCACCAGAACACAGACACTACAGCCAGTCATCAGAACACAGACACTACAGCCAGTCATCAGAACACAGACACTACAGCCAGTCATCAGAACACAGACACTAAGGGGGATACCTGGTCAGCCAGTCACCAGAACACAGACACTACAGCCAGTCATCAGAACACAGACACTACAGAACACAGACACTACAGCCAGTCATCAGAACACAGACACTAAGGGGGATACCTGGTCAGCCAGTCACCAGAACACAGACACTACAGATACCTGGTCAGCCAGTCATCAGAACACAGACACTACAGAACACAGACACTACAGCCAGTCATCAGAACACAGACACTAAGGGGGATACCTGGTCAGCCAGTCACCAGAACACAGACACTACAGCCAGTCATTAGAACACAGACACTAAGGGGGATACAGAACAACAGACACTGGTCAGCCAGTCACAGAACACAGACACTACAGCCAGTCACAGAACACAGACACTAAGCCAGTCTACAGAACACAGATACCTGGTCAGCCAGTCATTAGAACACAGACACTACAGGGATACCTGGTCAGCCAGTCATCAGAACACAGACACTAAGGACACTACAGGATACCTGGTCAGCCAGTCACCAGAACACAGACACAATAGACACCTGGTCAGCCAGTCATCAGAACACAGACACTACAGGGGGATACCTGGTCAGCCAGTCATCAGACACTACAGCCAGTCTAAGGGGGATACCAGTCAGCCAGTACAGAACCAGAACACAGACACTAATAGACACTACAGCCAGTCATCAGAACACAGACACTACAGCCAGGATACCAGGTCAGACACTACAGCCAGAACACAGACACTAAAGGGGATACCTGGTCAGCCAGTCACCAGAACACAGACACTAAGCCAGGATACCTACAGCCAGTCTCAGCCAGTCACTACAGAACACAGACACTAAGGGGATACAGTCTACAGAACAACAGTCAGCCAGTCACCAGAACACAGACACTACAGGTCCATACCTGGTCAGCAAGTCATCAGACACACAGCCACACTACAGGGGGAACACAGACACTCAGCCAGTCACAGAACACAGACACTACAGCCAGATACCTGGTCAGAACCAGACACTACAGCCAACACAGAACACTAAGGGGACACTGGTCAGCCAGTCACCAGAACACAGACACTACAGAACAATAGGGGATAGACCTGGTCAGCCAGTCAGTCTTCAGAACCAGACACTACAGCCAGTCTACAGACACTACAGGAACAATAGACACTGGTCAGCCAGTCACAGAACACAGACACTACAGCCAGGGGATACCTGGTCAGCCAGTCAGCCAGTCCAGAACACAGACACAGGGGATATCTGGTCAGCCAGTCTTCAGAACACAGACACTACAGCCAGTCACAGAACAAGGGGATACCTACAGCCAGTCACCAGAACACAGACACTACAGCCAGTCATCAGAACACAGATACCTACAGCCAGTCACAGAACACAGACACTAGGGGGATACCTGGTCAGCCAGTCATTAGAACAATAGACACTACAGGGGATACCTGGTCAGCCAGTCACCACAGAACACAGACACTAAGGGGATACCTGGTAGACACAGCCAGTCATTAGAACAATAGACACTACAGCCAGTCACAGAACAAGGGGGACACTGGTCAGCCAGTCACCAGAACACAGACACTACAGCCAGTCTACAGAACAATAGGCCATACCTGGTCAGCCAGTCATTAGAACAATAGACACTAAGCCAGTCTACAGAACAATAGACACCTGGTCAGCCAGTCACAGAACAATAGACACTACAGCCAGTCTTCAGGACATACCTGGTCAGCCAGTCACCAGAACACAGACACTACAGAACACAGGGGATACCTACAGCCAGTCATCAGAACACAGACACTAGGGGGACACTACAGCCAGTCACCAGAACACAGACACTACAGCCAGTACCAGAACACAGACACTACAGAAGTCACAGAACACTAAGGGGGACACTACAGCCAGTCATCAGAACACAGACACTACAGCCAGTCATCAGAACACAGACACTACAGTCACCAGAACACAGACACTACAGCCAGTCTACAGAACAATAGACACCTACAGCCAGTCACCAGAACACAGACACTACAGCCAGTCTCAGAACAATAGACACTACAGCCAGATACCTAGACACTCAGCCAGTCATCAGAACACAGACACTAAGCCAGTCTACAGAACAATAGACACTAGCCCTGGTCAGCCAGTCACAGAACCAGAACACAGACACTACAGGACAGAACCTGACACTACAGCCAGTCATCAGAACACAGACACTAGCCAGTCTACAGGGACACTACAGCCAGTCTACAGAACAATAGAGCCAGTCTACAGAACAGCCAGTCATCAGAACACAGACACTACAGTCCAGATACCTGGTCAGAACAAGTCACCAGAACACAGACACTAAGCCAGTCTTCAGGATACAGCCACCTACAGAACACAGACACTCAGCCAGTCACCAGAACACAGACACTAAGGGGATACCTGGTCAGCCAGTCATCAGAACACAGACACTAAGAACAACAGGGGATACAGCCAGTCACCAGAACACAGACACTACAGCCAGTCTACAGAACAATAGACACTACAGCCAGTCATCAGAACACAGACACTACAGGTCTACAGAACAATAGACACTACAGTCAGCCAGTCACCAGAACACAGACACTAAGGGGATACCTGGTCAGACAGTCAGCCAGTCACAGAACTAAGGGGGATACTACAGCCAGTCACCAGAACACAGACACTACAGCCAGATACCTACAGGTCAGCCAGTCACAGAACACAGACACTACAGCCAGGGATACCTGGTCAGCAAGTCATCAGAACACAGACACTACAGCCAGGGGACTACAGCCCTACAGAACAATAGACACTACAGCCAGTCACAGAACACAGACACTACAGCCAGTCATCAGGATACCAGACACTACAGCCAGCCAATAGTCAGTCCAGAACACAGACACTACAGCCAGTCTACAGAACTGACACTACAGCCAGTCTACAGAACACAGACACTACAGCCAGTCATACACAGACACTACAGCCAGTCTACAGAACACAGACACTACAGCCAGGGATACAGAACAATAGACACTACAGCCAGTCACAGAACACAGACACTAAGGGGGACACTACAGCCAGTCAGCCAGTCAGTCTACAGAACACAGACACTACAGCCAGGGGATACCTGGCCAGCCAGTCACCAGAACACAGACACTACAGGGGGATACAGAACACAGGTCAGCCAGTCACCAGAACACAGACACTACAGCCAGGATACCTGGTCAGCCAGTCACCAGAACACAGACACTACAGCCAGTCTACAGGGATAGACCTGGTCAGCCAGTCACCAGAACACAGACACTACAGCCAGTCTACAGAACACAGACACTACAGCCAGTCTTCAGAACAATAGACACTACAGCCAGTCATCAGAACACAGACACTACAGCCAGTCTCATCAGAACACAGACACCTGGTCAGCCAGTCATCAGAACACAGAGCCAGTCTACAGACACTACAGCCAGTCTACAGAACACAGACACTACAGCCAGTCTACAGGGGAGACACTACAGCCAGCCAGTCATACAGAACACAGACACTACAGCCAACAGAACAGACACACAGACAGCCTACAGCCAGTACAGCCAGTCTACAGAACACAGACACTACAGCCAGTCTACAGAACACAGACACTACAGCCAGTCTACAGAACAATAGACCAGTCAGAACATAGACACTCAGCCAGTCTACAGAACAATAGACACTACAGCCAGTCTACAGAACAACAGACACTACAGCCAGTCATCAGAACATAGACACTACAGCCAGTCATTAGAACACACTACACAGTCTACAGAACAGATACTACAGCCAGTCACAATAGACACTACAGCCAGTCTACAGAACACAGACACTACAGCCAGTCTACAGAACAATAGACACTACAGCCAGTCTACAGAACCAGAACACAGAGTCACAATAGACACTACAGCCAGTCTACAGAACAGCTACAGTCAGTCTACAGAACAATAGACACTACAGCCAGTCTACAGAACACAGACACTACAGCCAGTCTACAGAACACAGACACTACAGCCAGTCTACAGAACAATAGACACTACAGCCAGTCTACAGAACAATAGACACTACAGCCAGTCTACAGAACAATAGACACTCCAGCCAGTCTACAGAACAGAACAATAGACACTACAGCCAGTCAACAGAACACAGACACTACAGCCAGTCTACAGAACAATAGACACTACAGCCAGTCATCAGAACACAGACACTACAGCCAGTCTACAGAACACAGACACTACAGCCAGTCTACAGAACAATAGACACTACAGCCAGTCTACAGAACAATAGACACTACAGCCAGTCTACAGAACAATAGACACTACAGCCAGTCTACAGAACACAGACACTACAGCCAGTCTACAGAACACAGACACTACAGCCAGTCTTCAGAACAACAGACACTACAGCCAGTCTACAGAACACAGACACTACAGCCAGTCTACAGAACACAGACACTACAGCCAGTCTACAGAACACAGACACTACAGCCAGTCTACAGAACAATAGACACGACAGCCAGTCACAGAACACAGACACTACAGCCAGTCTACAGAACAATAGACACTACAGCCACAGAACAACAGACACTACAGCCAGTCTACAGAACACAGACACTACAGCCAGTCAGTCTACAGAACACAGACACTACAGCCAGTCTTCAGAACAATAGACACTACAGCCAGTCTACAGAACACAGACACTACAGCCAGTCTACAGAACACAGACACTACAGCCAGTCTACAGAACAATAGACACTACAGCCAGTCTACAGAACACAGACACTACAGCCAGTCTTCAGAACAATAGACACTACAGCCAGTCTACAGAACAATAGACACTACAGCCAGTCTACAGAACAATAGACACTACAGCCAGTCTACAGAACAATAGACACTACAGCCAGTCATCAGAACACAGACACTACAGCCAGTCTACAGAACACAGACACTACAGCCAGTCTTCAGAACAATAGACACTACAGCCAGTCTACAGAACAATAGAC
>NC_068444.1:3052064-3082064 GCF_023373465.1 Oncorhynchus keta
GCACTGCCTATAGAATGATCAATACAGGCAAACAGGCATAATCCATAGGATCAATAGTAACCATTATCCATAGTAACCATACTACATAGGATCCATAGTAACCATAATCCATAGGATCAATAGTAACCATTATCCATAGTAACCATAATCAATAGTAACCATTATCCATAGTAACCATACTCCATAGGGTCCATATTAACCATACTACATAGGATCCATAGTAACCATAATCTATAGGATCCATAGTAACCATTATCCATAGTAACCATACTACATAAGATCCATAGTAACCATAATCCATAGGGTCCATATTAACCATACTACATAGGATCCATAGTAACCATTATCCATAGTAACCATACTGCATAGGATCCATAGTAACCATAATCCATAGGATCCATAGTAACCATTATCCATAGGATCCATAGTAACCATAATCCATAGTAACCATACTGCATAGGATCCATAGTAACCATACTGCATAGGATCCATAGTAACCATACTCCATAGGATCCATAGTAACCATACTACATAGGATCCATAGTAACCATTATCCATAGGATCCATAGTAACCATACTACATAGGATCCATACCAACCATTACCCTTAATAACATAATCCATAGGAACCATAGTAACCACAATCCATAGGATCCATAGTAACCATAATCCATAGTAACCATAATCCATAGTAACCATAATCCATATGATCAATAGTAACCATACTGCATAGGATCCATAGTAACCATAATCCATAGGATCCATAGTAACCATAATCCATAGTAACCATAATCCATATGATCAATAGTAACCATAATCCATAGGATCCATAGTAACCATTATCCTTAATAACATAATCCATAGGAACCATAGTAACCACAATCCATAGGATCCATAGTAACCATAATCCATAGTAACCATAATCCATAGTAACCATAATCCATATGATCCATAGTAACCATAATCCATAGGATCCATAGTAACCATTATCCATAGGATCCATAGTAACCATACTGCATAGGATCCATAGTAACCATAATCCATAGGATCCATAGTAACCATAATCCATATGATCCATAGTAACCATACTACATAGGATCCATAGTAACCATACTACATAGGATCCATAGTAACCATACTACATAGGATCCATACCAACCATTACCCTTAATAACATAATCCATAGGAACCATAGTAACCACAATCCATAGGATCAATTGTAACCATAATCCATAGTAACCATAATCCATAGTAACCATAATCCATATGATCAATAGTAACCATAATCCATAGTAACCATAATCCATATGATCAATAGTAACCATACTGCATAGGATCCATAGTAACCATAATCCATAGGATCCATAGTAACCATTACCCTTAATAACATAATCCATAGGGTCCATATTAACCATACTACATAGGATCCATAGTAACCATTATCCATAGTAACCATAATCCATAGGGTCCATAGTAACCATACTACATATATCCATAGTAACCATACTACATAGGATCCATAGTAACCATACTACATATATCCATAGTAACCATACTGCATAGGATCCATAGTAACCATACTGCATAGGATCCATAGTAACCATAATCCATAGGATCCATAGTAACCATTATCCATAGGATCCATAGTAACCATAATCCATAGTAACCATAATCCATATTATCAATAGTAACCATACTGCATAGGATCCATAGTAACCATAATCCATAGGATCCATAGTAACCATTATCCATATGATCCATAGTAACCATAATCCATATGATCCATAGTAACCATACTGCATAGGATCCATAGTAACCATACTCCATAGTATCCATAGTAACCATACTACATAGGATCCATAGTAACCATAATCCATAGGGTCCATAGTAACCATACTACATATATCCATAGTAACCATACTACATAGGATCAATAGTAACCATTATCCATAGTAACCATACTACATAGGATCCATAGTAACCATACTACATAGGATCCATAGTAACCATGATCCATAGTAACCATACTACATAGGATCCATAGTAACCATACTACATAGGATCCATAGTAACCATAATCCATAGGATCAATAGTAACCATTATCCATAGTAACCATACTACATAGGATCCATAGTAACCATACTACATAGGATCCATAGTAACCATACTCCATAGGATCCATAGTAACCATAATCCATAGGATCCATAGTAACCATTATCCATAGGATCCATAGTAACCATAATCCATAGTAACCATACTACATAGGATCCATAGTAACCATAATCCATAGGATCCATAGTAACCATACTACATAGGATCCATAGTAACCATACTACATAGGATCCATACCAACCATTACCCTTAATAACATAATCCATAGGAACCATAGTAACCACAATCCATAGGATCAATAGTAACCATAATCCATAGTAACCATAATCCATAGTAACCACAATCCATAGTAACCATAATCCATAGTAACCATAATACATATGATCAATAGTAACCATACTGCATAGGATCCATACCAACCATTACCCTTAATAACATAATCCATAGGAACCATAGTAACCATACTGCATAGGATCCATAGTGACCATAATCCATAGGGTCCATAGTAACCATTATCCATAGGATCCATAGTAACCATACTACATAGGATCCATACCAACCATTACCCTTAATAACATAATCCATAGGGTCCATAGTAACCATAATCCATAGGGTCCATATTAACCATAATCCATAGGATCCATAGTAACCATACTACATAGGATCCATACCAAGCATTACCCTTAATAACATAATCCATAGGAACCATAGTAACCACAATCCATAGGATCCATAGTAACCATAATCCATAGTAACCATAATCCATAGTAACCATAATCCATATTATCCTTAGTAACCATAATCCATAGGATCCATAGTAACCATAATCCATAGTAACCATAATCCATAGTAACCATAATCCATAGTAACCATAATCCATAGTAACCATAATCCATAGTAACCATAATCCATAGTAACCATAATCCATAGTAACCATAATCCATATTATCCTTAGTAACCATAATCCATAGGATCCATAGTAACCATAATCCATAGTAACCATAATCCATAGGATCCATAGTAACCATAACCCATAGGATCCATAGAAACCATAATCCTCTGTAAACAGGATCTATAGTAACCACAATTCATAGTACCCAGAATCCATAGTAACCAGAATCCATAGTAACCAGAATCCATAGTAACCAGAATCCATAGCAACCCAACTCCTTTGGATTAAGGTGTTCAACAGGAACTCTCTCCCTTACTGGTCCTTATATATTATATTATATTATATTATATTATATTATATTATATTATTACCAAGCAATAACTGAACATATGTGAAAAGGCCAATAAGTGTTAGTGTTTTGACATTAGGCCAAAGTGATATAGGTCTAGTTCAGTGGTTACGAGTAATGTGTTCGGCAGTAATTAGCAGCTGTTTAGAGGCCCAGTCTACGCTGAAGAGGACATGTCACATGGTGTATGAAACCATGGTAACGTGGAGATGCTAGCCCAGCGCCGTCTGTTCCGTTGTGGTTAAGAACTCAAACTGCCTGCAAAGCCGTCCTCGCGGCCAACGCACACACACACACACACACACACGCGCGCACACACACACACACATGCTCACGCAGACACACATAGAGACACAAACATATACTGTATACTGTACAGACTCACAGACTCACATACAAAGCACATAAGAGCAAAGTAGTCTCATTAGGGGCCAACCAATCTGGTACGTCTATACTGAGTGGACAAAACATTAGGAACACCTCCCCTCTTTTTCCCTCAGAACAGCCTCAGTTCATCAGGTCATGGACTCTACAAGGTGTTTTATAACATTCCGCAGGGATGCTGGGCCCATGTTGACTCCAGTGCTTCCCACAGTTGTGTCAAATTGGCTGGATGTCCTTTGGGTGGGAGACCATTATTGATACACACTTGAAACTGTTTAGTGTGAAAACTCCAGCAGCGTTGCAATTCTTGACACACATAAACTGATGTACCATGGTCAAATTAAACATTTTTGTCTTGCCCATTCACCCTCTGAACGGCACACATACACAATCCATGTGTCAACTGTCTCAAAGCTTAAAACATGTAATCTGTGTTTTAAATTCATCTACACTGATTAAAGTGGATTTAGCAAAGTGACGTAAATACGAGTTCATAGCTTTCACCTGGAGTCACCTGGTCAGTCTATGTCATGAGAGGCCGCAATGGCAAATGGGTCTGTGTTCCCACCTTCGTATCCACCACCCACCTTGCAAGCAAAAAATATATTAATATAATATATTAAAGTTAATTTCCTGGAAGTCTGCTCATTTTGCCACGTCTGTGAGTGTAATGTTTACTGTTCACTTTTTATTGTTTATTTGTGTGTCAATTAGGGTCCCGTCCCCCATACAGAGGCCCATGGGTGTGCATATGCTCATACACGTGTTTGGATACTGTATGGGTACAAAAGCCTTTTGTTGATGGGCGGTGTGTATAGAGATCCCTATACAACCCAGGTGGACCGGACCAGGCATCAGAACTCAGTTTATAGCCTCGTATGCATGGAGGAGATCCCTATACAGCCCAGGTGGACCGGACCAGACATCAGAACTCAGTTTGTAACCTCGTATGCATGGAGGAGATCCCTACAACAACAGTCACAGCCCAGGTGGACCGGACCAGGCATCAGAACTCAGTTTATAGCCTCGTATGCATGGAGGAGATCCCTATACAGCCCAGGTGGACCGGACCAGGCATCAGAACTCAGTTTGTAACCTCGTATGCATGGACATCCACAGAACCAAAACAACAAGAGAAATGGCCCCATCCGTCCGGACAAAACCCCAGAGCACACAGCCCAGTCCAACCATACCCCCAACTCAGAACAGCAATCCCTAGAACTCAAAACTCGGGAACTCAGAACCTAGAACTCAGGAATCAGAACTCACATGGTCTCTGTGTGCTCCTTGGTTTGACAGGGAGCCTGTCCATCTTCCAGGGACTGCTCAGCTCCCATTCTCCTCCTCTGCTAGATCTCCCTCAACCCCACTGTCCTCCTGCTGCGCCCCAGCCCCCTCTTCATCTACCCCTCCCCCCACCTCCTCCTGGTCTGAGCTCCTCTCTGCCTCCTCTCCCACTGCCGGGAGGAGAGGAGAGCACACTTACATCCAGAGAAAAGATTTAGGACTGATTCCGTCTCTCACTCCGTCCACAGCATATGCTTTATCCTTCTCTCTCTTTCTCTGTTCTGTTAATCCTTCCTTCTCTCTCTTTCTCTGTTCTGTTAATCCTTCCTTCTCTCTCTTTCTCTGTTCTGTTAATCCTTCCTTCTCTCTCTTTCTCTGTTCTGTTAATCCTTCCTTCTCTCTCTTTCTCTGTTCTGTTAATCCTTCCTCTGTTCTGTTAATCTTCTCTTCCTCTGTTCTGTTAATCCTTCCTTCTCTCTCTTTCTCTGTTCAGTTAATCCTTCCTTCTCTCTCTTTCTCTGTTCTGTTAATCCTTCCTTCTCTCTCTTTCTCTGTTCTGTTAATCCTTCCTTCTCTCTCTTTCTCTGTTCTGTTAATCCTTCCTTCTCTCTCTTTCTCTGTTCTGTTAATCCTTCCTTCTCTCTCTTTCTCTGTTCTGTTAATCCTTCCTTCTCTCTCTTTCTCTGTTCTGTTAATCCTTCCTTCTCTCTCTTTCTCTGTTCTGTTAATCCTTCCTTCTCTCTCTTCCTCTGTTCTGTTAATCCTTCCTTCTCTCTCCTCCTGGAATGGATCCTTGTTTTCTTCTCTCCGAGTCTCGTTGCTTCTCTCTCTCTCTCTCTCTCTGTTGTCACGGGTCCTTTTTTCACAGCCTCTCCTCGAGCCTCTCCGTCATTCTCCGTAGATGTATCTGTCTACATCACAGACGGTCTCTGTCTGTCCAATGAGGCAACAACCCCAGGAGCCAAAAGCGTAGAGTGATGTAGCAGAAAGCCAAGAGAACGAATCTTCAAACGAAACAAAAACCGGATGAGAGGGATACAATTATATTCTCTCTCTATGCCTCTCTGACTCGCCTGTTTGCTGTGTAGCTGCTGCTCTCTGCCTCCTCCCCCTCTCCTCCTCTCCTCTCCTCTCTCTCCTCAGCTTCCTCTGAGAGACCAGAAGCCTTTCAAATCTCGAGCAGCTTTTTACAGTCTTCTGCTCCTACGGTGCAGGGCAGCAGTGACAAGAGCTCTCACTCTTTCCCTCCCTTGTGCCCCCCTCTCTCTCTCTCTCTCTCTCTCTCTCTCTCTCTCTCTCTCCTCTCTCTCTCTCTCTCTCTCTCTCTCTCTCTCTCTCTCTCTCCTCTCTCTCCCTCTCTCCTCTCTTCTCTCTCTCTCTCTCTCTCCTCTCTCTCTCTCTCTCTCTCTCTCTCTCTCTCTCTCTCTCTCCCTCTCTACTCTCTCTCTCTCTCTCTCTTTCTTTCTCCTGTCAGAATAAGGAGATATCATGTCATTGTGTGTGTGTCCCTCCTTTTCACACAATGGAAGCTTCCAGCTCAGCTCCAGTGTGGCTAACCAGAGGTAAAGAATGGAGCCTGAGAAAGTAGAGCTATTATAACCCTCCCCTTTCCCTCTCTCTCTCTCTCTCTCTCTCTCTCTCTCTCTCTCTCTCTCTCTCTCTCTCTCTCTCTCTCTCCTCCCTCCCTCCTCTCTGTTTCTCTCCCTCCCTCCCTCCCCCACCTCCTCCCTACCTCCCCTCCTCACCACCTCCCCTTCCCCACCTCCTCTATCCTCCCTCCCACCCCACCTCCTCTGTTTCTCTCTCTCCCTAACTCTCTATAATGCTCATGTGAACTCTGTCTATATCAATCACACAAATGACAATTACGACTCTCGTCCTCCAATAACCTTTTCTATCAATTTAAAAAAATGCATCAAACATTTGCCAACAGCCTCAAATGACATCACTTCCACCAGGTGTGGCTGCTAGGTTATGGACATAAATGTAGCATCACCACATGTGATGTCTGTTTCCTTTCTTGTTGATCAGCGATTCCAAAGGAGCCCAACCCTGTCTCAGTCATCTCATCTCTAGCCACTCGGCTGGATCCCTAGGGACCAGGGCTGTTTTAGGTGGAGATCTCTCTGTCTCAGTCATCTCATCTCTAGCCACTCGGCTGGATCCCTAGGGACCAGGGCTGCTTTAGTGGAGATCTAATTTACTGGCACTCTATCTGTCTCACCACTACCATACATCAGAGACTGAAGATTAAATTGTGTGTGAACAATGGGACATTAGACTGGTGGAAATCTATCCTTTTGTCTGATGAGTCCAAATTTGATATTTTTGATTCAAACTGCCGTGTCTTTGTGAGATGCGGAGTAGGTGAACGGATGATCTTCTCATGCGTGGTTCCCACCGTGAAGCATGGAGGAGGAGGTGTGATTGTGCTTTGCTGGTGACACTGTCAGTGATTTATTTAGAATTCAAGGCACACATAACCAGCATGGCTACCACAGCACTCTGCAGCGATACGCCATCCCATCTGGTTTATGCTTAGTGGGACTAATATTTGACTATCATTTGTTTTTCAACAGGACAATGACCCAACACACCTCCAGGCTGTGTAAGGGCTATTTGACCAGGGAGAGTAGTGGAGTGCTGCATCAGATGACCTGGCCTCCACAATCACCCGACCTCAACCCAATTGATATGGTTTGGGATGAGTTGGACAGCAGAGTGAAGGAAAAGCAGTCAAGAAGTGCTCAGCATATGTGGGAACTCCACTAAAAAACTCCTCTAAAATATTAAATATATTTTGATTTGTTTAACACTTTTTTGGTTACTATATGATATTTCATAGTTGTGATGTCTTCACTATTATTCTACAATGTATAAAATCATTTAAAAAATAAAGAAAAACCCTGGAATGAGTAGATGTAGTTACTATCTTGTCTCATCGCTACAACTCCCGTACGGGCTCGGGAGAGACGAAGGTCGAGAGCCATGCGTCCTCTGATACACAACCCAACCAAGCCGCACTGCTTCTTAACACAGCACGCATCCAACCTGGAAGCCAGCTGCACCAATGTCTCTGAGGAAACTGCGCCCGGCCCGCCACAGGAGTCGCTAGTGCGCGATGAGATAAGGATATCCCTAACGGCCAAACCCTCTCTAACCCGGACGACGCTAGGCCAATTGTGCGTCGCCCCATGGACCTCCCGGTCGCGGCCGGCTGCGACAGAGCCTGAGCTCGAACCCAGAGTCTCTGGTGGCACAGCCTTAGACCACTGCACCACCAGGGAGGCCCCTCAACGAGACTAACTAAAATAAATTAATAAATGTTTGATGTTATTGTCTGTTCCAGTTGAGGAGGATGGAGGAGTCTCACCAGGAAGCTACAGAGAAGGAGGTAGAGAGGATTCTGGGATACCTGCAGGGCTACTTCAATGACGACCGTGAGTCATGACTGTTGTCTAATAATAATACATTATATTTAAATAGCGGTTTTCAAGGACTGTCTCTTTACAATTATTATAAAGGGAAACACAAGACAACAGGACTAAACAGAAAGGAATGAAAAAAGATTAAACAGATTAGGGTTCAAGGAAAAGAAAGGTTGTGATGACTGACTCTGACTCTAGCTATGACTCTGACTCTAGCTATGACTCGGACTCTGACTCTAGCTATGACTCTAACTCTGACTCTGACAATGACTCTAGCTATGACTCTGACTCTAGCTATCACTCTGACTCTAGCTATGACTCTGACTCTGACTCTAACTATGACTCTGACTATGACTCTAGCTTTGACTTTGACTATGACTCTAGCTCTGACTATGACTCTAGCTAAGACTCTGACTATGACTCTAGCTATGACTCTGACTATGACTCTAGCTCTGACTATGACTCTAGCTAAGACTCTGACAATGACTCTAGCTATGACTCGGACTCTAGCTATGACTCTGACTATGACTCTAGCTAAGACTCTGACAATGACTCTAGCTATGAGTCGGACTCTAGCTATGACTCGGACTCTAGCTATGACTCGGACTCTAGCTATGACTCGGACTCTAGCCATGACTCTAGCTATGACTCTAGATATGACTCGGACTCTAGCTATGACTCGGACTCTAGCTATGACTCTAGCTCTGACTATGACTGGCTATGACAAACTGATACAGAACAGATTGTTCTTGTACTGGTTGTAGAACTAAACAGAAAGGAATGAAAAAATATTAAACAGATTAGGGTTCAAGGAAAAGAAAGGTTGTGATGACTCTGACTCTGACTATGACTCTAGCTATGACTCTAACTGTGACTCTGACAATGACTCTGACTCTGAAAATGACTCTAGCTATGACTCTGACTCTAGCTATGACTGACAATGACTAGCTATGACTCTGACTCTAGCTATGAATCTGACTCTGACTCTAGCTCTGACTCTGACTCTGACAATGACTCTGACTCTGACTCTGACAATGACTCAAGCTATGACTCTGACAATGACTCTAGCTATGACTCTGACTCTAGCTATGACTCTGACAATGACTCTAGCTATAGCTATGGCTCTAGCTCTGACTCTGACTATGACTCTAGCTATGACTCTGACTATGACTCTGACTCTGACTAGGACTCTGACAATGACTCTAGCTATGACTCTGACTCTAGCTATGACTCTGACTCTAGCTATGACTCTGACAATGACTCTAGCTATGACTCTGACTCTAGCTATGACTATGACAATGACTCTAGCTATGACTCTGACTCTAGCTATGACTCTGACAATGACTCTAGCTATGACTCTGACTCTAGCTATGACTTACAATG
Organism: Oncorhynchus keta; assembly: GCF_023373465.1. Lineage (NCBI taxonomy): Eukaryota > Metazoa > Chordata > Actinopteri > Salmoniformes > Salmonidae > Oncorhynchus > Oncorhynchus keta. The sequence continues at coordinate 3,061,901 of NC_068444.1, forward strand.
ACTCTAGCTATAACTCTGACTCTAGTTATGACTCTGACTATGACTAGCTATGACTATGACTCTGACTCTAGCTATGACTCTGACTCTAGCTATGACTCTGACTCTAGCTCTGACAATGACTCTGACTAGGACTCTGACAATGACTCTAGCTATAGCTATGGCTCTAGCTATGACTCTGACTATGACTCTAGCTCTGACTATGACTCTAGCTATGACTCTGACTCTAGCTCTGACAATGACTCTGACTAGGACTCTGACAATGACTCTAGCTATGACTCGGACTCTAGCTCTGACTCTGACAATGACTCAAGCTATGACTCGGACTCTAGCTATGACTCTGACTCTAGCTATGACTCAGACTCTAGCTATGACTCAGACTCTAGCTATGACTCTGACTCTAGCTAAGACTCTGACAATGACTCAAGCTATGACTCGGACTCTAGCTATGACTCTGACTCTAGCTATGACTCGGACTCTAGCTATGACTCGGACTCTAGCTATGACTCTAGCTCTGACTATGACTAGCTATGACTCTAGCGATGACTCTGACTCTAGCTATGACTTGGACTCTAGCTATGATTCGGACTCTAGCTATAACTCAGACTCTAGCTATGACTCTAGCTCTGACTATGACTCTGACTCTAGCTATCACAAACTGATACAGAACAGATTGTTGTTGTACACAAAGGGAAATGGTGCAGTACACAAGCAGAGCTCTATGGTCCTGATGGGATTGTCACTGTCAGTCGATAGTTCACAGCCCTAGGGCAACGATCTAGTGGTCACTACTAGACACACACAACTGAAGAGAAATCATTGATCCACAAACAGACCCATTTTACAGTAATTAAGCTAAATAGGTCACGAAAGACAGAGGATAGAAACAAAACGGTCAAAAATATAGAAACACTCAGAGAGTAGGCAGCATCACTCAGGTCCCTCACACACTCTCAGAGAGTAGGCAGCACCACTCAGGTCTCTCACACACTCTCAGAGAGCAGTCAGCATCACTCAGGTCCCTCACACACTCTCAGAGAGTAGGCAGCACCACTCAGGTCTCTCACACACTCTCAGAGAGTAGGCAGCATCACTCAGGTCCCTCACACACTCTCAGAGAGTAGTCAGCACCACTCAGGTCCCTCACACACTCTCAGAGAGTAGGCAGCATCACTCAGGTCCCTCACACACTCTCAGAGAGTAGGCAGCACCACTCAGGTCCCTCACACACTCTCAGAGAGTAGGCAGCATCACTCAGGTCCCTCACACACTCTCAGAGAGTAGGCAGCATCACTCAGGTCTCTCACACACTCTCAGAGAGTAGTCAGCATCACTCAGGTCCCTCACACACTCTCAGAGAGTAGTCAGCATCACTCAGGTCCCTCACACACTCTCAGAGAGTAGTCAGCATCACTCAGGTCCCTCACACACTCTCAGAGAGTAGGCAGCACCACTCAGGTCCCTCACACACTCTCAGAGAGTAGGCAGCATCACTCAGGTCCCTCACACACTCTCAGAGAGTAGGCAGCATCACTCAGGTCTCTCACACACTCTCAGAGAGTAGTCAGCATCACTCAGGTCCCTCACACACTCTCAGAGAGTAGTCAGCATCACTCAGGTCCCTCACACACTCTCAGAGAGTAGTCAGCATCACTCAGGTCCCTCACACACTCTCAGAGAGTAGGCAGCACCACTCAGGTCCCTCACACACTCTCAGAGAGTAGGCAGCATCACTCAGGTCCCTCACACACTCTCAGAGAGTAGGCAGCATCACTCAGATCCCTCACACACTCTCAGAGAGTAGGCAGCATCACTCAGATCTTCTGCTAGCCCCTCAGCACAGATCGAGGAAGTTATAAATGTTTCAAGCGAGGCAGGGAAGAGGACGTTATTTCTATGGCAGGTGTTTGTGAAAGATTCATAACCTTGGTGTGCATGGTGAATGTAGGTCACTGATTTAACAGCAGATGTACAGAGCTGGTTGTTAGTCCATACCAGGGCCAGGTTGGAAGAGAGCCTATGGTTGCTTAGAGTCCTATATGGATAATAACTGACTGCCAACAGCATACCACCTTGCAACCAGCAGCATACCACCCTGCAACTAGCAGCATACCACCCTGAACCAGCAGCATACCACCCTGCATACCACCCAGCATACCACCTTGCAACCAGCAGCATACCACCCTGCAACCAGCAGCATACCACCCTGAACCAGCAGCATACCACCCTGCAACCAGCAGCATACCACCATGCATACCACCCTGCAACCAGCAGCATACCACCCTGCAACCAGCAGCATACCACCCTGCATACCACCCTGCAACCAGCAGCATAGCACCCTGCAACCAGGACAATACCACCCTGCAACCAGCATCATACCACCCTGCATACAACCCTGCAACCAGCAGCATATCACCCTGCATACCACCCTGAACCAGCAGCATACCACCCTGCAACCAGCAGCATACCACGCTGCAACCAGCAGCATACCACCCTGCATACGACCCTGCAACCAGCAGCATACCGCACTGCAACCAGGACAATACCACCCTGCAACCAGCAACATACCACCCTGCAAACAGCCCTGCAACCAGCAGCATATCACCCTGCATACCACCCTGATCCAGCAGCATACCACCCTGCAACCAGCAGCATACCACCCTGCAACCAGCAGCATACCACCCTGCAACCAGCAGCATACCACCCTGCATACCACCCAGCATACCACCTTGCAACCAGCAGCATACCACCCTGCAACCAGCAGCATACCACCCTGCAATCAGCAGCATACCACCCTGCATACGACCCTGCAACCAGCAGCATACCACCCTGCAACCAGGACAATACCACCCTGCAACCAGCAACATACCACCCTGCAAACAACCCTGCAACCAGCAGCATATCACCCTGCATACCACCCTGATCCAGCAGCATACCACCCTGCAACCAGCAGCATACCACCCTGCAACCAGCAGCATACCACCCTGCAAACAACCCTGCAACCAGCAGCATACCACCCTGCAAACAACCCTGCAACCAGCAGCATATCACCCTGCATACCACCCTGAACCAGCAGCATACCACCCTGCAACCAGCAGCATACCACCCTGCATACCACCCTGCAACCAGCAGCATACCACCCTGAACCAGCAGCATACCACCATGCAACCTATATAACTACTGTCTATACACACCATCCTATATAACTACTGTCTATACACACCATCCTATATAACTACTGTCTATACACACCATCCTATATAACTACTGTCTATACACACCATCCTATATAACTACTGTCTATACACACCATCCTGTATAACTACTGTCTATACTGTCTATACACACCATCCTATATAACTACTGTCTATACACACCATCCTATATAACTACTGTCTATACACACCATCCTATATAACTGCTGTCTATACACACCATCCTATATAAATACTGTCTATACACACCATCCTATATAACTACTGTCTATACACACCATCCTGTATAACTACTGTCTATACTGTCTATACACACCATCCTATATAACTACTGTCTATACACACCATCCTATATAACTACTGTCTATACACACCATCCTATATAACTACTGTCTATACACACCATCCTCTATAACTACTGTCTATACACACCATCCTATATATCTACTGTCTATACACACCATCCTATATAACTACTGTCTATACACACCATCCTATATAACTACTGTCTATACACACCATCCTATATAACTACTGTCTATACACACCATCCTATATAACTACTGTCTATAGACACCATCCTATATAACTACTGTCTATACACACCATCCTATATAACTACTGTCTATACACACCATCCTATATAACTACTGTCTATACTGTCTATACACACCATCCTATATAACTACTGTCTATACACACCATCCTATATAACTACTGTCTATACTGTCTATACACACCATCCGATATAACTACTGTCTATACACACCATCCAACCATCCAACCTCAGCAAGACAGCATCTCTTCCTAAGGACTGCCCTCCATGATCTCGCCATCCGGTTGACAACTCCATTGTGTCCTATACAGAGCGCTAAGAACCTTGGCGTGATCCTGGACATACACCCTCCGTTCTCAACTAACATCAATCCTATATAACTACTGTACACACCCGTTCCTATAGGTTCATGCTATACAACATCCGCATATAACCCTGTCTCACACATCCATATAACTACTTGTCATCTCACCATCCTTGATTACTGCAACTCGCTATGGCTGGGCTCCCTGCCTGTGCCATTAAACCCCTATAACTCATCCATACACGCATCGCAGCCCTCTGGTCTATCAACCTTCCCAAGTTCTCTCATACACACCATCCTCCTCCGCTCTATCCACTGGCTTCCAGTTGAACTCGCATCCGCTATAGACCATGGTGCTCGCCTACGGAGCTATAGGGGAACGGCATCCTCAGTACCTCCAGGCTCTGATACAGGCCCTACACCCAAACAAGGGCACTGCGTTCATCCATCCTCTGGCCTACTCGTCTCCCTACCACTGAGGAAGTACAGTTCCCATCAGCCCAGTCAAAACTGTTCGCTGCTCTGGCACACCATGGTGGAACAAACTCCCTCACGACGCCAGGACAGCGGAGTCAATCACCACCTTCCGGATACACCTGAAACCCCACCTCTTCAAGGAATACCTAGGATAGGGTAACTAAGTCTATAGTAATCCTTCTACCCCCCTGTCTATACCCCCAACAATATTTAGATGCAACCATGGCTGTTCCACTGGTTGTCATAAGGTGTATGCACACAATTTGTAACTCTGGATAACACCATCCTGCTATAACTAAATGTCTATAATGTAAATCCTATATAACTACTGTCTATACACACCATCCTATATAACTACTGTCTATACACACCATCCTATATAACTACTGTCTATACACACCATCCTATATAACTACTGTCTATACTGTCTATACACACCATCCTATATAACTACTGTCTATACACACCATCCTATATAACTACTGTCTATACTGTCTATACACACCATCCTATATAACTACTGTCTATACACACCATCCTAAATAACTACTGTCTATATACACCATCCTATATAACTACTGTCTATACACCATCCTATATAACTACTGTCTATACACACCATTCAATATAACTACTGTCTATACACACCATCCTATATAACTACTGTCTATACACACCATTCAATATAACTACTGTCTATACAAACCATCCTATATAACTACTGTCTATACTGTCTATACACACCATCCTATATAACTACTGTCTATACTGTCTATACACACCATCCTATATAACTACTGTCTATACTGTCTATACACACCATCCTCTATAACTACTGTCTCTACACACCATCCTATATAACTACTGTCTATACACACCAACCTATATAACTACTGTCTATACACACCATCCTATATAACTACTGTCTATACTGTCTATACACACCATCCTATATAACTACTGTCTATACACACCATCCTATATAACTACTGTCTATACTGTCTATACACACCATCCTATATAACTACTGTCTATACACACCATCCTATATAACTACTGTCTATATCCTATATAACTCTATACACACCATCCTATATAACTACTGTCTATACTGTCTATACACACCATCCTATATAACTACTGTCTATACTGTCTATACACACCATCCTATATAACTACTGTCTATACACACCATCCTATATAACTACTGTCTATACTGTCTATACACACCATCCTATATAACTACTGTCTATACACACCATCCTATATAACTACTGTCTATACTGTCTATACACACCATCCTATATAACTACTGTCTATACACACCATCCTATATAACTACTGTCTCTACACACCATCCTATATAACTACTGTCTATACACACCAACCTATATAACTACTGTCTATACACACTATCCTATATAACTACTGTCTATACTGTCTATACACACCATCCTATATAACTACTGTCTCTACACACCATCCTATATAACTACTGTCTATACACACCATCCTATATAACTACTGTCTATACTGTCTATACACACCATCCTATATAACTACTGTCTATACACACCATCCTATATAACTACTGTCTATACACACCATCCTATATAACTACTGTCTATATTGTCTATACACACCATCCTATATAACTACTGTCTATACACACCATCCTATATAACTACTGTCTATACACACCATCCTATATAACTACTGTCTATACACACCATCCTATATAACTACTGACTATACACACCATCCTAATTAACTACTGTCTATACACACCATCCTATATAACTACTGTCTATACACACCATCCTAAATAACTACTGTCTATATACACCATCCTATATAACTACTGTCTATACACCATCCTATATAACTACTGTCTATACACACCATTCAATATAACTACTGTCTATACACACCATCCTATATAACTACTGTCTATACACACCATTCAATATAACTACTGTCTATACAAACCATCCTATATAACTACTGTCTATACTGTCTATACACACCATCCTATATAACTACTGTCTATACACACCATCCTCTATAACTACTGTCTCTACACACCATCCTATATAACTACTGTCTATACACACCATCCTATATAACTCATGTCTATACTGTCTATACACACCATCCTATATAACTACTGTCTCTACACACAATCCTATATAACTACTGTCTATACACACCAACCTATATAACTACTGTCTATACACACCATCCTATATAACTACTGTCTATACTGTCTATACACACCATCCTATATAACTACTGTCTATACACACCATCCTATATAACTACTGTCTCTACACACAATCCTATATAACTACTGTCTATACTGTCTATACACACCATCCTATATAACTACTGTCTATACTGTCTATACACACCATCCTATATAACTACTGTCTATACTGTCTATACACACCATCCTATATAACTACTGTCTATACACACCATCCTATATAACTACTGTCTATACTGTCTATACACACCATCCTATATAACTACTGTCTATACACACCATCCTATATAACTACTGTCTATACTGTCTATACACACCATCCTATATAACTACTGTCTATACACACCATCCTATATAACTACTGTCTCTACACACCATCCTATATAACTACTGTCTATACACACCAACCTATATAACTACTGTCTATACACACTATCCTATATAACTACTGTCTATACTGTCTATACACACCATCCTATATAACTACTGTCTATACACACCATCCTATATAACTACTGTCTATACACACCATCCTATATAACTACTGTCTATACTGTCTATACACACCAACCTATATAACTACTGTCTATACTGTCTATACACACCATCCTATATAACTACTGTCTATACTGTCTATACACACCATCCTATATAACTACTGTCTATACACACCATCCTATATAACTACTGTCTATACACACCATCCTATATAACTACTGTCTATACTGTCTATACACACCATCCTATATAACTACTGTCTATACACACCATCCTATATAACTACTGTCTATACACACCATCCTATATAACTACTGTCTATACACACCATCCTATATAACTACTGTCTATACACACCATCCTATATAACTACTGTCTATATTGTCTATACACACCATCCTATATAACTACTGTCTATAGACACCATCCTATATAACTACTGTCTATACACACCATCCTATATAACTACTGTCTATACACACCATCCTATATAACTACTGTCTATATTGTCTATACACACCATCCTATATAACTACTGTCTATACACACCATCCTATATAACTACTGACTATATTGTCTATACACACCATCCTATATAACTACTGTCTATACTGTCTATACACACCATCCTATATAACTACTGTCTATATTGTCTATACACACCATCCTATATAACTACTGTCTATACACACTATCCTATATAACTACTGTCTATACTGTCTATACACACCATCCTATATAACTACTGTCTATACACACCATCCTATATAACTACTGTCTATACACACCATCCTATATAACTACTGTCTATACTGTCTATACACACCATCCTATATAACTACTGTCTATACACACCATCCTATATAACTACTGTCTATACACACCATCCTATATAACTACTGTCTATACTGTTTATACACACCATCCTATATAACTACTGTCTATACACACCATCCTATATAACTACTGTCTATATTGTCTATACACACCATCCTATATAACTACTGACTATATTGTCTATACACACCATCCTATATAACTACTGTCTATACTGTCTATACACACCATCCTATATAACTACTGTCTATATTGTCTATACACACCAACCTATATAACTACTATCTATACACACTATCCTATATAACTACTGTCTATACTGTCTATACACACCATCCTATATAACTACTGTCTATACACACTATCCTATATAACTACTGTCTATACACACCATCCTATATAACTACTGTCTATACTGTCTATACACACCATCCTATATAACTACTGTCTATACACACCATCCTATATAACTACTGTCTATACACACCATCCTATATAACTACTGTCTATACACACCATCCTATATAACTACTGTCTATACTGTTTATACACACCATCCTATATAACTACTGTCTATACACACCATCCTATATAACTACTGTCTATATACACCATCCTATATAACTACTGTCTATACACACCATCCTATATAACTACTGTCTATATTGTCTATACACACCATCCTATATAACTACTGTCTATACACACCATCCTATATAACTACTGTCTATACACACCATCCTATATAACTACTGTCTATATTGTCTACACACCATCCTATATAACTACTGTCTATACTGTCTATACACACCATCCTATATAACTACTGTCTATACTGTCTATACACACCATCCTATATAACTACTGTCTATACACACCATCCTATATAACTACTGTCTATACACACCATCCTATATAACTACTGTCTATACACACCATCCTATATAACTACTGTCTATACTGTCTATACACACCATCCTTTATAACTACTGTCTATACACACCATCCTATATAACTACTGTCTATACACACCATCCTAAATAACTACTGTCTATATACACTATCCTATATAACTACTGTCTATACACCATCCTATATAACTACTGTCTATACACACCATTCAATATAACTACTGTCTATACACACCATCCTATATAACTACTGTCTATACACACCATTCAATATAACTACTGTCTATACAAACCATCCTATATAACTACTGTCTATACTGTCTATACACACCATCCTATATAACTACTATCTATACACACCAACCTATATAACTACTGTCTATACACACCATCCTATATAACTACTGTCTATACTGTCTATACACACCATCCTATATAACTACTGTCTATACACACCATCCTATATAACTACTGTCTCTACTGTCTATACACACCAACCTATATAACTACTGTCTATACACACCATCCTATATAACTACTGTCTATACACACCATCCTGTATAACTACTGTCTATACACACCATCCTATATAACTACTGTCTATACTGTCTATACACACCATCCTATATAACTACTGTCTATATACACCATCCTATATAACTACTGTCTATACACACCATCCTATATAACTACTGTCTATACACACCATCCCATATAACTACTGTCTATATTGTCTATACACACCATCCTATATAACTACTGACTATATTGTCTATACACACCATCCTATATAAGTACTGTCTATACTGTCTATACACACCATCCTATATAACTACTGTCTATATTGTCTACACACCATCCTATATAACTACTGTCTATACTGTCTATACACACCATCCTATATAACTACTGTCTATACACACCATCCTATATAACTACTGTCTATACACACCATCCTATATTACTACTGTCTATACTGTCTAAACACACCATCCTTTATAACTACTGTCTATACACACCATCCTAAATAACTACTGTCTATATACACCATCCTATATAACTACTGTCTATACTGTCTATACACACCATCCTATATAACTACTGTCTATACACAACATCCTAAATAACTACTGTCTATATACACCATCCTATATAACTACTGTCTATACACACCATCCTATATAACTACTGTCTATACTGTCTATACACACCATCCTATATAACTACTGTCTATACTGTCTATACACACCATCCTATATAACTACTGTCTATACACACCATCCTATATAACTACTGTCTATACACACCATCCTATTATAACTACTGTCTATACACACCATCCTATATAACTACTGTCTATACACACCATCCTTTATAACTACTCTCTATACACACCATCCTATATAACTACTGTCTATACTGTCTATACACACCATCCTATATAACTACTGTCTATACACACCATCCCATATAACTACTGTCTATACACACCATCCTATATAACTACTGTCTATACACACCATCCTATATAACTACTGTCTATACTGTCTATACACACCATCCTATATAACTACTGTCTATACACACCATCCTATATAACTACTGTCTATACTGTCTATACACACCATCCTATATAACTACTGTCTATACACACCATCCTATATAACTACTGTCTATACACACCATCCTATATAACTACTGTCTATACTGTCTATACACACCATCCTATATAACTACTGTCTATACACACCATCCTATATAACTACTGTCTATACACACCATCCTATATAACTACTGTCTATACACACCATCCTATATAACTACTGTCTATACACACCATCCTATATAACTACTGTCTATACTGTCTATACACACCATCCTATATAACTACTGTCTATACACACCATCCTATATAACTACTGTCTATACACACCATCCTATATAACTACTGTCTATACACACCATCCTATATAACTACTGTCTATACTGTCTATACACACCATCCTATATAACTACTGTCTATACACACCATCCTATATAACTACTGTCTATACACACCATCCTATATAACTACTGTCTATACACACCATCCTATATAACTACTGTCTATACACACCATCCTATATAACTACTGTCTATACACACCATCCTATATAACTACTGTCTATACACACCATCCTATATAACTACTGTCTATACTGTCTATACACACCATCCTATATAACTACTGTCTATACACACCATCCTATATAACTACTGTCTATACTGTCTATACACACCATCCTATATAACTACTGTCTATACACACCATCCTATATAACTACTGTCTATACTGTCTATACACACCATCCTATATAACTACTGTCTATACACACCATCCCATATAACTACTGTCTATACACACCATCCTATATAACTACTGTCTATACACACCATCCTATATAACTACTGTCTATACACACCATCCTATATAACTACTGTCTATACACACCATCCTATTATAACTACTGTCTATACACACCATCCTATATAACTACTGTCTATACACACCATCCTTTATAACTACTCTCTATACACACCATCCTATATAACTACTGTCTATACTGTCTATACACACCATCCTATATAACTACTGTCTATACACACCATCCCATATAACTACTGTCTATACACACCATCCTATATAACTACTGTCTATACACACCGTCCTATATAACTACTGTCTATACTGTCTATACACACCATCCTATATAACTACTGGCTATACACACCATCCTAAATAACTACTGTCTATACTGTCTATACACACCATCCTTTATAACTACTGTCTATACACACCATCCTAAATAACTACTGTCTATATACACCATCCTATATAACTACTGTCTATACTGTCTATACACACCATCCTATATAACTACTGTCTATACACACCATCCTTTATAACTACTCTCTATACACACCATCCTATATAACTACTGTCTATACACACCATCCTATATAACTACTGTCTATACACACCATCCTATATAACTACTGTCTATACTGTCTATACACACCATCCTATATAACTACTGTCTATACACACCATCCCATATAACTACTGTCTATACACACCATCCTATATAACTACTGTCTATACACACCATCCTATATAACTACTGTCTATACTGTCTATACACACCATCCTATATAACTACTGTCTATACACACCATCCTATATAACTACTGTCTATACACACCATCCTATATAACTACTGTCTATACACACCATCCTATATAACTACTGTCTATACACACCATCCTATATAACTACTGTCTATACTGTCTATACACACCATCCTATATAACTACTGTCTATACACACCATCCTATATAACTACTGTCTATACTGTCTATACACACCATCCTATATAACTACTGTCTATACACACCATCCTATATAACTACTGTCTATACTGTCTATACACACCATCCTATATAACTACTGTCTATACTGTCTATACACACCATCCTATATAACTACTGTCTATACACACCATCCTATATAACTACTGTCTATACTGTCTATACACACCATCCTATATAACTACAGTCTATACACACCATCCTATATAACTACTGTCTATACACACCATCCTATATAACTACTGTCTATACACACCATCCGTGGTCCTTCTGTAGCTCAGTTGGTAGAGCATGGCGCTTGTAACGCCAGGGTAGTGGGTTCGATACACACCATCCTATATAAATGTCTATACACACCATGATATAACTACTGTCTATACACAAATCCTATATGGCATATGTATATATATAATATATATATATCCTATATAACTACTGTCTATACACACCATCCTATATAACTACTGTCTATACACACCATCCTATATAACTACTGTCTATACACACCATCCTATATAACTACTGTCTATACACACCATCCTATATAACTACTGTCTATACACACCATCCTATATAACTACTGTCTATACACACCATCCTATATAACTACTGTCTACTGTCTATACACACCATCCTATATAACTACTGTCTATACTGTCTATACACACCATCCTATATAACTACTGTCTATACACACCATCCTATATAACTACTGTCTATACTGTCTATACACACCATCCTATATAACTACTGTCTATACACACCATCCTATATAACTACTGTCTATACTGTCTATACACACCATCCTATATAACTACTGTCTATACACACCATCCTATATAACTACTGTCTATACACACCATCCTATATAACTACTGTCTATACACACCATCCTATATAACTACTGTCTATACACACCATCCTATATAACTACTGTCTATACACACCATCCTATATAACTACTGTCTATACACACCATCCTATATAACTACTGTCTATACACACCATCCTATATAACTACTGTCTATACTGTCTATACACACCATCCTATATAACTACTGTCTATACACACCATCCTATATAACTACTGTCTATACTGTCTATACACACCATCCTATATAACTACTGTCTATACTGTCTATACACACCATCCTATATAACTACTGTCTATACTGTCTATACACACCATCCTATATAACTACTGTCTATACACACCATCCTATATAACTACTGTCTATACTGTCTATACACACCATCCTATATAACTACTGTCTATACACACCATCCTATATAACTACTGTCTATACACACCATCCTATATAACTACTGTCTATACTGTCTATACACACCATCCTATATAACTACTGTCTATACACACCATCCTATATAACTACTGTCTATACTGTCTATACACACCATCCTATATAACTACTGTCTATACTGTCTATACACACCATCCTATATAACTACTGTCTATACACACCATCCTATATAACTACTGTCTATACACCATCCTATATAACTACTGTCTATACACACCATCCTATATAACTACTGTCTATACTGTCTATACACACCATCCTATATAACTACTGTCTATACACACCATCCTATATAACTACTGTCTATACACACCATCCTATATAACTACTGTCTATACACACCATCCTATATAACTACTGTCTATACACACCATCCTATATAACTACTGTCTATACACACCATCCTATATAACTACTGTCTATACACACCATCCTATATAACTACTGTCTATACACACCATCCTATATAACTACTGTCTATACTGTCTATACACACCATCCTATATAACTACTGTCTATACACACCATCCTATATAACTACTGTCTATACTGTCTATACACACCATCCTATATAACTACTGTCTATACACACCATCCTATATAACTACTGTCTATACACACCATCCTATATAACTACTGTCTATACACACCATCCTATATAACTACTGTCTATACTGTCTATACACACCATCCTATATAACTACTGTCTATACTGTCTATACACACCATCCTATATAACTACTGTCTATACACACCATCCTATATAACTACTGTCTATACACACCATCCTATATAACTACTGTCTATACTGTCTATACACACCATCCTATATAACTACTGTCTATACACACCATCCTATATAACTACTGTCTATACACGCCATCCTATATAACTACTGTCTATACACACCATCCTATATAACTACTGTCTATACACACCATCCTATATAACTACTGTCTATACACACCATCCTATATAACTACTGTCTATACACACCATCCTATATAACTACTGTCTATACTGTCTATACACACCATCCTATATAACTACTGTCTATATACACCATCCTATATAACTACTGTCTATACATGCCATCCTATATAACTACTGTCTATATACACCATCCTATATAACTACTGTCTATACTGTCTATACACACCATCCTATATAACTACTGTCTATACACACCATCCTTATAACTACTGTCTATACACACCATCCTATATAACTACTGTCTATACACACCATCCTATATAACTACTGTCTATACACACCATCCTATATAACTACTGTCTATACTGTCTATACACACCATCCTATATAACTACTGTCTATACACACCATCCCATATAACTACTGTCTATACACACCATCC
Source organism: Oncorhynchus keta (assembly GCF_023373465.1). Taxonomy (NCBI): domain Eukaryota; kingdom Metazoa; phylum Chordata; class Actinopteri; order Salmoniformes; family Salmonidae; genus Oncorhynchus; species Oncorhynchus keta. Next base: position 3,077,067 of record NC_068444.1, read on the forward strand.
TATATAACTACTGTCTATACACACCATCCTATATAACTACTGTCTATACTGTCTATACACACCATCCTATATAACTACTGTCTATACACACCATCCTATATAACTACTGTCTATCCACACCATCCTATATAACTACTGTCTATACACACCATCCTATATAACTACTGTCTATACACACCATCCTATATAACTACTGTCTATACTGTCTATACACACCATCCTATATAACTACTGTCTATACACACCATCCTATATAACTACTGTCTATACTGTCTATACACACCATCCTATATAACTACTGTCTATACACACCATCCTATATAACTACTGTCTATACTGTCTATACACACCATCCTATATAACTACTGTCTATACTGTCTATACACACCATCCTATATAACTACTGTCTATACACACCATCCTATATAACTACTGTCTATACTGTCTATACACACCATCCTATATAACTAAGTCTATACACACCATCCTATATAACTACTGTCTATACACACCATCCTATATAACTACTGTCTATACACACCATCCTATATCCTTCTGTAGCTCAGTTGGTAGAGCATGGCGCTTGTAACGCCAGGGTAGTGGGTTCGATCCCCGGGACCACCCATACGTAGAATGTATGCACACATGACTGTAAGTCGCTTTGGATAAAAGCGTCTGCTAAATGGCATATATATATATATAATATATATATATCCTATATAACTACTGTCTATACACACCATCCTATATAACTACTGTCTATACACACCATCCTATATAACTACTGTCTATACACACCATCCTATATAACTACTGTCTATACACACCATCCTATATAACTACTGTCTATACACACCATCCTATATAACTACTGTCTATACACACCATCCTATATAACTACTGTCTATACTGTCTATACACACCATCCTATATAACTACTGTCTATACTGTCTATACACACCATCCTATATAACTACTGTCTATACACACCATCCTATATAACTACTGTCTATACTGTCTATACACACCATCCTATATAACTACTGTCTATACACACCATCCTATATAACTACTGTCTATACTGTCTATACACACCATCCTATATAACTACTGTCTATACACACCATCCTATATAACTACTGTCTATACACACCATCCTATATAACTACTGTCTATACACTCCATCCTATATAACTACTGTCTATACACACCATCCTATATAACTACTGTCTATACACACCATCCTATATAACTACTGTCTATACACACCATCCTATATAACTACTGTCTATACACACCATCCTATATAACTACTGTCTATACTGTCTATACACACCATCCTATATAACTACTGTCTATACACACCATCCTATATAACTAATGTCTATACTGTCTATACACACCATCCTATATAACTACTGTCTATACTGTCTATACACACCATCCTATATAACTACTGTCTATACTGTCTATACACACCATCCTACATAACTACTGTCTATACACTCCATCCTATATAACTACTGTCTATACTGTCTATACACACCATCCTATATAACTACTGTCTATACACACCATCCTATATAACTACTGTCTATACACACCATCCTATATAACCACTGTCTATACTGTCTATACACACCATCCTATATAACTACTGTCTATACACACCATCCTATATAACTACTGTCTATACTGTCTATACACACCATCCTATATAACTACTGTCTATACTGTCTATACACACCATCCTATATAACTACTGTCTATACACACCATCCTATATAACTACTGTCTATACATGCCATCCTATATAACTACTGTCTATACACACCATCCTATATAACTACTGTCTATACTGTCTATACACACCATCCTATATAACTACTGTCTATACACACCATCCTATATAACTACTGTCTATACACACCATCCTATATAACTACTGTCTATACACACCATCCTATATAACTACTGTCTATACACACCATCCTATATAACTACTGTCTATACTGTCTATACACACCATCCTATATAACTACTGTCTATACACACCATCCTATATAACTCTGTCTATACTGTCTATAACCATCCTATATAACTACTGTCTATACACACCATCCTATATAACTACTGTCTATACTGTCTATACACACCATCCTATATAACTACTGTCTATACACACCATCCTATATAACTACTGTCTATACACACCATCCTATATAACTACTGTCTATACACACCATCCTATATAACTACTGTCTATACTGTCAATACACACCATCCTATATAACTACTGTCTATACTGTCTATACACACCATCCTATATAACTACTGTCTATACACACCATCCTATATAACTACTGTCTATACACACCATCCTATATAACTACTGTCTATACTGTCTATACACACCATCCTATATAACTACTGTCTATACACACCATCCTATATAACTACTGTCTATACTGTCTATACACACCATCCTATATAACTACTGTCTATACACACCATCCTATATAACTACTGTCTATACATGCCATCCTATATAACTACTGTCTATACACCATCCTATTATAGCGTTGCTGCAAATATATGTTCAGGTCTCTCTAGAGATGTCGGATCGGGTTCAAATCTATAATCTGGCTGGGCCACTAAAGGACATTCAGAGACTTGTCCCGACTCCTGCGTTGTATTCGGCTTTGTGCTTAGAGTCATTGTCCTGTTAGAAGGTGAACTTTTGCCCCAGTCTGAGGTCCTGAGCGCTTTGGAGCAGCTTTTCATCAAGGTTCTTTCTGTGCTCTGTGCCGTTCATCTTTCCCTCGATCCTGACTAGTCTCCCAGACCCCATCGCTGAAAAACATCCCCACAGCATGATGTTGGCATATAGGCCTGATTGGTGGAGTGCTGCAGAGATGGTTGTCCTTCTGGAAGGTTCTCTCATCTCCACAGAGGAACTCTGGAGCTCTGTCTGAGTGACCAACGGGTTCTTGGTCACCTCCCTGACCAAGGCCCTTCTCCCCCGATTGCTCAGTTTGGCCGGGTGGCCATCTCTAGGAAGAGTCTTGTTGGTTCCGAACTTCTTCCATTAAGAATGATGGAGGCCACTGAGTTCTTGGGGACCTTCAATGCTGCAGAATGATGGAGGTCACTGTGTTCTTGGGGACCTTCAATGCTGCAGAATGATGGAGGTCACTGTGTTCTTGGGGACCTTCAATGCTGCAGAATGATGGAGGCCACTGTGTTCTTGGGGACCTTCAATGCTGCAGAATGATGGAGGCCACTGTGTTCTTGGGGACCTTCAATGCTGCAGAATGATGGAGGCCACTGTGTTCTTGGGGACCTTCAATGCTGCAGAATGATGGAGGCCACTGTGTTCTTGGGGACCTTCAATGCTGCAGAATGATGGAGGCCACTATGTTCTTGGGGACCTTCAATGCTGCAGAATGATGGAGGCCACTATGTTCTTGGGGACCTTCAATGCTGCAGAATGATGGAGGCCACTATGTTCTTGGGGACCTTCAATGCTGCAGAATGATGGAGGCCACTGTGTTCTTGGGGACCTTCAATGCTGCAGAATGATGGAGGCCACTGTGTTCTTGGGGACCTTCAATGCTGCAGAATTTTGGACCGTTCCCCAGATCTGTGTTCTGGGGGACACTTCAGTCTGACAGTCAATATATTAACCTGGTCTACCATCTTGGGGACTCTATGGACAATTTGCTTTGAATCATGGCTTGGTTTTTTGTTCTGAGGGACACTGTCAATGCTGCAGAATGATGTAGCCAGGTGTGTTCTTTCCAAATCATGTCCAATCAACTGACTTTTTTGGTGGACCCAATCAAGATCTTGCCTAGAAACATTGTCAAGGATGTCAGGATAATTAACCTGGTCTACCATCTCTGAATACTAATGTAAATAATAATATAATAATAATAATATTAATAATATAATATACTGTCAATATAAGACCATTTGTAGACAGCTTTTGTCTTTCCAAATCATGTCCAATCAACTGACTTTACCGCAGGTGGACTCCAATCAAGTTGTAGAAACATTTCAAGGATGATCAGGATAAAACTCAAGTGTCTGAATACTAATGTAAATAACGTATTCCTGTTTTTTATTTTTAATAACACAAATTTCTAAAAACCTGTTTCATGTTTTGTCATTATGGGGTATTGTGTGTAGATTGATTAGGAACATTGTTTATTTAATCAATTTGTATATACACTACATGACCAAAAGTATGTGGACATCTGCTCGTCAAACATCTCATTCCAAAACCATGGGTATTAATATGGAGTTGGTCCCCCCTTTGCTGCTATAACAGTCTCCACTCTTCTGGGAAGGCTTTCCACTAGATGTTGGAACATTGCTGCTATAACAGCCTCCACTCTCCTGGGAAGGCTTTCCACTAGATGTTGGAACATTGCTGCTGTAACAGCCTCCACTCTTCTGGGAAGGCTTTCCACTGTTGGAACATTGCTGCTGTAACAGCCTCCACTCTTCTGGGAAGGCTTTCCACTAGATGTTGGAACATTGCTGCTATAACAGCCTCCACTCTTCTGGGAAGGCTTTCCACTAGATGTTGGAACATTGCTGCTGTAACAGCCTCCACTCTTCTGGGAAGGCTTTCCACTAGATGTTGGAACATTGCTGCTATAACAGCCTCCACTCTTCTGGGAAGGCTTTCCACTAGATGTTGAAACATTGCTGTGAGGACTTGCTTCCATTCAGCCACAAGAACATTAGTGAGGTCGGGTACTGATGTTGGGTGATCAGGCCTCCTGGCTCGCAGTCGGTGTTCAAATTCTTCCCAAAGGTGTTCGATGGGGTTGAGGTCAGGGCTCTGTGCAGGCCAATCAAGTTCTTCCACATGATCTGTGGTGGTCCTTCTGTAGCTCAGTTGGTAGAGCATGGCGCTTGTAACGCCAGGGTAGTGGGTTCGATTCCCGGGACCACCCATACGTAGAATGTATGCACACATGACTGTAA
>NC_068444.1:3089564-3092064 GCF_023373465.1 Oncorhynchus keta
GACAAGGTACAAATCTGTCGTTCTGCTCCTGAACAGGCAGTTAACCCACTGTTCCCAGGCCGTCATTGAAAATAAGAATATGTTCTTAACTGACTTGCCTGGTTAAATAAAGGTAAAAAAAATAAAAAAATAATCTCCACATCTATCACTCCTTAATGCTAAATTGTAATTATTTCATCTCTATGGCCAATTTATTGCCTTTACCTCCCTAATCTTACTACATTTGCACACACTGTACATAGATTTTTCTATTGTGTTATTGACTGTATGTTTGTTTATGTGTTGTTTTTGTCGCACTGCTTTGCTTTATCTTGGCCAGGTCGCAGTTGTAAATGAGAACTTGTTTTCAACTGGCCTCCCTGGTTAAATAAAGGTGTTCTCAACTAGCCTACCTGGTTAAATAAAGGTGTTCTCAACTAGCCTACCTGGTTAAATAAAGGTGTTTTCAACTGGCCTCCCTGGTTAAATAAAGGTGTTCTCAACTAGCCTACCTGGTTAAATAAAGGTGTTCTCAACTAGCCTACCTGGTTAAATAAAGGTGCTTTCAACTGGCCTACCTGGTTAAATAAAGGTGTTCTCAACTGGCCTACCTGGTTAAATAAAGGTGTTCTCAACTGGCCTACCTGGTTAAATAAAGGTGTTCTCAACTGGCCTACCTGGTTAAATAAAGGTGTTCTCAACTGGCCTACCTGGTTAAATAAAGGTGTTCTCAACTAGCCTACCTGGTTAAATAAAGGTGTTCTCAACTAGCCTACCTGGTTAAATAAAGGTGTTCTCAACTAGCCTACCTGGTTAAATAAAGGTGATTGTTTTGAAATAAAAACGAAATAAAACAATGTGACTGGCAGAACGGGTGTTGTATGTATTGTATTGTGTATGTGGAGGCTGCAGTAGATTTCCCTTGATGGCCAAAAAAAGCTACATTTTAGTCTCATCTGACCAGAGTACCTTCTTCTATATGTTTGGGGAGTTTCCTACATGCCTATTGGCAAACACCAAACGTGTTTGCTTATTTTTTTCTTTAAGCAATGTCTTTTTTCTAGCCACTCTTCCATAAAGCCCAGCTGCTTAAAGTGGTCCTATGGACAGATACTCCAACCTTATAGAAGAAAGGGTCTAAACCATCTGAACCAGATGTTTTTTGGGGGTCAAGTTTAAGGAGTTCCGTTAGCACCTCTGACTCAGTGACCGCCTGCAGGGAGAAACTTTGTAGCAGGGCAGGGGAAAAAGAGGGAGGAGCATCAGGGCTAGTAGCATTAGAAGGGGTGGGAGATGAGGAAATGTTGGACGGGCAAGGAGGCATGGCTGAGTCAAATAGGAATCCTGACTTAATGAAGTGGTGATTAAAGAGCTCAGACATGTGCTTCTTGTCAGTAACAACCACTTCTTCATCATTAAGGGACATGAGCAGCTGTGAGAAGGAGGGTTTATTCTCCAGGTCTTTAATCGTTTTCCAGAACTTCTTGGGGTTAGACCCACAGAGAGGGAACTGCTCCTTAAAACTTTGGCCTGAGTGCACTTATTTCTCATTTGCCTGAACGAGAGCCAGTCAGTCTGAGTATGAGAGCCAGTCCCGAGCCTGTCGCCAAATGCAATTCTTGAGGTGGAGTAACTCTGCAAGATCACGGTCGAACCAGGGACTGAACCTGTTTTTAATTCTCATTTTCTTTATGGGCGCGTGTTTGTTAACAATACCACTGAAAATATAAAAAAAGAAGGTCCAAGAGTCTTCCACAGAGAGAATCAAGCTGATTCTATACCATTTTACAGAGGCCAGGTCATGAAGGAAGGCTTACTCATTAAAGTTTTTTAGCAAATGTCTATGACAAATCAGGACAGGTTGTTTCACTTAGCAGCCTTTATGAACACAGACTAAAACAGTGATCACTAAGTCCATTACAGAAAACACCAGACTGATACCCATCAGGATTATTTGTGAGGATAACGTCGAGGAGAGTCGCCTACGTATGAACATATTAGAGACACATGTTTACCTCAGATTACACAGATCCACAAAGATTTAGAAAAACAAACCCCATTTTGATAAACTCCCATATCTACTGGGGGAAATTCCACAGTGTTCCATCACAGCAGCAAGATTTGTGACCTGTTGCCACAAGAAAAGGGCAACCAGTGAAGAACAAACACCATTGTAAATACAACCCATATTTATGCTTGTTTATTTTCCCTTGTGTGCTTTAACTATTTGTACATTGTTAAAACACTGTATATATATATACTATGACATTTGTAATGTCTTTATTGTTTTGAAATTTCTGTATGTGTAATGTTTACTGTTCATTTTTATTGTTTATTTCACTTTTGTTTATTATCCTATTATTATCTACCTCACATGCTTTGGCAATGTTAACACATGTTTCCCATGACAATAAAGCCCCTTGAATTGAATTGAGAGAAACAGAGAGAGAGACAGAGAGAGAGACAGAGAGAGAGACAGAGAGAGAGACAGAGAGAGATAGAGAGAAACAAAGAGAGAGTG
>NC_068444.1:3097064-3129561 GCF_023373465.1 Oncorhynchus keta
TGGTAGCTCCTGTCCTGCTCCTGTCCTGGTAGCTCCTGTCCTGGTAGCTCCTGTCCTGGTAGAGGAAAGGTCTTCTCCTGTCCTGGTAGCTCCTGTCCTGGAAGCTCCTGTCCTGGAAGCTCCTGTCCTGGTAGCTCCTGTCCTGGTAGCTCCTGTCCTGGTCCTGGTAGCTCCTGCTCCTGTCCTGGTAGAGGAAAGGTCTTCTCCTGTCCTGGTAGCTCCTGTCCTGGTAGAGGAAAGGTCTTCTCCTGTCCTGGTAGCTCCTGTCCTGGTAGAGGAAAGGTCTTCTCCTGTCCTGGTAGAGGAAAGGTCTTCTCCTGTCCTGGAAGCTCCTGTCCTGGTAGAGGAAAGGTCTTCTCCTGTCCTGGTAGCTCCTGTCCTGGAAGCTCCTCTTCCTTCACTAATGAGTCTTCTCTCTGGCCCAGAGGGGTGGCTGTCTCTTCAGAGAGGGTGTGAAACTCTGCTACAGGAGACTCCAAAGGCTCCAAAGGCTCCAGAGGTCTGAAAAGTAGCAGAGGGTTTAAAATGAGAGAGAGGTAATAGTGTTGTCATATACGGAAAATATATAGAATAGCCGTTCAAAAGTTTGGGGTCACTTAGAAATGTCCTTGTTTTTAAAAGAAAAGCACATTTTTTGTTCCATTAAAATAGCATCAAATTGATCAGAAATAGAGTGTAGACATTGTTAATGTTGTAAATGACTATTGTAGCTGGAAACGGCTGATTTTTAATGGAATATCTACATAGGCGTACAGAGGCCCATTATCAGCAACCATCACTCCTGTGTTCCAATGGCACGTTGTGTTAGCTAATCCAAGTTTATCATTTTAAAAGGCTAATTGATCATTAGAAAACCATTTTGCAATTATGTTAGCACAGCTGAAAACTGTTGTCCTGATTAAAGAAGCAATAAAACTGTCCTTCTTTAGCCTCGTTGAGTATCTGGAGCATCAGCATTTGTGGGTTTGATTACAGGCTCAAAATGTCCAGAAACAAAGTACTGTCTTCTGAAACTCGTCAGTCTCCTTCTGAGAAATGAAGGCTATTCCATGCGAAAAATTGCCAAGAAACTGAAGATCTCGTACAACGCTGTGTACTACTCCCTTCACCGAACAGCGCAAACTGGCCCTAACCAGAATAGAAAGAGGAGTGGGAGGCCCCGGTGCACAACTGAGGAAGAGGACAAGTACATTAGAGTGTCTAGTTTGAGAAACAGACGGCTCACAAGTCCTCAACTGGCAGCTTCATTTAAATAGTACCCACAAAACCCCAGTCTCAACGTCAACAGAGGTGACTCCGGGATGCTGACCTTCCAGGCAGAGTTCCTCTGTCCAGTGTCTGTGTTCTTTTGCCCATCTTAAGCTTTTCTTTTTATTGGCCAGTCTGAGATATGGCTTTTTCTTTGCAACTCTGCCTAGAAGGCCAGCATCCCGGAGTCGTCTCTTCACTGTTGATGTTGAGACTGGTGTTTTGCGGGGACTATTTAATGAAGCTGCCAGTTGCCCAAAATTTGGAACGGTAGTGTACATTTAAATGTTCTGTGTGTGTGCGGGTGTGTGTGTGTGTGTGTATGCACTTGTGTGTATGTGTGTGTGTGTGTGTATGCACTTGTGTGTGTATGCACTTGTCTGTCTGTCTGTCTGTCTGTCTGTCTGTCTGTCTGCTAGCGTGCGTGCGTGCGTGCGTGCGTGCGTGTTAATGTGTGTGTGTGTGTGTGTGTGTGTGTGTGTGTGTGTGTGTGTGTGTGTGTGTGTGTGTGTGTGTGTGTGTGTTCGTTGTTGTTTCCAAAAGTGAAACAACAACGGCTGCATTCTCCCCTGTGAGAATTGCCTTATTCTAGTCCCAGAGGACTACTGATGTCACTACTGATGTCACTACTGATGTCAACCCATTGGATATAATAGAACTACAGTTCTCTCCATTGACCTCCATTGTAATCCAATCACAGAGGCTGAATCCCAAATTGCAACCTATTCCGTATGTAGTGCACTACTTTTGACCATCTGACCACCAAGGCTCCGTCAGTCACTACAGAGTCTTGCTCTGTTGTTTACATTCATATTCACTTAACACTCTATCTAGTGAGGCTACTATGGCATCCTATTCCTTTATCAGGGATGAGCAACTCCTTTCTCAGTCATGGTCTCAGCTTACTGTTGCTAGGTAGAATAGTAGAATACACAAGGTGTCATTTCCAAATGTGGGTGTGGTTGTGGGTGTGGTTGTGGGTGTGGTTGTGGGTGTGGTTGTGGTTGTGGGTGTGGTTGTGGGTGGGGTGTGGTTGTGGTTGTGGGTGTGGTTGTGGGGTGTGGTTGTGGTTGTGGGTGTGGGTGTGGTTGTGGTTGTGGTTGTGGGTGTGGGTGTGGTTGTGGGTGTGGTTGTGGGTGTGGTTGTGGTTGTGGTTGTGGGTGTGGGTGTGGTTGTGGGTGGTTGTGGTTGTGGGTGTGGTTGTGGGTGTGGTTGTGGTTGTGGGTGTGGTTGTGGTTGTGGGTGTGGTTGTGGTTGTGGTTGTGGGTGTGGTTGTGGTTGTGGGTGTGGTTGTGGTGTGGTTGTGGTTGTGGGTGTGGTTGTGGGTGTGGGTGTGGTTGTGGTTGTGGTTGTGGGTGTGGTTGTGGGTGTGGTTGTGGTTGTGGTTGTGGTTGTGGTTGTGGGTGTGGTTGTGGGTGGGGGTGTGGGTGTGGTTGTGGGTGTGGTTGTGGGTGTGGTGTGTGTGGTTGTGGTTGTGGTTGTGGGTGGTTGTGGGTGTGGTTGTGGTTGTGGTTGTGGTTGTGGTTGTGGGTGTGGATGTGGTTGTGGTTGTGGATGTGGATGTGGATGTGGTTGTGGTTGTGGATGTGGTTGTGGTTGTGGATGTGCTGTGGATGTGGTTGTGGTGTGGTGTGGTTGTGGTTGTGGTTGTGGTTGTGGTTGTGATGTGTGGTTGTGGTTGTGGTTGTGGGTGTGGTTGTGGTTGTGGTTGTGGTTGTGGGTGTGGGTGTGGTTGTGGGTGTGGGTGTGTGGTGGGTGTGGTTGTGTTTGTGTGGTTGTGGTGGGTGTGGTTGTGGGTGTGGTTGTGGGTGTGGGTTGTGTGGTTGTGGATGTGGTTGTGGTTGTGGTTGTGGTTGTGGGTGTGGTTGTGGGTGTGGTTGTGGGTGGGTGTGGTGTGGTTGTGGTTGTGGTTGTGGTTGTGGTTGTGGTTGTGGGTGTGGGTGTGTGGTTGTGGGTTGTGGTTGTGGGTGTGGTTGTGGGTGTGGTTGATGTGGTTGTGGGTGTGGTGTGGGGTGGGTGTGGTTTGTGGTGTGTGGTTGTGGTTGTGGATGTGGTTGTGGATGTTGGTTGTGGGTGTGGGTGTGGTTGTGGTTGTGGGTGTGGTGTGGTTGTGGTGTGTGGTTGTGGTTGTGGTGTGGGTGTTTGTGGGTGTGGGTGTGGGTGTGTGGGTTGTGGGTGTGGTGTGGTTGTGGGTGTGTGTGGTTGTGGGTGTGGTTGTGGATGTGGTTGTGGGTGTGGTTGTGGGTGTGGGTGTGGTTGTGGGTGTGGGTGTGGTTGTGGGTGTGGTTGTGGGTGTGGTTGTGGGTGTGGGTGTGGGTGTGGGTGTGGTTGTGGGTGTGGGTGTGGTTGTGGTTGTGGGTGTGGTTGGGTGTGGTTGTGGTTGTGGTTGTGGTGTGGTTGTGGTTGTGGTTGTGGGTGTGGTTGTGGGTGTGGTTGTGGTTGTGGTTGTGGTTGTGGGTGGTGTGGGTGTGGGTGTGGTTGTGGGTGTGGTTGTGGTTGTTGTGGGTGTGGTTGTGGTTGTGGATGTGGTTGTGGTTGTGGTTGTGGGTGTTGTGGTTGTGGGTGTGGTTGTGGGTGTGGTTGTGGGTGTGGTTGTGGTTGTGGGTGTGGTTGTGTGGTTGTGGTTGTGGGTGTGGGTGTGGGTGTGGGTGTTGTGGTTGTGGGTGTGGATGTGGGGTGGTTGTGTGGGATGTGTGGGTGTGGTGGGTGTGGGTGTGTTTGGATGTTGTGGGTGTGGGTGGGTGTGGGTGTGGTTGTGGGTGTGGGTGGGTGTGGGTGTGGTTGTGGTTGTGGGGTGTGGGTGTGGGTGTGGTTGTGGGTGTGGGTGTGGGTGTGGTTGTGTGGTTGTGGGTGTGGTTGTGGGTGTGGGTGTGGGTGTGGTTGTGGGTGTGGTTGTGGTTGTGGTGGGTGTGGTTGTGGGTGTGGTTGACATCAGATCTTTTTAATTTTATTATTGCTACATGTGTTTAGTGAAACAAAGAGGTGTAATGGGTTCTCACTCAAAAACATGTTGCCCAAAGTTGACTTCATTTAGTGTTATCTAAACGTGTTTTTATTTATTTATTTTATTTCACCTTTATTTAACCAGGTAGTCAAGTTGAGAACAAGTTCTCATTTACAATTGCGACCTGGCCAAGATAAAGCAAAGCAGTTCGACAGTTACACATGGAGTAAAACAAACATACAGTCAATAATACAGTATAAACAAGTCTATATACAATGTGAGCAAATTAGGTGAGAAGGGAGGTAAAGGCAAAAAAGGCCATGGTGGCAAAGTAAATACAATATAGCAAGTTAAACACTGGAATGGTAGATTTGCAATAGAAGAATGTGCAAAGTAGAAATAAAAATAATGGGGTGCAAAGGAGCAAAATAAATAAATAAATTAAAATACAGTTGGGAAAGAGGTAGTTGTTTGGGCTAAATTATAGGTGGGCTATGTACAGGTGCAGTAATCTGTAAGATGCTCTGACAGTTGGTGCTTAAAGCTAGTGAGGGAGATAAGTGTTTCCAGTTTCAGAGATTTTTGTAGTTCGTTCCAGTCATTGGCAGCAGAGAACTGGAATGAGAGGCGTCCAAAGAATTGGTTTTGATGTGGATGGGGGTTCCTCTGCTGTTTCCTGAAGTCCACAATCATCTCCCTCTGTTGACGGGGTGACCAGAGACCTGCTGATATACCTGCTGGACCAGCGCTGAGATAAGGGGGACTTTACCTAGCAGGGTCTTGTAGATGACATGGAACCAGTGGGTTTGCTATGAAGCGAGGGCCAGACCAGCGTAGCTGAGATGGGGCTTTGGTGACAAAACGGGCACTGTGATAGACTGCATCCAATTTGTTGAGTAGGGTATTGGAGGCTATTTTGTAAATGACAACGCCAAAGTCGAGGATTGGTTGGATGGTCAGTTTTACAAGGGTATGTTTGGCAGCATGAGTGAAGGATGCTTTGTTGCGAAATAGGAAGCTAATTCTAGATTTAACATTGGATTGGAGATGTTTGATATGGGTCTGGAAGGAGAGTTTACAGTCTAACCAGACACCTAAGTATTTGTAGTTGTCCACGTATTCTAAGTCAGAGCCGTCCAGAGTAGTGATGTTGGACAGGCGGGTAGGTGCAGGTAGCGATCGGTTGAAGAGCATGCATTTAGTTTTACTTGTATTTAAGAGCAATTGGAGGCCACGGAAGGAGAGTTGTATGGCATTGAAGCTTGCCTGGAGGGTTGTTAACACAGTGTCCAAAGAAGGACATTTACAGAATGGTGTACGTCTGCGTAGAGGTGGATCAGGGACTCACCAGCAGCAGAGCGAACTCATTGATGTATACAGAGAAGAAAGTTGGTCCAAGAATTGAACCCTGTGGCACCCCATAGAGACTGCCAGAATCCGGACAGCAGACCCTCTGATTTGACACACTGAACTCTATCAGAGAAGTAGTTGGTGAACCAGGCGAAGGCAATGATTTGAGAAACCAAGGCTGTCGAGTCTGCCGTTGAGGATGTGGTGGTTGACAGAGTCGAAAGCCTTGGCCAGATCAATGAATACGGCTGCACAGTAATGTTTCTTATCGATGGCGGTTAAGATATCGTTTAGGACCTTGAGCGTGGCTGAGGTGCACCCATGACCAGCTCTGAAACCAGATTGCATAGCAGAGAAGGTATGGTGAGATTGAAATGGTCGGTAATCTGTTTGTTGACTTAGCTAGGCAAGACCTTAGAAAGGCATGGTAGGATAGATATAGGTCTGTAGCAGTTTGGGTCAAGAGTGTCCCCCCCTTTGAAGAGGGGGATGACCGCAGCTGCTTTCTAATCTTTGGGAATCTCAGACGACACGAAAGAGAGGTTGAACAGGCTAGTAATAGGGGTGGCAACAATTTCGGCAGATAATTTTGTGGAAAACTGTGGAATAAGTAAAAGGGCATGAATACTTTCTGCCCTGTAGCTGTAAAACAGCTCATTTTCCTCTCCGCCCCGTGGCGAAATGAGTAGAGTTTCAGCAAACTAGCTTTAAAACTGCAGCATTTTCTCTACAGCCCCCCAAAAGTGTAGAATTGCACTAAATTAACTCTAAAACATTTTTTGTATTATCTCCTAAAACATTTTTTTTATTATCTCCGCTGTCCGCCATGAGTGTGTGGGGGATTTATTAATTTGGGATTTATATAGATTTTTTAAATAACATTCGTTTTTAGGGTGAAAAAAAATAATCCCAATATTATTATCATTTATTTTTTGGTGTTATTTTGTATTTTATATTAAGGGCAAAATTGTCCTCTGTAGTGGTCATTAGGAAGAATAAATATGGAAACATTAACATTATCATTACAGTCAATGGGTACAGTAGGTGAAATACATTAACATTACAGTCAATGGGTACAGTAGGTGAAAACATTACAGTCAATGGGTACAGTAGGTGAAACATTAACATTACAGTCAATGGGTACAGTAGGTGAAAACTTTACAGTCAATGGGTACAGTAGGTGAAATACTTTAACATTACAGTCAATGGGTACAGTAGGTGAAAACATTACAGTCAATGGGTACAGTAGGTGAAAACTTTACAGTCAATGGGTACAGTAGGTGAAACATTAACATTACAGTCAATGGGTAAAGTAGGTGAAATACATTAACATTACAGTCAATGGGTACAGTAGGTGGAAACATTAACATTACAGTCAATGGGTACAGTAGGTAGAAAACATTACAGTCAATGGGTACAGTAGGTGGAAACATTAACATTACAGTCAATGGGTACAGTAGGTAGAAACATTAACATTACAGTCAATGGGTACAGTAGGTGAAAACATTAACATTACAGTCAATGGGTACAGTAGGTAGAAACATAAACATTACAGTCAATGGGTACAGTAGGTAGAAACATTAACATTACAGTCAATGGGTACAGTAGGAGAAAACATTAACATTACAGTCAATGGGCACAGTAGGTGGAAACATTATCATTACAGTCAATGGGTACAGTAGGTAGAAAACATTAACATTACAGTCAATGGGTACAGTAGGTGGAAACATTAACATTACAGTCAATGGGTACAGTAGGTAGAAAACATTACAGTCAATGGGTACAGTAGGTGGAAACATTAACATTACAGTCAATGGGTACAGTAGGTGGAAACATTAACATTACAGTCAATGGGTACAGTAGGTAGAAAACATTAACATTACAGTCAATGGGTACAGTAGGAGAAAACATTAACATTACAGTCAATGGGCACAGTAGGTGGAAACATTATCATTACAGTCAATGGGTACAGTAGGTAGAAAACATTAACATTACAGTCAATGGGTACAGGGAAAACATTAGTCAATGGGTACAGTAGGTGAAAACATTAACATTACAGTCAATGGGTACAGTAGGTAGAAACATTAACATTACAGTCAATGGGTACAGTAGGTAGAAAACATTACAGTCAATGGGTACAGTAGGTAGAAAATTTTACAGTCAATGGGTACAGTAGGTAGAAACATTAACATTACAGTCAATGGGTACAGTAGGTAGAAAACATTAACATTACAGTCAATGGGTACAGTAGGTGAAAACATTAACATTACAGTCAATGGGTACAGTAGGTGAAACATTAACATTACAGTCAATGGGTACAGTAGGTGGAAACATTAACATTACAGTCAATGGGTACAGTAGGTAGAAACATTAACATTACAGTCAATGGGTACAGTAGGTGAAACATTAACATTACAGTCAATGGGTACAGTAGGTAGAAATATTACAGTCAATGGGTACAGTAGGTAGAAACATTAACATTACAGTCAATGGGTACAGTAGGTGTAAACATTACAGTCAATGGGTACAGTAGGTAGAAACATTAACATTACAGTCAATGGGTACAGAAGGTGGAAACATTAACATTACAGTCAATGGGTACAGTAGGTGGAAACATTACAGTCAATGGGTACAGTAGGTGAAAACATTAACATTACAGTCAATGGGTACAGTAGGTAGAAACATTAACATTACAGTCAATGGGTACAGTAGGTGAAACATTAACATTACAGTCAATGGGTACAGTAGGTGAAAACCATTACAGTCAATGGGTACAGTAGGTAGAAACATTATCATTACAGTCAATGGGTACAGTAGGTAGAAACATTAACATTACAGTCAATGGGTACAGAAGGTGGAAACATTAACATTACAGTCAATGGGTACAGTAGGTAAAAACATTATCATTACAGTCAATGGGTACAGTAGGTAGAAACATTATCATTACAGTCAATGGGTACAGTAGGTGAAACACATTAACATTACAGTCAATGGGTACAGTAGGTAAAACATTATCATTACAGTCAATGGGTACAGTAGGTGAAACACATTAACATTACAGTCAATGGGTACAGTAGGTAGAAACATTAACATTACAGTCAATGGGTACAGTAGGTAGAAACATAAACATTACAGTCAATGGGTACAGTAGGTAGAAACATTAACATTACAGTCAATGGGTACAGTAGGAGAAAACATTAACATTACAGTCAATGGGCACAGTAGGTGGAAACATTATCATTACAGTCAATGGGTACAGTAGGTAGAAAACATTAACATTACAGTCAATGGGTAAGGTGAAACATTAACATTACAGTCAATGGGTACAGGAAACATTAACATTACAGTCAATGGGTACAGTAGGTAGAAGAAAACATTACAGTCAATGGGTACAGTAGGTGGAAACATTAACATTACAGTCAATGGGTACAGTAGGTGGAAACATTAACATTACAGTCAATGGGTACAGTAGGTAGAAAACATTAACATTACAGTCAATGGGTACAGTAGGAGAAAACATTAACATTACAGTCAATGGGCACAGTAGGTGGAAACATTAATCATTACAGTCAATGGGTACAGTAGGTATAAAACATTAACATTACAGTCAATGGGTACAGTAGGTAGAAAAACATTAGTCAATGGGTACAGTAGGTGAAAACATTTTACAGTCAATGGGTACAGTAGGTGAAATACTTTAACATTACAGTCAATGGGTACAGTAGGTAGAAAACATTACAGTCAATGGGTACAGTAGGTGAAAACTTTACAGTCAATGGGTACAGTAGGTGAAACATTAACATTACAGTCAATGGGTAAAGTAGGTGAAAAACATTAACATTACAGTCAATGGGTACAGTAGGTGGAAACATTAACATTACAGTCAATGGGTACAGTAGGTAGAAACATTACAGTCAATGGGTACAGTAGGTGGAAACATTAACATTACAGTCAATGGGTACAGTAGGTAGAAACATTAACATTACAGTCAATGGGTACAGTAGGTGAAACATTAACATTACAGTCAATGGGTACAGTAGGTAGAAACATTAACATTACAGTCAATGGGTACAGTAGGTAGAAAACATTAACATTACAGTCAATGGGTACAGTAGGTGAAAACATTACAGTCAATGGGTACAGTAGGTAGAAACATTAACATTACAGTCAATGGGTACAGTAGGTGGAAACATTAACATTACAGTCAATGGGTACAGTAGGTAGAAAACATTATCATTACAGTCAATGGGTACAGTAGGTGAAAACATTAACATTACAGTCAATGGGTACAGTAGGTAGAAACATTAAACATTACAGTCAATGGGTACAGTAGGTAGAAACATTAACATTACAGTCAATGGGTACAGTAGGTGAAACATTAACATTACAGTCAATGGGTACAGTAGGTAGAACCATTACAGTCAATGGGTACAGTAGGTAGAAACATTAACATTACAGTCAATGGGTACAGTAGGTGGAAACATTAACATTACAGTCAATGGGTACAGTAGGTAGAAACATTAACATTACAGTCAATGGGTACAGTAGGTAAAAACATTAACATTACAGTCAATGGGTACAGTAGGTAAAAACATTAACATTACAGTCAATGGGTACAGTAGGAGTAAACATTAACATTACAGTCAATGGGTACAGTAGGTGTAGAAAACATTAACATTACAGTCAATGGGCACAGTAGGATAAAACATTACAGTCAATGGGTACAGTAGGTAGAAACATTAACATTACAGTCAATGGGTACAGTAGGAGAAAACATTAACATTACAGTCAATGGGTACAGTAGGTGGAAACATTATCATTACAGTCAATGGGTACAGTAGGTAGAAAACATTAACATTACAGTCAATGGGTACAGTAGGTGGAAACATTAACATTACAGTCAATGGGTACAGTAGGTAGAAAACATTACAGTCAATGGGTACAGTAGGTGGAAACATTAACATTACAGTCAATGGGTACAGTAGGAAAACATTAACATTACAGTCAAACAGTAGGTAGAAAACATTAACATTACAGTCAATGGGTACAGTAGGAGAAAACATTACAGTCAATGGGTACAGTAGGTAGAAACATTAACATTACAGTCAATGGGTACAGTAGGTGTTAACATTACAGTCAATGGTACAGTAGGTAGAAACATTACAGTCAATGGGTACAGTAGGTGTAAACATTACAGTCAATGGGTACAGTAGGTAGAAACATTAACATTACAGTCAATGGGTACAGAAGGTGGAAACATTAACATTACAGTCAATGGGTACAGTAGGTGAAAACATTACAGTCAATGGGTACAGTAGGTAGAAACATTAACATTACAGTCAATGGGTACAGTAGGTGAAAAAACATTAACATTACAGTCAATGGGTACAGTAGGTGAAAACATTAACATTACAGTCAATGGGTACAGTAGGTAGAAACATTAACATTACAGTCAATGGGTACAGAAACATTAACATTACAGTCAATGGGTACAGTAGGTGGAAACATTACAGTCAATGGGTACAGTAGGTGAAACATTATCATTACAGTCAATGGGTACAGTAGGTAGAAACATTAACATTACAGTCAATGGGTACAGTAGGTAGAAAACATCATTACAGTCAATGGGTACAGTAGGTAGAAAACATTAACATTACAGTCAATGGGTACAGTAGGTGAAACATTATCATTACAGTCAATGGGTACAGTAGGTGGAAAACATTAACATTACAGTCAATGGGTACAGTAGGTAGAAACATTAACATTACAGTCAATGGGTACAGTAGGTGAAACACATTAACATTACAGTCAATGGGTACAGTAGGTAGAAACATTAACATTACAGTCAATGGGTACAGTAGGTGGAAACATTAACATTACAGTCAATGGGTACAGTAGGTGAAACATTAACATTACAGTCAATGGGTACAGTAGGTAGAAACATTAACATTACAGTCAATGGGTACAGTAGGTAGAAACATTAACATTACAGTCAATGGGTACAGTAGGTGAAACATTAACATTACAGTCAATGGGTACAGTAGGTAGAAACATTAACATTACAGTCAATGGGTACAGTAGGTGAAAACATTAACATTACAGTCAATGGGTACAGTAGGTGAAACATTAACATTACAGTCAATGGGTACAGTAGGTAGAAACATTAACATTACAGTCAATGGGTACAGTAGGTAGGAAAACATTAACATTACAGTCAATGGGTACAGTAGGAGAAAACATTAACATTACAGTCAATGGGTACAGTAGGTGAAAACATTAACATTACAGTCAATGGGTACAGTAGGTAGAAACATTAACATTACAGTCAATGGGTACAGTAGGAAAAACATTAACATTACAGTCAATGGGTACAGTAGGTGGAAACATTACAGTCAATGGGTACAGTAGGTAGAAACATTAACATTACAGTCAATGGGTACAGAAGGTGGAAACATTAACATTACAGTCAATGGGTACAGTAGGTGAAAACATTACAGTCAATGGGTACAGTAGGTGGAAACATTAACATTACAGTCAATGGGTACAGTAGGTAGAAAACATTAACATTACAGTCAATGGGTACAGTAGGTGAAACACATTAACATTACAGTCAATGGGTACAGTAGGTAGAAACATTAACATTACAGTCAATGGGTACAGTAGGTAGAAACATTAACATTACAGTCAATGGGTACAGTAGGTGGAAACATTAACATTACAGTCAATGGGTACAGTAGGTAGAAACATTAACATTACAGTCAATGGGTACAGTAGGTGGAAAACATTAACATTACAGTCAATGGGTACAGTAGGTAGAAACATTAACATTACAGTCAATGGGTACAGTAGGTAGAAACATTAACATTACAGTCAATGGGTACAGTAGGTGGAAAACATTAACATTACAGTCAATGGGTACAGTAGGTAGAAAACATTAACATTACAGTCAATGGGTACAGTAGGTGGAAACATTAACATTACAGTCAATGGGTACAGTAGGTAGAAAACATTAACATTACAGTCAATGGGTACAGTAGGTGAAAACATTAACATTACAGTCAATGGGTACAGTAGGTAGAAACATTAACATTACAGTCAATGGGTACAGTAGGTGGAAACATTAACATTACAGTCAATGGGTACAGTAGGTAGAAAACATTAACATTACAGTCAATGGGTACAGTAGGTAGAAAACATTAACATTACAGTCAATGGGTACAGTAGGAGAAAACATTACAGTCAATGGGCACAGTAGGTGGAAACATTAGTCAATGGGTACAGTAGGTAGAAAACATTAACATTAAGTGGGTACAGTAGGTAGAAACAAACATTACAGTCAATGGGTACAGTAGGTGAAAACATTTACAGTCAATGGGTAAGTAGGGTTAACATTACAGTCAATGGGTACAGTAGGAAACATTAACATTACAGTCAATGGGTACAGTAGGTGAAAACATTACAGTCAAACATTACAGTCAATGGGTACAGTAGGTAGAAACATTAACATTACAGTCAATGGGTACAGTAGGTAGAAAACATTAACATTACAGTCAATGGGTACAGTAGGTAGAAACATTACAGTCAATTACAGTCAATGGGTACAGTAGGTAGAAACATTAACATTACAGTCAATGGGTACAGTCAATGGGGTAGGTAGAAACATTAACATTACAGTCAATGGGTACAGTAGGTGGAAACATTAACATTACAGTCAATGGGTACAGTAGGTAGAAACATTAACATTACAGTCAATGGGTACAGTAGGTGGAAACATTAACATTACAGTCAATGGGTACAGTAGGTGAAAACATTAACATTACAGTCAATGGGTACAGTAGGAGAAAACATTAACATTACAGTCAATGGGTACAGTAGGTGGAAACATTAACATTACAGTCAATGGGTACAGTAGGTAGAAAACATTAACATTACAGTCAATGGGTACAGTAGGTGGAAACATTAACATTACAGTCAATGGGTACAGTAGGTAGAAAACATTACAGTCAATGGGTACAGTAGGTGAAACATTAACATTACAGTCAATGGGTACAGTAGGTGGAAACATTAACATTACAGTCAATGGGTACAGTAGGTAGAAAACATTAACATTACAGTCAATGGGTACAGTAGGTGGAAACATTAACATTACAGTCAATGGGTACAGTAGGTGGAAACATTAACATTACAGTCAATGGGTACAGTAGGTGAAACACATTAACATTACAGTCAATGGGTACAGTAGGTGGAAACATTAACATTACAGTCAATGGGTACAGTAGGAGAAAACATTAACATTACAGTCAATGGGTACAGTAGGTAGAAACATTAACATTACAGTCAATGGGTACAGTAGGTGAAACATTAACATTACAGTCAATGGGTACAGTAGGTAGAAACATTACAGTCAATGGGTACAGTAGGTGGAAACATTAACATTACAGTCAATACATTAACATTACAGTCAATGGGTACAGTAGGTGGAAACATTAACATTACAGTCAATGGGTACAGTAGGTAGAAAACATTATCATTACAGTCAATGGGGTACAGTAGGTAGAAACATTAACATTACAGTCAATGGGTACAGTAGGTGGAAACATTAACATTACAGTCAATGGGTACAGTAGGTAGAAACATTACATTACAGTCAATGGGTACAGTAGGTAGAAAACATTAACATTACAGTCAATGGGTACAGTAGGTGAAACATTAACATTACAGTCAATGGGTACAGTAGGTAGAAAACATTAACATTACAGTCAATGGGTACAGTAGGTGAAAACATTAACATTACAGTCAATGGGTACAGTAGGTAGAAAACATTACAGTCAATGGGTACAGTAGGTGGAAACATTAACATTACAGTCAATGGGTACAGTAGGTAGAAAACATTAACATTACAGTCAATGGGTACAGTAGGTAGAAACATTAACATTACAGTCAATGGGTACAGTAGGTGGAAACATTAACATTACAGTCAATGGGTACAGTAGAAACATTAACATTACAGTCAATGGGTACAGTAGGTAGAAACATTAACATTAAGTCAATGGGTACAGTAGGTAACATTACAGTCAATGGGTACAGTAGGTGGAAACATTAACATTACAGTCAATGGGTACAGTAGGTGAAAAAAATTACAGTCAATGGGTACAGTAGGTGAAACATTAACATTACAGTCAATGGGTACAGTAGGTAGAAAACATTAACATTACAGTCAATGGGTACAGTAGGTGAAAACATTAACATTACAGTCAATGGGTACAGTAGGTAGAAACATTAACATTACAGTCAATGGGTACAGTAGGTATTAAAACAAACATTACAGTCAATGGGTACAGTAGGTGAAACATTAACATTACAGTCAATGGGTACAGTAGGTAGAAACATTAACATTACAGTCAATGGGTACAGTAAACATTACAGTCAATGGGTACAGTAGGTGAAACATTAACATTACAGTCAATGGGTACAGTAGGTAGAAAACATTAACATTACAGTCAATGGGTACAGTAGGTGAAACATAATCATTACAGTCAATGGGTACAGTAGGTAGAAACATTAACATTACAGTCAATGGGTACAGTAGGTAGAAAACATTAACATTACAGTCAATGGGTACAGTAGGTGAAACACATTAACATTACAGTCAATGGGTACAGTAGGTAGAAAACATTAACATTACAGTCAATGGGTACAGTAGGTGAAACATTATCATTACAGTCAATGGGTACAGTAGGTAGAAACATTAACATTACAGTCAATGGGTACAGTAGGTGAAACATTAACATTACAGTCAATGGGTACAGTAGGTAGAAAACATTAACATTACAGTCAATGGGTACAGTAGGTAGAAACATTAACATTACAGTCAATGGGTACAGTCAATGGGTACAGTAGGTGGAAACATTAACATTACAGTCAATGGGTACAGTAGGTGAAACATTAACATTACAGTCAATGGGTACAGTAGGTGGAAACATTAACATTACAGTCAATGGGTACAGTAGGTAGAAAACATTAACATTACAGTCAATGGGTACAGTAGGTGAAACATTAACATTACAGTCAATGGGTACAGTAGGTGGAAACATTAACATTACAGTCAATGGGTACAGTAGGTGGAAACATTAACATTACAGTCAATGGGTACAGTAGGTAGAAAACATTACAGTCAATGGGTACAGTAGGTGAAAACATTACAGTCAATGGGTACAGTAGGTGGAAACATTAACATTACAGTCAATGGGTACAGTAGGTGTACAAAACATTTACAGTCAATGGGTACAGTAGGTGAAACATTAACATTACAGTCAATGGGTACAGTAGGTAGAAAACATTAACATTACAGTCAATGGGTACAGTAGGTACAGTAGGTGAAAACATTAACATTACAGTCAATGGGTACAGTAGGTGGAAACATTAACATTACAGTCAATGGGTACAGTAGGTGAAAACATTAACATTACAGTCAATGGGTACAGTAGGTGGAAACATTAACATTACAGTCAATGGGTACAGTAGGTAGAAAACATTAAGTCATTACAGTCAATACAGGGTACAGTAGGTGAAAAAACATTACAGTCAATGGGTACAGGTGGAAACATTAACATTACAGTCAATGGGTACAGTAGGTAGAAAACATTACAGTCAATGGGTACAGTAGGTGAAAACATTACAGTCAATGGGTACAGTAGGTAGAAACATTAACATTACAGTCAATGGGTACAGTAGGTAGAAACATTAACATTACAGTCAATGGGTACAGTAGGTAGAAACATTAACATTACAGTCACAGTAGGGAAACATTACAGTCAATTACAGTCAATGGGTACAGTAGGTAGAAACATTAACATTACAGTCAATGGGTACAGTAGGTGGAAACATTAACATTACAGTCAATGGGTACAGTAGGTAGAAAACATTAACATTACAGTCAATGGGTACAGTAGGTGAAAACATTAACATTACAGTCAATGGGTACAGTAGGTAGAAACATTAACATTACAGTCAATGGGTACAGTAGGTGGAAACATTAACATTACAGTCAATGGGTACAGTAGGTGAAAACATTAACATTACAGTCAATGGGTACAGTAGGAGAAAACATTAACATTACAGTCAATGGGTACAGTAGGTGGAAACATTAACATTACAGTCAATGGGTACAGTAGGTGAAACATTAACATTACAGTCAATGGGTACAGTAGGTAGAAAACATTAACATTACAGTCAATGGGTACAGGTCAGTCAATGGGTACAGTAGGTAGAAAACATTAACATTACAGTCAATGGGTACAGTAGGTGAAAAACAAACATTACAGTCAATGGGTACAGTAGGTAGAAAACATTACAGTCAATGGGTACAGTAGGTGGAAACATTAACATTACAGTCAATGGGTACAGTAGGTATTAACATTACAGTCAATGGGTACAGTAGGTAGAAACATTAACATTACAGTCAATGGGTACAGTAGGTGGAAACATTAACATTACAGTCAATGGGTACAGTAGGTGGAAACATTAACATTACAGTCAATGGGTACAGTAGGTAGAAAACATTACAGTCAATGGGTACAGTAGGTGAAAACATTACAGTCAATGGGTACAGTAGGTGGAAACATTAACATTACAGTCAATGGGTACAGTAGGATAAAACATTACAGTCAATGGGTACAGTAGGTAGAAACATTAACATTACAGTCAATGGGTACAGTAGGTATTAACATTACAGTCAATGGGTACAGTAGGTAGAAACATTAACATTACAGTCACAGTAGGGAAAAACATTACAGTCAATGGGTACAGTAGGTGAAACATTAACATTACAGTCAATGGGTACAGTAGGTAGAAAACATTAACATTACAGTCAATGGGTACAGTAGGTGAAAACATTAACATTACAGTCAATGGGTACAGTAGGTGGAAACATTAACATTAGTCAATGGGTACAATAGGTAGAAAACATTAACATTACAGTCAATGGGTACAGTAGGTGGAAACATTAACATTACAGTCAATGGGTACAGTAGGTAGAAAACATTACAGTCAATGGGTACAGTAGGTGGAAACATTAACATTACAGTCAATGGGTACAGTAGGAGAAAACATTACAGTCAATGGGTACAGTAGGTGGAAACATTAACATTACAGTCAATGGGTACAGTAGGTGAAAACATTAACATTACAGTCAATGGGTACAGTAGGTAGAAACATTAACATTACAGTCAATGGGTACAGTAGGTAGAAAACATTAACATTACAGTCAATGGGTACAGTAGGTAGAAACATTAACATTACAGTCAATGGGTACAGTAGGTAGAAACATTACAGTAAATAGGTACAGTAGGAGAAACAAACATTACAGTCAATGGGTACAGTAGGTAGAAACATTACAGTCAATGGGTACAGATGGTAGAAACATTAACATTACAGTCAATGGGTACAGTAGGTAGAAAACATTAACATTACAGTCAATGGGTACAGTAGGAAAACATTAACATTACAGTCAATGGGTACAGTAGGAGAAAACATTAACATTACAGTCAATGGGTACAGTAGGTGAAAACATTAACATTACAGTCAATGGGTACAGTAGGTGTTAACATTACAGTCAATGGTTACAGTAGGTAGAAACATTACAGTCAATGGGTACAGTAGGTAGAAACATTATCATTACAGTCAATGGGTACAGTAGGTGGAAAACATTAACATTACAGTCAATGGGTACAGTAGGAGAAAACATTAACATTACAGTCAATGGGTACAGTAGGTGAAAACATTAAACATTACAGTCAATGGGTACAGTAGGTAGAAAAAACATTACAGTCAATGGGTACAGTAGGTAGAAAACATTAACATTACAGTCAATGGGTACAGTAGGTGAAACATTAACATTACAGTCAATGGGTACAGTAGGTGAAAACATTAACATTACAGTCAATGGGTACAGTAGGTGGAAACATTAACATTACAGTCAATGGGTACAGTAGGTAGAAAACATTAACATTACAGTCAATGGGTACAGTAGGTGGAAACATTAACATTACAGTCAATGGGTACAGTAGGTGAAACATTATCATTACAGTCAATGGGTACAGTAGGTAGAAACATTAACATTACAGTCAATGGGTACAGTAGGTGGAAACATTAACATTACAGTCAATGGGTACAGTAGGTAGAAAACATTAACATTACAGTCAATGGGTACAGTAGGTGAAAACATTAACATTACAGTCAATGGGTACAGTAGGTAGAAAACATTACAGTCAATGGGTACAGTAGGTGGAAAACATTAACATTACAGTCAATGGGTACAGTAGGTAGAAAACATTAACATTACAGTCAATGGGTACAGTAGGTGAAACATTAACATTACAGTCAATGGGTACAGTAGGTAGAAACATTAACATTACAGTCAATGGGTACAGTAGGTGAAACATTAACATTACAGTCAATGGGTACAGTAGGTAGAAACATTACAGTCAATGGGTACAGTAGGTAGAAACATTACAGTCAATGGGTACAGTAGGTGGAAACATTAACATTACAGTCAATGGGTACAGTAGGTTAAAACATTACAGTCAATGGGTACAGTAGGTAGAAACATTAACATTACAGTCAATGGGTACAGTAGGTAGAAAACATTAACATTACAGTCAATGGGTACAGTAGGTGAAAACATTACAGTCAATGGGTACAGTAGGTGGAAACATTAACATTACAGTCAATGGGTACAGTAGGTAGAAAACATTAACATTACAGTCAATGGGTACAGTAGGTGAAACACATTAACATTACAGTCAATGGGTACAGTAGGTGGAAACATTAACATTACAGTCAATGGGTACAGTAGGTGAAAACATTAACATTACAGTCAATGGGTACAGTAGGTGGAAACATTAACATTACAGTCAATGGGTACAGTAGGTAGAAAACATTACAGTCAATGGGTACAGTAGGTGGAAACATTAACATTACAGTCAATGGGTACAGTAGGAGAAAACATTACAGTCAATGGGTACAGTAGGTGGAAACATTACAGTCAATTACAGGTGAAACATTAACATTACAGTCAATGGATACAGTAGGTGAAACACATTAACATTACAGTCAATGGGTACAGTAGGTGAAACATTAACATTACAGTCAATGGGTACAGTAGGTAGAAACATTAACATTACAGTCAACGGGTACAGTAGGTAGAAACATTACAGTAAATAGGTACAGTAGGAGAAAACATTACAGTCAATGGGTACAGTAGGTAGAAACATTACAGTAAATAGGTACAGTAGGAGAAAACATTACAGTCAATGGGTACAGTAGGTAGAAACATTACAGTCAATGGGTACAGTAGGTAGAAACATTATCATTACAGTCAATGGGTACAGTAGGTAAAAACATTAACATTACAGTCAATGGGTACAGTAGGTAAAAACATTAACATTACAGTCAATGGGTACAGTAGGAGAAAACATTAACATTACAGTCAATGGGTACAGTAGGTGAAAACATTATCATTACAGTCAATGGGTACAGTAGGTGTTAACATTACAGTCAATGGTACAGTTAGAAAGAAACATTACAGTCAATGGGTACAGTAGGTGGAAACATTAACATTACAGTCAATGGGTACATTAGATGAAAACATTAACATTACAGTCAATGGGTACAGTAGGTGAAAACATTAACATTACAGTCAATGGGTACAGTAGGAGAAAACATTACAGTCAATGGGTACAGTAGGTGTTAACATTACAGTCAATGGTTACAGTAGGTAGAAACATTACAGTCAATGGGTACAGTAGGTAGAAAACATTAACATTACAGTCAATGGGTACAGTAGGTGGAAACATTATCATTACAGTCAATGGGTACAGTAGGTAGAAAACATTAACATTACAGTCAATGGGTACAGTAGGTGAAACATTATCATTACAGTCAATGGGTACAGTAGGTAGAAACATTATCATTACAGTCAATGGGTACAGTAGGTAGAAAACATTAACATTACAGTCAATGGGTACAGTAGGAAACATTAACAAACATACAGTAGGTAGAAAACATTACAGTCAATGGGTACAGTAGGTAGAAACATTAACATTACAGTCAATGGGTACAGTAGGTGGAAACATTAACATTACAGTCAATGGGTACAGTAGGTGAAACATAATCATTACAGTCAATGGGTACAGTAGGTAGAAACATTAACATTACAGTCAATGGGTACAGTAGGTAGAAACATTAACATTACAGTCAATGGGTACAGTAGGTGAAACATTATCATTACAGTCAATGGACACAGTAGGTGGAAAACATTAACATTACAGTCAATGGGTACAGTAGGTGGAAACATTAACATTACAGTCAATGGGTACAGTAGGTGAAACATTATCATTACAGTCAATGGGTACAGTAGGTAGAAAACATTAACATTACAGTCAATGGGTACAGTAGGTGGAAACATTAACATTACAGTCAATGGGTACAGTAGGTAGAAAACATTAACATTACAGTCAATGGGTACAGTAGGTGAAAACATTAACATTACAGTCAATGGGTACAGTAGGTAGAAAACATTAACATTACAGTCAATGGGTACAGTAGGTGGAAACATTAACATTACAGTCAATGGGTACAGTAGGTAGAAAACATTAACATTACAGTCAATGGGTACAGTAGGTGGAAACATTAACATTACAGTCAATGGGTACAGTAGGTAGAAACATTAAGAAACATTAACATTACAGTCAATGGGTACAGTAGGAAACATTAACATTACAGTCAATGGGTACAGTAGGTAGAAAACATTACAGTCAATGGGTACAGTAGGTGAAAAAACATTACAGTCAATGGGTACAGTAGGTGGAAACATTAACATTACAGTCAATGGGTACAGTAGGTGAGAAAAATTACAGTCAATGGGTACAGTAGGTGAAACATTAACATTACAGTCAATGGGTACAGTAGGTAGAAAACATTAACATTACAGTCAATGGGTACAGTAGGTGAAAACATTAACATTACAGTCAATGGGTACAGTAGGTGAAACATTAACATTACAGTCAATGGGTACAGTAGGTGAAACATTAACATTACAGTCAATGGGTACATAGGTAGAAAACATTAACATTACAGTCAATGGGTACAGTAGGTGGAAACATTAACATTACAGTCAATGGGTACAGTAGGTGAAAACATTAACATTACAGTCAATGGGTACAGTAGGTGAAAACATTAACATTACAGTCAATGGGTACAGTAGGTGAAACATTAACATTACAGTCAATGGGTACAGTAGGTAGAAAACATTACAGTCAATGGGTACAGTAGGTGGAAACATTAACATTACACAATTACAGTAGGAAAAACATTACAGTCAATGGGTACAGTAGGTGGAAACATTAACATTACAGTCAATGGGTACAGTAGGTGAAACACGTTAACATTAGTCAATGGGTACAGTAGGTGGAAACATTAACATTACAGTCAATGGGTACAGTAGGTAGAAACATTAACATTACAGTCAATGGGTACAGTAGGTGAAAGGTGGAAACATTAACATTACAGTCAATGGGTACAGTAGGTAGAAACATTAACATTACAGTCAATGGGTACAGTAGGTAGAAACATTACAGTAAATACAGTAGGAGAAAACATTACAGTCACAGTAGGGAAACAACATTACAGTCAATGGGTACAGTAGGTAGAAACATTATCATTACAGTCAATGGGTACAGTAGGTAGAAAACATTAACATTACAGTCAATGGGTACAGTAGGAGAAAACATTAACATTACAGTCAATAGGGAAAACATTAACATTACAGTCAATGGGCACAGTAGGGAAAACATTAACATTACAGTCAATGGGTACAGTAGGTGAAAACATTACAGTCAATGGTACAGTAGGTAGAAACATTACAGTCAATGGGTACAGTAGGTAGAAACATTATCATTACAGTCAAACAGTAGGTGGAAAACATTAACATTACAGTCAATGGGTACAGTAGGTAGAAAACATTAACATTACAGTCAATGGGTACAGTAGGTAGAAAACATTAACATTACAGTCAATGGGTACAGTAGGTGAAACATTAACATTACAGTCAAAACAGTAGGTAAAAACATTACAGTCAATGGGTACAGTAGGTAGAAAACATTAACATTACAGTCAATGGGTACAGTAGGTGAAACACATTAACATTACAGTCAATGGGTACAGTAGGTGGAAACATTAACATTACAGTCAATGGGTACAGTAGGTGAAAACATTTTACAGTCAATGGGTACAGTAGGTAGAAACATTAACATTACAGTCAATGGGTACAGTAGGTAGAAAACATTAACATTACAGTCAATGGGTACAGTAGATAGAAACATTACAGTAAAACAGTTAACATTACAGTCAATGGGTACAGTAGGTAGAAACATTACAGTCAATGGGTACAGTAGGTAAAAACATTATCATTACAGTCAATGGGTACAGTAGGTAAAAACATTAACATTACAGTCAATGGGTACAGTAGGGAGAAAACATTAACATTACAGTCAATGGGTACAGTAGGTGAAAACATTAACATTACAGTCAATGGGTACAGTAGGTGAAAACATTACAGTCAATGGGTACAGTAGGTGAAAACATTAACATTACAGTCAATGGTACAGTAGGTAGAAACATTACAGTCAATGGGTACAGTAGGTAGAAACATTATCATTACAGTCAATGGGTACAGTAGGTGGAAAACATTAACATTACAGTCAATGGGTACAGTAGGTGGAAACATTATCATTACAGTCAATGGGTACAGTAGGTAGAAAACATTAACATTACAGTCAATGGGTACAGTAGGTGAAACATAATTAACATTACAGTCAATGGGTACAGTAGGTAGAAACATTAACATTACAGTCAATGGGTACAGTAGGTAGAAACATTAACATTACAGTCAATGGGTACAGTAGGTGAAACATTATCATTACAGTCAATACAGGGAAAAAACATTACAGTCAATGGGTACAGTAGGTGGAAACATTAACATTACAGTCAATGGGTACAGTAGGTGAAACATTAACATTACAGTCAATGGGTACAGTAGGTGAAAACATTAACATTACAGTCAATGGGAAAACATTACAGTCAATGGGTACAGTAGGTAGAAACATTAACATTACAGTCAATGGGTACAGTAGGTAGAAAAAACAACAGTCAATGGGTACAGTAGGAGAAAACATTACAGTCAATGGGTACAGTAGGTGGAAACATTAACATTACAGTCAATGGGTACAGTAGGTGAAAACATTAACATTACAGTCAATGGGTACAGTAGGTGAAACAAACATTACAGTCAATGGGTACAGTAGGTAGAAACATTAACATTACAGTCAATGGGTACAGTAGGTAGAAAACATTACAGTCAATGGGTACAGTAGGTAGAAAAAACAATTACAGTAGGTAGAAACAATTACAGTCAATGGGTACAGTAGGTAGAAACATTAACATTACAGTCAATGGGTACAGTAGGTAGAAAACATTAACATTACAGTCAATGGGTACAGTAGGTGAAACATTAACATTACAGTCACAGTAGGTGGGAAACATTAACATTACAGTCAATGGGTACAGTAGGTAGAAACATTAACATTACAGTCAATGGGTACAGTAGGTGGAAACATTAACATTACAGTCAATGGGTACAGTAGGTAGAAACATTAACATTACAGTCAATGGGTACAGTAGGTGTTAACATTACAGTCAATGGGTACAGTAGGTAGAAACATTAACATTACAGTCAATGGGTACAGTAGGTGGAAACATTAACATTACAGTCAATGGGTACAGTAGGTGGAAACATTAACATTACAGTCAATGGGTTATTACAGTCAATGGGTACAGTAGGTGGAAACATTAACATTACAGTCAATGGGTACAGTAGGAAGAAAACATTACAGTCAATGGGTACAGTAGGTGAAACATTAACATTACAGTCAATGGGTACAGTAGGTGAAACATTAACATTACAGTCAATGGGTACAGTAGGTGAAAACATTAACATTACAGTCAATGGGTACAGTAGGTAGAAACAAACATTACAGTCAATGGGTACAGTAGGTGAAAACATTACAGTCAATGGGTACAGTAGGTAGAAACATTAACATTACAGTCAATGGGTACAGTAGGGAAACATTACAGTAAAACATAGGAGAAAACATTACAGTCAAGAAACATTAACATTACAGTCAATGGGTACAGTAGGTAGAAAACATTAACATTACAGTCAATGGGTACAGTAGGTAGAAAACATTAACATTACAGTCAATGGGTACAGTAGGTGGAAACATTACATTACAGTCAATGGGTACAGTAGGTAGAAAACATTAACATTACAGTCAATGGGTACAGTAGGAAACAAACATTACAGTCAATGGGTACAGTAGGTGAAAACATTAACATTACAGTCAATGGGTACAGTAGGTAGAAACATTAACATTACAGTCAATGGGTACAGTAGGTAGAAAAAACATTAGGTGAAAACATTACAGTCAATGGGTACAGTAGGTGAAACATTAACATTACAGTCAATGGGTACAGTAGGTAGAAAACATTAACATTACAGTCAATGGGTACAGTAGGTGAAAACATTAACATTACAGTCAATGGGTACAGTAGGTAGAAACAAACATTACAGTCAATAACATTACAGTCAATGGGTACAGTAGGTGGAAAAACATTAACATTACAGTCAATGGGTACAGTAGGTGAAACATTAACATTACAGTCAATGGGTACAGTAGGTGAAAACATTAACATTACAGTCAATGGGTACAGTAGGTAGAAACATTAACATTACAGTCAATGGGTACAGTAGGTGGAAACATTAACATTACAGTCAATGGGTACAGTAGGTAGAAAACATTAACATTACAGTCAATGGGTACAGTAGGTAGAAAACATTAACATTACAGTCAATGGGTACAGTAGGTAGAAACATTAACATTACAGTCAATGGGTACAGTAGGTAGAAAACATTAACATTACAGTCAATGGGTACAGTAGGTAGAAACATTAACATTACAGTCAATGGGTACAGTAGGTGAAACATTAACATTACAGTCAATGGGTACAGTAGGTAGAAAACATTAACATTACAGTCAATGGGTACAGTAGGTGGAAACATTAACATTACAGTCAATGGGTACAGTAGGTGAAAACATTAACATTACAGTCAATGGGTACAGTAGGTGAAAACATTAACATTACAGTCAATGGGTACAGTAGGAGAAAACATTACAGTCAATGGGTACAGTAGGTGTTAACATTACAGTCAATGGGTACAGTAGGTAGAAACATTACAGTCAATGGGTACAGTAGGTAGAAAACATTAACATTACAGTCAATGGGTACAGTAGGTGGAAACATTACAGTCAATGGGTACAGTAGGTAGAAACTATTAACATTACAGTCAATGGGTACAGTAGGTAGAAAAACATTAACATTACAGTCAATGGGTACAGTAGGTAGAAACATTATCATTACAGTCAATGGGTACAGTAGGTGAAAACATTAACATTACAGTCAATGGGTACAGTAGGTAGAAACATTAACATTACAGTCAATGGGTACAGTAGGTGGAAACATTAACATTACAGTCACAGTAGGTAGAAAACATTAACATTACAGTCAATGGGTACAGTAGGTAGAAAACATTAACATTACAGTCAATGGGCACAGTAGGTGGAAACATTAACATTACAGTCAATGGGTACAGTAGGTAGAAAACATTAACATTACAGTCAATGGGTACAGTAGGTGGAAACATTAAATTACAGTCAATGGGTACAGTAGGTGAAACATTAGTCATTACAGTCAATGGGTACAGTAGGTGAAACATTAACATTACAGTCAATGGGTACAGTAGGTGGAAACATTAACATTACAGTCAATGGGTACAGTAGGTAGAAAACATTAACATTACAGTCAATGGGTACAGTAGGTGAAAACATTAACATTACAGTCAATGGGTACAGTAGGTGAAAACATTACAGTCAATGGGTACAGTAGGTGGAAACATTAACATTACAGTCAATGGGTACAGTAGGTAGAAAACATTAACATTACAGTCAATGGGTACAGTAGGTAGAAACATTAACATTACAGTCAATGGGTACAGTAGGTAGAAAACATTAACATTACAGTCAATGGGTACAGTAGGTGGAAACATTAACATTACAGTCAATGGGTACAGTAGGTAGAAAACATTACAGTCAATGGGTACAGTAGGTGAAAACATTACAGTCAATGGGTACAGTAGGTGGAAACATTAACATTACAGTCAAACAGTAGGTGAAAAAAACATTACAGTCAATGGGTACAGTAGGTGAAACATTAACATTACAGTCAATGGGTACAGTAGGTAGAAAACATTAACATTACAGTCAATGGGTACAGTAGGTGAAAACATTAACATTACAGTCAATGGGTACAGTAGGTGGAAACATTAACATTACAGTCAATGGGTACAGTAGGTGAAAACATTACAGTCAATGGGTACAGTAGGTGGAAACATTAACATTACAGTCAATGGGTACAGTAGGTAGAAAACATTAACATTACAGTCAATGGGTACAGTAGGTGAAACATTAACATTACAGTCAATGGGTACAGTAGGTGGAAACATTAACATTACAGTCAATGGGTACAGTAGGTGGAAACATTAACATTACAGTCAATGGGTACAGTAGGTGAAACATTAACATTACAGTCAATGGGTACAGTAGGTGAAAACATTAACATTACAGTCAATGGGTACAGTAGGTAGAAACATTAACATTACAGTCAATGGGTACAGTAGGTAGAAAACATTACAGTCAATGGGTACAGTAGGTAGAAACATTAACATTACAGTCAATGGGTACAGTAGGTAGAAACATTACAGTAAATAGGTACAGTAGGAGAAAACATTACAGTCAATGGGTACAGTAGGTAGAAACATTACAGTCAATGGGTACAGTAGGTAGAAACATTATCATTACAGTCAATGGGTACAGTAGGTAAAAACATTAACATTACAGTCAATGGGTACAGTAGGTGAAAACATTAACATTACAGTCAATGGGTACAATAGGGAAAACATTAACATTACAGTCAATGGGTACAGTAGGTGAAAACATTAACATTACAGTCAATGGGTACAGTAGTTAGGTACAGTCAATGGGTACATTAACATTACAGTCAATGGGTACAGTAGGTAGAAACATTATCATTACAGTCAATGGGTACAGTAGGTAAAAACATTAACATTACAGTCAATGGGTACAGTAGGAGAAAACATTAACATTACAGTCAATGGGTACAGTAGGTGGAAACATTAACATTACAGTCAATGGGTACAGTAGGAGAAAACATTACAGTCAATGGGTACAGTAGGTGGAAACATTAACATTACAGTCAATGGGTACAGTAGGTGAAAACATTAACATTACAGTCAATGGGTACAGTAGGGGAAACATTAACATTACAGTCAATGGGTACAGTAGGTAGAAACATTATCATTACAGTCAATGGGTACAGTAGGTAGAAAACATTAACATTACAGTCAATGGGTACAGTAGGTGGAAACATTATCATTACAGTCAATGGGTACAGTAGGTGAAAACATTACAGTCAATGGGTACAGTAGGTGGAAACATTAACATTACAGTCAATGGGTACAGTAGGTGAAAACATTAACATTACAGTCAATGGGTACAGTAGGTGGAAACATTAACATTACAGTCAATGGGTACAGTAGGTGAAAACATTAACATTACAGTCAATGGGTACAGTAGGTGGAAAACATTACAGTCAATGGGTACAGTAGGAGAAAACATTACAGTCAATGGGTACAGTAGGTGGAAACATTAACATTACAGTCAATGGGTACAGTAGGTGTTAACATTACAGTCAATGGGTACAGTAGGTAGAAACATTACAGTCAATGGGTACAGTAGGTAGAAACATTATCATTACAGTCAATGGGTACAGTAGGTAGAAAACATTAACATTACAGTCAATGGGTACAGTAGGTGGAAACATTATCATTACAGTCAATGGGTACAGTAGGTAGAAAACATTAACATTACAGTCAATGGGTACAGTAGGGAAACATTAACATTACAGTCAAACAGTAGGTGAAACATTATCATTACAGTCAATGGGTACAGTAGGTAGAAACATTAACATTACAGTCAATGGGTACAGTAGGTGAAACATTAACATTACAGTCAATGGGTACAGTAGGTGAAAACATTAAATTACAGTAGAAACAAACATTACAGTCAATGGGTAGGAAACATTAACATTACAGTCAATGGGTACAGTAGGTGAAAACATTAACATTACAGTCAATGGGTACAGTAGGTAGAAAACATTAACATTACAGTCAATGGGTACAGTAGGTGAAAACATTAACATTACAGTCAATGGGTACAGTAGGTAGAAAACATTAACATTACAGTCAATGGGTACAGTAGGAGAAAACATTAACATTACAGTCAATGGGTACAGTAGGTGAAACATTAACATTACAGTCAATGGGTACAGTAGGTAGAAACATTAACATTACAGTCAATGGGTACAGTAGGTAGAAAACATTAACATTACAGTCAATGGGTACAGTAGGTAGAAACATTATCATTACAGTCAATGGGTACAGTAGGTGAAAACATTAACATTACAGTCAATGGGTACAGTAGGTAGAAACATTAACATTACAGTCAATGGGTACAGTAGGTGAAAACATTACAGTCAATGGGTACAGTAGAAACATTAACATTACAGTCAATGGGTACAGTAGGTAGAAACATTAACATTACAGTCAATGGGTACAGTAGGTAGAAAACATTAACATTACAGTCAATGGGTACAGTAGGTGAAAACATTAACATTACAGTCAATGGGTACAGTAGGTAGAAACATTAACATTACAGTCAATGGGTACAGTAGGTAGAAACATTAACATTACAGTCAATGGGTACAGTAGGTGGAAACATTAACATTACAGTCAATGGGTACAGAAACAAACATTACAGTCAATGGGTACAGTAGGTGAAAACATTAACATTACAGTCAATGGGTACAGTAGGTACAGTAGGAAACATTAACATTACAGTCAATGGGTACAGTAGGTGGAAACATTAACATTACAGTCAATGGGTACAGTAGGTAGAAAACATTAACATTACAGTCAATGGGTACAGTAGGTAGAAAACATTAACATTACAGTCAATGGGTACAGTAGGTGAAACATTATCATTACAGTCAATGGGTACAGTAGGTAGAAAACATTAACATTACAGTCAATGGGTACAGTAGGTAGAAACATTACAGTCAATGGGTACAGTAGGTAGAAACATTAACATTACAGTCAATGGGTACAGTAGGTAGAAAACATTAACATTACAGTCAATGGGTACAGTAGGTGGAAAACATTAACATTACAGTCAATGGGTACAGTAGGTGAAACATTAACATTACAGTCAATGGGTACAGTAGGTGAAAACATTAACATTACAGTCAATGGGTACAGTAGGTGAAAACATTAACATTACAGTCAATGGGTACAGTAGGTGAAAACATTACAGTCAATGGGTACAGTAGGTAGAAAACATTAACATTACAGTCAATGGGTACAGTAGGTAGAAAACATTAACATTACAGTCAATGGGTACAGTAGGTGAAAACATTACAGTCAATGGGTACAGTAGGTGAAAACATTAACATTACAGTCAATGGGTACAGTAGGTAGAAACATTATCATTACAGTCAATGGGTACAGTAGGTAGAAACATTAACATTACAGTCAATGGGTACAGTAGGTGGAAACATTAACATTACAGTCAATGGGTACAGTAGGTGAAACATTATCATTACAGTCAATGGGTACAGTAGGTGGAAAACATTAACATTACAGTCAATGGGTACAGTAGGTAGAAACATTAACATTACAGTCAATGGGTACAGTAGGTAGAAACATTAACATTACAGTCAATGGGTACAGTAGGTGAAACATTATCATTACAGTCAATGGGTACAGTAGGTGGAAAACATTAACATTACAGTCAATGTAGGTAGAAAACATTAACATTACAGTCAATGGGGTAGGGAAACATTATCATTACAGTCAATGGGTACAGTAGGTAGAAAACATTAACATTACAGTCAATGGGTACAGTAGGTAGAAAACATTAACATTACAGTCAATGGGTACAGTAGGTGAAACATTAACATTACAGTCAATGGGTACAGTAGGTAGAAAACATTAACATTACAGTCAATGGGTACAGTAGGTGAAACATTAACATTACAGTCAATGGGTACAGTAGGTAGAAAACATTAACATTACAGTCAATGGGTACAGTAGGTGAAAACATTAACATTACAGTCAATGGGTACAGTAGGTAGAAAAAACATTACAGTCAATGGGTACAGTAGGTGGAAACATTAACATTACAGTCAATGGGTACAGTAGGTAGAAAACATTAACATTACAGTCAATGGGTACAGTAGGTGAAACATTATCATTACAGTCAATGGGTACAGTAGGTAGAAACATTAACATTACAGTCAATGGGTACAGTAGGTGAAACATTAACATTACAGTCAATGGGTACAGTAGGTAGAAACATTAACATTACAGTCAATGGGTACAGTAGGTGAAACATTAACATTACAGTCAATGGGTACAGTAGGTGAAAACATTAACATTACAGTCAATGGGTACAGTAGGTAGAAAAACATTAACATTAGTCAAGTCAGTAGGGAAAACATTACAGTCAGTAGGTGAAACATTAACATTACAGTCAATGGGTACAGTAGGTAGAAAACATTAACATTACAGTCAATGGGTACAGTAGGTGAAACACATTAACATTACAGTCAATGGGTACAGTAGGTGGAAACATTAACATTACAGTCAATGGGTACAGTAGGTGAAAACATTAACATTACAGTCAATGGGTACAGTAGGTGGAAACATTAACATTACAGTCAATGGGTACAGTAGGTAGAAAAACATTACAGTCAATGGGTACAGTAGGTGGAAACATTAACATTACAGTCAATGGGTACAGTAGGATAAAACATTACAGTCAATGGGTACAGTAGGTAGAAACATTAACATTACAGTCAATGGGTACAGTAGGTGAAACATTAACATTACAGTCAATGGGTACAGTAGGTGAAAACATTAACATTACAGTCAATGGGTACAGTAGGTAGAAAACATTAACATTACAGTCAATGGGTACAGTAGGTTAAAACATTACAGTCAATGGGTACAGTAGGTAGAAACATTAACATTACAGTCAATGGGTACAGTAGGTAGAAACATTACAGTCAATGGGTACAGTAGGTGAAACATTAACATTACAGTCAATGGGTACAGTAGGTGGAAAACATTAACATTACAGTCAATGGGTACAGTAGGTGAAACATTATCATTACAGTCAATGGGTACAGTAGGTAAAAACATTAACATTACAGTCAATGGGTACAGTAGGTGAAAACATTAACATTACAGTCAATGGGTACAGTAGGTGAAAACATTAACATTACAGTCAATGGGTACAGTAGGTGAAAACATTAACATTACAGTCAATGGGTACAGTAGGTGAAAACATTACAGTCAATGGGTACAGTAGGTAGAAACATTACAGTCAATGGGTACAGTAGGTAGAAACATTATCATTACAGTCAATGGGTACAGTAGGTAGAAAACATTAACATTAGTCAATGGTCAAGGTGGGTACAGTAGGTAGAAAACATTAACATTACAGTCAATGGGTACAGTAGGTGGAAACATTATCATTACAGTCAGTGGAAAACATTAATTACAGTCAATGGGTATAGGGAAACATTATCATTACAGTCAATGGGTACAGTAGGTGAAAACATTACAGTCAATGTAGGTGGAAACAT
>NC_068444.1:3129661-3134661 GCF_023373465.1 Oncorhynchus keta
GGGTACAGTAGGTGAGCTCTTATAGCTCTTATTTAGGTCTTATTTAAGGTGGGGAAAAATATGACAGTCCTGACAACTATTCCTGAGATATTCCCTTACTAGAAACAATTTGAATATCAAACTGTTCAGAAAATTATAATTTAACACACACTTCTTTTAACATTTCCATAAAATGTGTTAATTTTGACAGGAGACATTTTCTCTTTTTTTTTAATACCAGAAAGATACAAGTTTTCAAGATCACACCCCCAACACACGTGACATTATTGAAAAGCCCAGCATGCCTCTCACCGTAGTTATAAATACACATGTGTAGGTGTGTTGGTGGGGGTTTCTGTAGTTATGTAATGCAACTGAATGATGACTGGGATATGTGAGAGGGGATGTTTTTCCCATCGTCTTGTTATATATTGTAAAGAAACAAGCTTTCTTTTCTGTCCTCTCTGATTCCATGACACATGAACAGGCTGTGATGTACAGCAGTAACTACAGTCGTATCATATATAATGAGACATGAACTGGCTGTGATGTACAGCAGTAACTACAGTCGTATCATATATAATGAGACATGAACTGGCTGTGATGTACAGCAGTAACTACAGTCGTATCATATATAATGAGACATGAACAGGCTGTGATGTACAGCAGTAACTACAGTCGTATCATATATAATGAGACATGACCAGGCTGTGATGTACAGCAGTAACTACAGTCATATATAATGAGACATGAATGGCCAGATTTACAGCAGTAATAATGAGATATGAACAGGCTGTGATGTACAGCAGTAACTACAGTCGTTTCATATATACGAGACATGAACTGGCTGTGATGTACAGCAGTAACTACAGTCGTATCATATATAATGAGACATGAACTGGCTGTGATGTACAGCAGTAACTACAGTCGTATCATATAATGAGACATGAACTGGCTGTGATGTACAGCAGTAACTACAGTCGTATCATATATAATGAGACATGAACTGGCTGTGATGTACAGCAGTAACTACAGTCGTATCATATATAATGAGACATGAACTGGCTGTGATGTACAGCAGTAACTACAGTCGTATCATATATAATGAGACATGAACTGGCTGTGATGTACAGCAGTAACTACAGTCGTATCATATATAATGAGACATGAACTGGCTGTGATGTACAGCAGTAACTACAGTCGTATCATATATAATGAGACATGAACAGGCTGTGATGTACAGCAGTAACTACAGTCGTATCATATATAATGAGACATGAACTGGCTGTGATGTACAGCAGTAACTACAGTCGTATCATATATAATGAGACATGAACAGGCTGTGATGTACAGCAGTAACTACAGTCGTATCATATATAATGAGACATGAACTGGCTGTGATGTACAGCAGTAACTACAGTCGTATCATATATAACGAGACATGAACTGGCTGTGATGTACAGCAGTAACTACAGTCGTATCATATATAATGAGACATGAACAGGCTGTGATGTACAGCAGTAACTACAGTCGTATCATATATAATGAGACATGAATTGGCTGTGATGTACAGCAGTAACTACAGTCGTATCATATAATGAGACATGAACTGGCTGTGATGTACAGCAGTAACTACAGTCGTATCATATACAATGAGACATGAACAGGCTGTGATGTACAGCAGTAACTACAGTCGTATCATATATAATGAGACATGAACTGGCTGTGATGTACAGCAGTAACTACAGTCGTATCATATATAATGAGACATGAACTGGCTGTGATGTACAGCAGTAACTACAGTCGTATCATATATAATGAGACATGAACTGGCTGTGATGTACAGCAGTAACTACAGTCGTATCATATATAATGAGACATGAACTGGCTGTGATGTACAGCAGTAACTACAGTCGTATCATATATAATGAGACATGAACTGGCTGTGATGTACAGCAGTAACTACAGTCGTATCATATATAATGAGACATGACCAGGCTGTGATGTACAGCAGTAACTACAGTCGTATCATATATAATGAGATATGAACAGGCTGTGATGTACAGCAGTAACTACAGTCGTATCATATATAATGAGACATGAACTGGCTGTGATGTACAGCAGTAACTACAGTCGTATCATATATAATGAGACATGAACTGGCTGTGATGTACAGCAGTAACTACAGTCGTATCATATATAATGAGACATGAACTGGCTGTGATGTACAGCAGTAACTACAGTCGTATCATATATAATGAGACATGACCAGGCTGTGATACAGCAGTAACTACAGTCGTATCATATATAATGAGACATGAACTGGCTGTGATGTACAGCAGTAACTACAGTCGTATTATCATATATAATGAGACATGAACTGGCTGTGATGTACAGCAGTAACTACAGTCGTATCATATATAATGAGACATGACCAGGCTGTGATGTACAGCAGTAACTACAGTCGTATCATATATAATGAGATATGAACAGGCTGTGATGTACAGCAGTAACTACAGTCGTATCATATATAATGAGACATGAACTGGCTGTGATGTACAGCAGTAACTACAGTCGTATCATA
Source organism: Oncorhynchus keta (assembly GCF_023373465.1). Lineage (NCBI taxonomy): Eukaryota > Metazoa > Chordata > Actinopteri > Salmoniformes > Salmonidae > Oncorhynchus > Oncorhynchus keta. Next base: position 3,132,225 of record NC_068444.1, read on the forward strand.
TATAATGAGACATGAACTGGCTGTGATGTACAGCAGTAACTACAGTCGTATCATATATAATGAGACATGAACTGGCTGGGATGTACAGCAGTAACTACAGTCGTATCATATATAATGAGACATGACCAGGCTGTGATGTACAGCAGTAACTACAGTCGTATCATATATAATGAGACATGAACTGGCTGTGATGTACAGCAGTAACTACAGTCGTATCATATATAATGAGACATGAACAGGCTGTGATGTACAGCAGTAACTACAGTCGTATCATATATAATGAGACATGACTAGGCTGTGATGTACAGCAGTAACTACAGTCGTATCATATATAATGAGACATGAACTGCTGTGATGTACAGCAGTAACTACAGTCGTATCATATATAATGAGACATGAACAGGCTGTGATGTACAGCAGTAACTACAGTCGTATCATATATAATGAGACATGAACAGGCTGTGATGTACAGCAGTAACTACAGTCGTATCATATATAATGAGACATGAACTGGCTGTGATGTACAGTAGTAACTACAGTCGTATCATATATAATGAGACATGAACAGGCTGTGATGTACAGCAGTAACTACAGTCGTATCATATATAATGAGACATGACCAGGCTGTGATGTACAGCAGTAACTACAGTCGTATCATATATAATGAGACATGACCAGGCTGTGATGTACAGCAGTAACTACAGTCGTATCATATATAATGAGACATGAACTGGCTGTGTTGTACAGCAGTAACTACAGTCGTATCATATATAATGAGACATGTACAGGCTGTGATGTACAGCAGTAACTACAGTCGTATCATATATAATGAGACATGAACTGGCTGTGATGTACAGCAGTAACTACAGTCGTATCATATATAATGAGACATGAACTGGCTGTGATGTACAGCAGTAACTACAGTCGTATCATATATAATGAGACATGAACTGGCTGTGATGTACAGCAGTAACTACAGTCGTATCATATATAATGAGACATGACCAGGCTGTGATGTACAGCAGTAACTACAGTCGTATCATATATAATGAGACATGACCAGGCTGTGATGTACAGCAGTAACTACAGTCGTATCATATATAATGAGACATGAACTGGCTGTGATGTACAGCAGTAACTACAGTCGTATCATATATAATGAGACATGAACTGGCTGTGATGTACAGCAGTAACTACAGTCGTATCATATATAATGAGACATGACCAGGCTGTGATGTACAGCAGTTACTACAGTCGTATCATATATAATGAGACATGAACTGGCTGTGATGTACAGCAGTAACTACAGTCGTATCATATATAATGAGACATGAACTGGCTGTGATGTACAGCAGTAACTACAGTCGTATCATATATAATGAGACATGAACTGGCTGTGATGTACAGCAGTAACTACAGTCGTATCATATATAATGAGACATGAACTGGCTGTGATGTACAGCAGTAACTACAGTCGTATCATATATAATGAGACATGAACTGGCTGTGATGTACAGCAGTAACTACAGTCGTATCATATATAATGAGACATGAACAGGCTGTGATGTACAGCAGTAACTACAGTCGTATCATATATAATGAGACATGAACTGGCTGTGATGTACAGCAGTAACTACAGTCGTATCATATATAATGAGACATGAACAGGCTGTGATGTACAGCAGTAACTACAGTCGTATCATATATAATGAGACATGAACTGGCTGTGATGTACAGCAGTAACTACAGTCGTATCATATATAACGAGACATGAACTGGCTGTGATGTACAGCAGTAACTACAGTCGTATCATATATAATGAGACATGAACAGGCTGTGATGTACAGCAGTAACTACAGTCGTATCATATATAATGAGACATGAATTGGCTGTGATGTACAGCAGTAACTACAGTCGTATCATATATAATGAGACATGAACTGGCTGTGATGTACAGCAGTAACTACAGTCGTATCATATACAATGAGACATGAACAGGCTGTGATGTACAGCAGTAACTACAGTCGTATCATATATAATGAGACATGAACAGGCTGTGATGTACAGCAGTAACTACAGTCGTATCATATATAATGAGACATGAACTGGCTGTGATGTACAGCAGTAACTACAGTCGTATCATATATAATGAGACATGAACTGGCTGTGATGTACAGCCGTAACTACAGTCGTATCATATATAATGAGACATGACCAGGCTGTGATGTACAGCAGTAACTACAGTCGTATCATATATAATGAGACATGAACTGGCTGTGATGTACAGCAGTAACTACAGTCGTATCATATATAATGAGACATGAACTGGCTGTGATGTACAGCAGTAACTACAGTCCTATCATATATAACGAGACATGAACTGGCTGTGATGTACAGCAGTAACTACAGTCGTATCATATATAATGAGACATGAACA
>NC_068444.1:3139661-3159661 GCF_023373465.1 Oncorhynchus keta
GCCGTGGGGCTTTCTGTGACCTCTCTCTCTGGGTCAGCTAGTTGTGCTGCTGTGGGGCTTTCTGTGACCTCTGGGTCAGCTAGTTGTGCTGCCGTGGGGCTTTCTGTGACCTCTCTCTCTGGGTCAGCTAGTTGTGCTGCCGTGGGGCTTTCTGTGACCTCTCTCTCTGGGTCAGCTAGTTGTGCTGCCGTGGGGCTTTCTGTGACCTCTCTCTCTGGGTCAGCTAGTTGTGCTGCCGTGGGGCTTTCTGTGACCTCTCTCTCTGGGTCAGCTAGTTGTGCTGCTGTGGGGCTTTCTGTGACCTCTCTCTCTGGGTCAGCTAGTTGTGCTGCCGTGGGGCTTTCTGTGACCTCTCTCTCTGGGTCAGCTAGTTGTGCTGCTGTGGGGCTTTCTGTGGTGGTTGTTGTTGTTGTACTGAAGGCCTTCTGGACCACACGAGGCTCAGGATCAGTGTCGTCATTGGGACCAGGACTCTCCTGAGTTCCACTCATGTTGCTGGCTTTGACCAAGTCATAAATCGAGGACGGCTCAACCGCCTTGTATTCTGAATCCTGTACAGAGGCTTCGATATGGACCTGAACGGGGTGAGTGTCAGCCACTATGACAGGAGTGTCTGTGAACTGGTCTGGGATCAGTTTGACAGGGACAGTACCTTTGGTCTGGTGGTCTGAGACTGGGTTAGGTTTGGTCTCCTTGTCTGAATCAGACAGGAAGTTGACTTCTCCTGGTCTGGTGTTTTGGTTTGTATCTCTGTCCTGTCTTTTTCCCCCACCAACAGGGGCTTTAACGACAGTCCTCGTGGTGTTGTCTCTCTCAACATCCCCACTATCCCAGTCTATAATGAAGCGATGGTCACTATGAGATGGCATATTGACTTCTTCATGACCACGGTTGAAACTACAGTCCTCTACAGTCCTCTTCTCCTCTCCCTCCTCTGTGACTGGTCTTTTCTCTCCGCCTATTTCTCCACCTTTCCCTCCATTGGTGACATAGTTGTCATCACCTGACTTCCTGTTCTCTCCCTGACGCAAACCTTCCGGGGTCCTCTCTGCTCCCTGCGTTACCCCCGGCAACAGTGGTGAAGTTGTGAGTAACGCTGTGTGTTCGTTGTCTGTTTCTAAACCTGGACCGGATCCTGGCTTCTCCTGCTGATCTTCATGTTCTCTTTCTTGTTGCTGAGCAAAGAGTTTTGGGAGAATCGCTGAATCTGATTGAATAAGAGCTGCATTTTCAGTCAAATCAGGTACAGGGAGTCTCTCTTGGGTTCTGTTGGTACTGCTGCTGGCACAGGCAGCATGGGGTAGAGACTTTGTTCTAACACAGAGGGAGAGGATAAATGGCTACGGTCTCCACTGGAACATAACACGTCTTTAGACGACCCCGGAGGAGCCAGGGGCGACCCCGGAGGAGCCAGGGGGCCAAATGAGGCCAGAGCCTGGTCTCCCACTGTTCACGTCTCTCTGCTCAGACAATATTTGTGACTCTGTCTGTATTTCCTGTCCTGTTGTTTGATCAGTCTCATTTAGTCTCTTGTTGTTTACTTTTGTCCGATTCCCTTTTCCTTTCTGCTTGTCATCCTCCTCCGTTTCCTGTCGTTTATGAGAGAGATTCTGATCTCCCTTTTTGTTTTCGTCTTCCGTTTCATTTTGTCTCCTCTCGTCCTTCCTCTTCCCCTTGTCTTTCCGTTTGTCCTCTGTGTTTACATCACGAGGCCGGCTGCTGATTGGCTGCTCAGCGTCATCGTTAATGACATTTTTAACGGACACAGCACTACGGAACAGATTTACCCTGACAGGCTCTTCTGCCTTGGGCTCAGCTCCAATGTTAAATGCATGTAAGGGAATGGTGTTATCAGATCCAGCTGTTGATACTGTTGTAGCCTGAGATGGTGATTTAGAGACGGGGACTTGTTCTAGAAGCTTCTCAACAACTTCCTCTTCCTCCTTGTCAGCCAGTGGTCCTTTGTCACCACAGTCACCAGTCTCATACTCATCCTCCCTGTGTCTCAGGTAATCTCTGTAATCTGAATCCAGTATTACAGATGCTGCCTGTCTCATTTCCCCTGTCACATGATCAGGAAGTGATGACATTTCCCTTGTCACATGATCAGGAAGTGATGTCATTTCCCCTGTCACATGATCAGGAAGTGCAATGCTGTCACAGTGACTGCCACCATGACAGTCCCAGAGTCCAGGAGGTGAAACGTCACATTCATTGATGAACTCCAAGTGACTCAGCATGGGACCCGGACGCTTCAGTATCACTATGGGCTCATTACTATCAGACTGATCACTCAGGGAAGGGGAGGGCAGGTCAAAGAATGTTTCTGCTGGAACATGAGCCTTAGTGACTGGCTCAGATCCAGGCTTAACAACAAGCACGGTCTCAGACTCAGAGGGAGAGTCTCTGGAACTCTGAGGCCCCTCTGTACCCTTCATAGGATCTAAAGAAGACTGGTTAGGAAGTTTGATATCCGCCTGCTCTGAGTCTGGGACTGGGTGTGGGACTGGGACTGGGTCTGGACATGGGACTGAGTCTGGGACTGAGACTGGGTCTGGACATGGGACTGAGTCTGGGAATGGGTCTGGGTCTGGGACTGGGTCTGGGTCTGGGTCTGGGAATGGGTCTGGACATGGGACTGAGTCTGGGAATGGGTCTGGGACTGGGACTGGGTCTGGGTCTGGACATGGGACTGAGTCTGGGACTGGGTCTGGACATGGGACTGAGTCTGGGACTGGGTCTGGACATGGGACTGAGTCTGGGAATGGGTCTGGGTCTCGTTCAAGGGCAGGTTCACCAGAAACTATACTGAGAGAAGTTAGTTGAGACGAGTCTCCTCCATGCTTCCTTCCACCATTCTCATTTTCTCCATCCTCCTTTTCTCTCTCTGAGACCTTAGCCTCTGACTCTTTATCCGTTCTACTTGTCTGAGTCTTCTCCTTAGGCTCCCTAAGGAGGTCAGGAGGGGTCAGGGTTGGTGGTCTGTCCCCAGGCAGAGCGGACTGTGGTGGGGTCAGGGTTGGTGGTCTGTCCCCAGGCAGAGCTGACTGTGGTGGGAACAGGGTTGGTGGTCTGTCCCCAGGCAGAGCTGACTGTGGTGGGATCAGGGTTGGTGGTCTGTCCCCAGGCAGAGCTGACTGTGGTGGGGTCAGGGTTAGTGGTCTGTCCCCAGGCAGAGCTGACTGTGGTGGGATCAGGGTTGGTGGTCTGTCCCCAGGCAGAGCCGACTGTGGTCTGGTCAGGGTTGGTGGTCTGTCCCCAGGCAGAGCTGACTGTGGTGGGGTCAGCGTTGGTGGTCTGTCCCCAGGCAGAGCTGACTGTGGTGGTGTCAGGGTTGGTGGTCTGTCCCCAGGCAGAGCTGACTGTGGTGGGGTCAGGGTTGGTGGTCTGTCCCCAGGCAGAGCTGACTGTGGTGGTGTCAGGGTTGGTGGTCTGTCCCCAGGCAGAGCTGACTGTGGTGGGGTCAGGGTTGGTGGTCTGTCCCCAGGCAGAGCTGACTGTGGTGGTGTCAGGGTTGGTGGTCTGTCCCCAGGCAGAGCTGACTGTGGTGGGATCAGGGTTGGTGGTGGTGGGGTCTCTGGCTTCTTGACGCTGAGGAAGTTGTGTGAGGTGAAGCTAGCCTCACTCACTGGGTGGTGAAGGTTCTCGTGCACATTCAGTGGAGGCAGGAAGGCGCAGTCCAGTCTAGTAGCAGGTTGGGAGACAGAGACATCATGGAGGCTCATAGAGGAACTATCATCAGCTTTCACTGCGTCATCGAAAAACAGTTTCCTGTTGCCCCTCACAGCTAGCCGGAACACCTTAACTCCAGACATAGTGAAGGGCTCCACTACCACTGTCTTAAGACTGAGGCTGTACTGACCTAAGACGTGTAGCTTCACTCTCAGAAAACTTAGCCTCTGAGGTGAGGTTGATATGGTTGATATGGACCTGTTGATTGTAAGCTGTGGTGGAGCTGGTGGTGGTTGATATGGACCTGTTGATTGTAAGCTGAGGTGGTTCTGGTGGTGGTTGATATGCAGACTTCTCTTAGTTGTCTTAGGACAGGTCCTAAAGTTTTGGATTCTCCTTCCTCTCCTGGCTCTGTTTGAGACAGTCCCTCCCCTCGGTCTCTGTGCCTCCCTCTGCGTGGTTGCCGGAGACCTGTGACTGAGAATCGTCTCTAAGACCTAGGACAGGTGCTGTGGGCCCTCCTCCTTTCTCTTCTGACTTCAGACTCAGACTCTGTTTGAGACAAAGTAGCTCATCTGTTGACTCCTTGGTCACTGTGTCTCTCTTTGTGTTGTTGCTGTCCTGGGACTCGTCGTGCTCAGCAGAGAGAGGAGGAGGAGAGTGGAGATGAGAGGAGAGCTGAATCTCTGTTTCCTGGCTGTCTGAGGAGCTGAGGGAGAGACAAACTGCCTTGTTCTTGTTCATTTGTAGTGCTGAGTTGAGAGAGATGAGAAAGCTGAATCTCTGTTGTCTTTTTGCTGGATGGACTGAGTGGGAGGGAGAGAGAAAGAGTGAGGTAAAGATGACAGAGCTGAATCTCTGTTGTCCTGCCACTGTATCGGTTGAGTGAGAGAGAGAGACAGAGAGACAGACCTAATCAGCAGAGGTGATGCTGTCAGCAGTAGCTAAGGTAGGGGAGGGTAAGGTAGGGGAGGGTAAGGTAGGGGAGGGTATGCTGAGCTCACCCCAGCAGCACTGTATCGGTTGTAGTGAGTCGACAGGAACGTCAGCGGTGGTCGAGTCAGGGGCCAGCCGCTGTCGGACGGCTCAATGAAACTTGCTCTCCTACCGCAGCTACCCCTCCTCCTCCTCCTCTCTGTTCATCCCCTCCTCTCCTTCTCCTAATTTTCCTCCTCTCCCTCCTCTTCCTCTGTCTCTAATCTGGTAGCAGTAGCAGCGTTGTTGTGTTCCTGGTAATTACGTCCAATGATTCCCCCGAGAGGAGAGGGAGAGGTATCAGTGACGATGTGGGACTGTCCGTAGTTCAGACTCCTTCTCTCTCTCCGTGGCTGGAGAGAGTGTGTCGGTCCTAGGAGTGCCAGCCAGCCAGGCCTCAATGGCCTCTCTCTCTCTCTCTCTCTCTCTCTCTCTCTCTCTCTCTCTCTCTCTCTCTCTCTCTCTCTCTCTCTCTCTCTCTCTCTCTCTCTCTCTCTCTCTCTCTCTCTCTCTCTCTCTCTCTCTCTCTCTCTCTCTCTCTCTCTCTCTCTCTCTCTCTCTCTCTCTCTCTCTCTCTCTCTCTCTCTCTCACTGAGTTTTGAGACGCTGTGTTGTTGCTGCAGTCCTGGTCCGATACAGATCCAGCCGTTGTCTCTGTATTTGTGTCCTTAGCCAGGAAGTGGAGGTGAACCTTTTATCCCTGTGTAGATTAAAGAGACATGGGTGTAGCGATCCCGGGAGGAGGACGGGTGTTCCTCTCTGTCCCTCTCTTGCAGAGCTCTCCAATAGACTCTCCTCTAGTCCACCTAAACCATCCTACTCTTTCTCCCCCAATGCTGCCAACTCTGATTCTATCACCAGAGTAGAAACTGTTGCTGTTGCTGCTCTCTCTCTCAGATCAATCGAGTGGCTTGTTTTTGTTTTTTTACCCTCTCCCTCGCATTCTATCGTTTCTGGCATCGTGGGTGTTGTCAGGGGCAACGCAATGCCGGCAGCAGCAGCGGCCACTACTGAAGATTCTTCAAGGGCACTCTGCTTCCTCTCTTCTTTCTCCTCCTCCTCCTCCTCCTCCTCCTCCTCCTCCTCCTCCTCCTCCTCCTCCTCCTCCTCCTCCTCCTCCTCCTCCTCCTCCTCCTCCCTAACTTCTTCCCTTTCTCCTGGTAGTGTTCTGAAAGTGTCTCTGGTCCAATGTATGTGTGTTTCTCTGGTCCAATGTGTGTGTTCTCTGGTCCAATGTGTGTTTCTCTGGTCCAGTTCCTGTCAATCAGCTCCACATGTTGTTCCTGTGTTTTTTATTATATCTGATCTCTGATCAGTATCCGGGTACAGAGATGATGCTGACACTACTACCATATATCTGATCTCTGATCAGTATCCGAGTACAGAGATGATACTGACACTACTACCATATATCTGATCTCTGATGGGGTTGGGGTTGGAGCTGGATTAAGGTTGGTTTAGGGGCTGGGGTTGGGGTTGGAGTTGGGTTAGGGTTGGTTTAGGGGCTGGGTTGGGGTTGGGGTTGGAGTTGGGTTAGGGTTGGTTTAGGGGTTGGGGTTGGGGTTGGAGCTGGATTAGGGTTGGTTTAGGGGCTGTGGTTGGGGTTGGAGTTGGGTTAGGGTTGGTTTAGGGGCTGGGGTTGGGGTTGGAGTTGGGTTAGGGTTGGTTTAGGGGTTGGGGTTGGGGTTGGGGTTGGAGCTGGGTTAGGGGCTGGGGTTGGTGTTGGAGTTGGGTTAGGGTTGGTTTAGGGGCTGGGCTTGGGGTTGGAGCTGGATTAGCGTTGGTTTAGGGGCTGGGGTTGGTTTAGGGGCTGGGGTTGGGGTTGGAGCTGGGTTAAGGTTGGTTTAGGGGCTGGGGTTGGGGTTGGAGCTGGGTTGGGGTTGGTTTAGGGGCTGGGGTTGGTGTTGGAGTTGGGTTAGGGTTGGTTTAGGGGCTGGGCTTGGGGTTGGAGCTGGATTAGCGTTGGTTTAGGGGCTGGGGTTGGTTTAGGGGCTGGGGTTGGGGTTGGAGCTGGGTTAAGGTTGGTTTAGGGGCTGGGGTTGGAGCTGGGTTGGGGTTGGTTTAGGGGCTGGGGTTGGTGTTGGAGTTGGGTTAGGGTTGGTTTAGGGGTTGGGGTTGGAGCTGGGTTAGGGTTGGTTTAGGGGCTGGGTTGGGGTTGGGGTTGGGTTAGGGTTGGTTTAGGGGCTGGGGTTGGGGTTGGAGCTGGGTTAGGGTTGGTTTAGGGGCTGGGGTTGGTGTTGGAGTTGGGTTAGGGTTGGTTTAGGGGCTGGGGTTGGTGTTGGGTAGGGGTTGGAGCTGGGGTTGGGGTAGGGGTTGGGGTTGGAGCTGGGGTTAGGAATGGGGATGGGGTTGGAGCTGGGGTTGGGGTTGGGTTAGGATTAGGGTTAAAATGGTCATTAATCACGATGTAGTTTCTAATTAACACACTTGTATCTTTATCTTATAAAATTCTAACTGGTTTGGGGTGTATTCGTTTTGTGAGGGCTGTGAGATGTTTACCAGGTTTATTTATTTACTTGAGTTAAAGGTAGAGAGGAGAGGACAGGACAGGAGAGGAGAGGTAGAGAGGAGAGAACAGGACAGGAGAGGAAAGGACAGGGAGAGAACAGAAGAGCAGAGAGGAGAGGACAGAACAGGAGAGGAGAGGAGAGGAGAGGAGAGGACAGGAGAGGACAGGAGAGGACAGGAGAGGACAGAAGAGGACAGAAGAGGACAGAAGAGGACAGAAGAGGACAGGAGGGACAGAAGAGCAGAGAGGAGAGGGAGAGGAGAGGAGAGGAGAGGAGAGGAGAGGAGAGGAGAGAGGAGAGGAGAGGAGAGAGGAGAGGAGAGAGGACAGGACAGGACAGGAGAGGACAAGTCAGGACAGGAGAGGAGAGAAGAGGAGAGCAGAGAGGGAGAGGAGAGGAGAGGAGAGGAGAGGGAGGAGAGGAGAGGAGAGAGGAGAGAGAGAGGACAGGACAGGACAAGTCAGGACAGGAGAGGAGAGGAGAGGAGAGGAGAGGAGAGGAGAGGAGAGGAGAGGAGAGGAGAGGAGAGGAGAGGAGAGGAGAGGAGAGGAGAGGAGAGGAGAGGAGAGGAGAGGAGAGGAGAGGAGAGGAGAGGACAGGACAGGACAGGACAGGACAAGTCAGGACAGGAGAGAGGAGAGAAGAGGAGAGCAGAGAGGAGGAGAGGAGAGGACAAGTCAGGAGAGTAGAGTAGAGTAGAGTAGAGTAGAGGAGAGGAGAGAGGGAGAGGAGAGGAGAGGAGAGGAGAGGAGAGGAGAGGAGAGGAGAGGAGAGGAGAGGAGAGGAGAGGTAGAATACAGTAATAAACCTCGTCATAGGTTTGCTGAATCACTGCTGCTGAGTCATTGGAGCCAGGGTTCCTGGGTGCTGGGCACTGTGCAGGAGGTATATATATACCTATACCTTACCTGACCTATACCTTACTTTACCTATACCTATACCTTTACCTATACCTTACTTTACCTATACCTATACCTATACCTACCTTACCTATACCTATACCTATATACCTATACCTATACCTATACCTATACCTATACCTATACCTACCTACCTATACCTATACCTATACCTATACCTATACCTATACCTTACCTTACCTATACCTATACCTATACCTATACCTATACCTATACCTATACCTATACCTTACCTAGACCTATACCTATACCTATATACCTATACCTTACCTATACCTATACCTATACCTATACCTATACCTATACCTATACCTATACCTTACCTTACCTATACCTATACCTATACCTATACCTTACTTTACCTATACTTTACCTATACCTATACTTTACCTATACCTTACTTTACCTATACCTTACTTTACCTATACCTTACTTTACCTATACCTTACTTTACCTATACTTTACCTATACTTTACCTATACCTTACTTTACCTATACTTTACCTATACCTTACTTTACCTATACTTTACCTATACCTTACTTTACCTATACCTTACCTATATCTTACCATATCTTACCTGACCTATACCTGACCTATACCTATCCCTTATCTATACCTTACCTTATTTTAGCCTTATCTATACCTTACCTTATCTTCACTATTTCTTACCTTGTCTACAGTATACCTTACCTACCTATACCTTATCTTACCTATACCATACCTTTCCTATCCCTCACCCTTACATACTGTATCCCTTACCTTTACATTGTCAGTGGCATTGTTGAGATCAATCTAGGTTATCTCTGGTGTGTGTGTGCGTGTGTGCGTGTGTGCGTGTGTGCGAATGTGTGTGTGTGTGTGTGTGTGTGTGTGTGTGTGTGTGTGTGTGTGTGTGTGTGTGTGTGTGTGTGTGTGTGTGTGCGTGTGTGTGTGCGTGTGTGCGAGTGTGTATTTTACAGATAAAAACCACCTACCCAAGTGAAGTTCCCCAATGGAGTTCAAGGCTGAGGTCTATACTGGGCAGGAAGTCATGAGGGAACTCTAGATCCTCATCTTCGTCTCTCCTCCTCTTCTCCTCTTCCTCAGTGGTCCTCCCTGGGACGTCCTGTAGGTGGTTTATGAGTGTGGCTGGAGAATCTCTGTTGTCTGTTGTTGAGTTGTAGTCCTCTCCATTGTGGTCGCTACTCTCAGCACAGACGTCAGCCTGGAGGAAATAACAAGTTATATTACTGAAAATGACATCAACACGCTCAAAAACACAAACAGGTCCAAGCTGTGTATAGTGAACTGTGCTTCAACTAACATCCATGTCCTTTGTGCTCCGCCTCCACCACACACTGTCACACACCCAGGTATAAAGCAAGCCGAGCACCGCCTGTTTGTGCAGAAACACGCCCAGGTATAAAGCAAGGTGAGCACCGCCTGTGTGTGCAGAAACACACCCAGGTATAAAGCAAGGCGAGCACCGCCTGTTTGTGCAGAAACACGCCCAGGTATAAAGCAAGGTGAGCACCGCCTGTGTGTGCAGAAACACACCCAGGTATAAAGCAAGCCGAGCACCGCCTGTTTGTGCAGAAACACACCCAGGTATAAAGCAAGGCGAGCACCGCCTGTTTGTGCAGAAACACACCCAGGTATAAAGCAGGCTGAGGACTGCCTGTTTGTGCAAAAACACACCCAGGTATAAAGCAAGCCGAGCACCGCCTGTTTGTGCAGAAACACACCCAGGTATAAAGCAAGCCGAGCACCGCCTGTTTGTGCAGAAACACACCCAGGTATAAAGCAAGGCGAGCACCGCCTGTTTGTGCAGAAACACACCCAGGTATAAAGCAGGCTGAGGACTGCCTGTTTGTGCAAAAACACACCCAGGTATAAAGCAAGCCGAGCACCGCCTGTTTGTGCAGAAACACACCCAGGTATGTGCTATTATGTGTCTTTTTCGCGTTATTTGTAACTTATTACTTATAATTACGTTACCGTCAAATACTACTCGCAAACGTGCAATCATTGGACAATAAACTAGACGAGGTACGATCACAAATATCATACCAACGGGACATCAAAAACTGTAAGACGAGGGGGGCGGTCTTTGCATATTTGTAACAACAGCTGGTGCACGAAATCTAAGGAAGTCTCTCGATTTTCCTCACCAGAAGTAGACCACACTATTTGCCTAGAGTTCTCAGCTATACTTTTCTTGGCTGTTTATTTACCACCACAGATGGATGCTGGCACTAAGACCGCACTCTGTCAGCTGTATAAGGAAATAAGCAAACAGGAAACCACTCACCCAGAGCTGGCGCTCCTAGTGGCCGGAGACTTTAATGCAGGGAAATTTTAATCAGTTCTACCTCATTTCTACCAGAATGTTAAATGTGCAACCAGAGGAAAAACAACTCTAGACCACCTTTACTCCACACACAGAGACGCGAACAAAGCTCTCCTTCCATTTGGCAAATCTGACCATAATTCTAACCTACTAATTCCTGATTACAAGCAAAACTAAAGCAGGAAGTACCAGTGACTCGGTCTATAAAAAAGTGGCCAGATGCTAAACTACAGGACTATTTTGCTATCACAGACTGGAATATATTCCGGGATTCTTCCGATGGCATTGAGGAGTACACCACATCAGTCACTGGCTTCATGAATAAGTGCATCGAGGACGTCGTCCCCACGTTGACTGTACGTACATACCCCAACCAGAAGCCATGGACTACAGGAAACATTCGCACTGAGCTAATGGGTAGAGCTGCCGCTTTCAAGGTGCGGGACTCTAACCCGGAATCTTGTAAGAAATTCTGCTATGCCCTGCGACGAACCATCAAACAGGCAAAGCGTCAATACAGGGCTAAGATTGAATCCTACTACACCGGCTCTGACACTCGTCTTATGTGGCAAGGCTTGAAAACTATTACAGACTACAAAGGGAAGCACAGCTGCAAGCTGCCCAGTGACATGAGCCTACCAGCCGAGCTAAATCACTCCTATGCTCGCTTCGAGGCAAGCAACACTGAGGCATGCATGAGAGCATCAGCTGTTCCGGACGACTGTGTGATCACGCTCTCTGTAACAGACGTGACTAAGACCTTTACACAGGTCAACATTCACAAGGCTGCGGGGCCAGACGGATTACCAGGACGTGTGCTCCGGGCATGCGCTGACCAACTGGCAGGTGTCTTCACTGACATTTTCAACATGTCCTTGATTGAGTTTGTAATACCAACATGTTTCAAGCAGACCACCATAGTCCCTGTGCACAAGAACACAAAAGCAACCTGCCTAAATGACTACAGACCCGTAGCACTCAAATCCGTAGCCATGAAGTGCTTTGAAAGGCTGGTAATGGCTCACATCAACACCATTATCCCAGAAACCCTAGACCCACTCCAATTTGCATACCGCCCAAACAGATTCACAGATGTTGCAATCTCTATTGCACTCCACACTGCCCTTTCCCACCTGGACATGGTGGTGAGGGTAGGTAGCAACACATCTGCCACGCTGATCCTAGTATTTAGAGAGGATCCGGGTGGCATGCCAAATTTCTTCAGCCGCCTTAGGAAGTAGAGACGCTGTTGAGCCCTCTTGACCAGAATGGTGGTGGTGTTGGTCCATGATAAGTCCACAGTGAGGTGGACACCGAGGAACTTAAAACTGCTGACTCGCTCTACTGCAGTCCCTGTTGATATGGCTCAGGGCAGGTTCCCTCCTCTGTTTCCTGAAGTCAACAATCAACTCCTTTGTTATGTTGACGATTGAGGGAGAGGTTGTTGTCATGACACCACAATGCCAGTTTACTTTCCTCCTCCCTATAGGCTGACTCTTCGTTGTCGGTTATCAGGCCTAGAACCGTTGCGTCGTCAGCAAACTTGATGATAGAGTTGGTGTCGTGCACAGTCACTCAGTCGTGGGTGAACAGGAAGTACAGCAGAGGACTGAGGACACACCCCTGAGGGGCCCCTGTGTTAAGAGTCAGTGTGGAGGAGGTGTTGTTGTCAATCCTCACAGCCTGTGGTCTGCCCGTCAGAAAGTCCAGGATCCAGTTTCAGAGGGTGGTGTCCAGACCCGGGGCTCTGAGCTTGGTGTCCAGACCCAGGGCTCTGAGCTTGGTGTCCAGACCCCCAGGGCTCTGAGCTTGGTGTCCAGATGCAGGGATCTGAGATTGGTGTCCGGACCCAGGGCTCTGAGCTTGGTGTCCAGACCCAGGACTCTGAGCTTGGTGTCCAGATGCAGGGCTCTGAGCTTGGTGTTCAGACCTAGGGCTCTGAGCTTGGTGTCCAGACCCAGGGCTCTGAGCTTGGTGTCCAGATGCAGGGATCTGAGCTTGGTGTCCGGACCCAGGGCTCTGAGCTTGGTGTCCAGACCTAGGGCTCTGAGCTTGGTGTCCAGACCTAGGGCTCTGAGCTTGGTGTCCAGATGCAGGGATCTGAGCTTGGTGTCCGGATGCAGGGATCTGAGCTTGGTGTCCGGATGCAGGGATCTGAGCTTGGTGTCCGGATGCAGGGATCTGAGCTTGGTGTCCGGATGCAGGGATCTGAGCTTGGTGTCCGGATGCAGGGATCTGAGCTTGGTGTCCGGATGCAGGGATCTGAGCTTGGTGTCCAGATGCAGGGATCTGAGCTTGGTGTCCGGATGCAGGGATCTGAGCTTGGTGTCCAGATGCAGGGATCTGAGCTTGGTGTCCGGATGCAGGGATCTGAGCTTGGTGTCCGGATGCAGGGATCTGAGCTTGGTGTCCGGATGCAGGGATCTGAGCTTGGTTATTCAGATGCAGGGATCTGAGCTTGGTGTCCAGATGCAGGGCTCTGAGCTTGGTGTCCGGATGCAGGGATCTGAGCTTGGTGTCCGGATGCAGGGCTCTGAGCTTGGTGTCCGGATGCAGGGCTCTGAGCTTGGTGTCCAGATGCAGGGCTCTGAGCTTGGTGTCCGGATGCAGGGCTCTGAGCTTGGTGTCCGGATGCAGAGATCTGAGCTTGGTGTCCAGATGCAGGGCTCTGAGCTTGGTGTCCAGATGCAGGGCTCTGAGCTTGGTGTCCAGATGCAGGGATCTGAGCTTGGTGTCCGGATGCAGGGATCTGAGCTTGGTGTCCGGATGCAGGGATCTGAGCTTGGTGTCCGGACCCAGGGCTCTGAGCTTGGTGATGAGCTTGGAGGGAACAATGGTGTTGAATGCCGAACTGTAGTCAATGAACAGCATTCTCACATAGGTGTTCCTCTTGTCCAGATGTGTTACAGCCGTGTGAATAGCGATGGAAATTGCATCTTCTGTGGATCTGTTGAAGTGGTAGGCAAATTGTAGTGGGTCCAGTGTGCCTGGCATGCTGGCCTTAATGTGGGCCATGACCAGCCTCTCAAAGAACTTCATAATGACCGAGGTGAGTAACGGGTGATAGTCATTTGGGTATGTCACCTTGTTTATCTTGGGTACAGGACAATGGTGGTCTCTATTTAACCACACAGGTAATGACCACAACCACAGAACTACTAACCACAACCGCAACTACTAAACCAAAACTACTGTTAACCACCACACAACTACTGACCAAAACTACTGTTAATAACCACACAACTACTGACAAAAACTACTGTTAACAGCCACACAACTACTGACCAAAACTACTGATCACAACCACACAACTACTGACCAAAACTACTGACCACATCTACTGACCACAACCACACAACTACAGACCAAAACTACTGACCAAAACTACTGATCACACCCACACAACTACTGACCACAACTACTGACCAAGACCACACAACTACTGACCAAATCAACTGACCACATCTACTGACCACAACCACCCATCTACTGACCAAAACTACTGTTAAAAACCACATAACTACTGACCAAAACTACTGACCAAAACTACTGACCACAAAACTATTAAACACCAGCCCTTAGAGTGACTATCCCGCCAGTCCTTAGAGTGACTATCCCACCAGTCCTTAGAGTGACTATCCCACCAGTCCTTAGAGTGACTATCCCACCAGTCCTTAGAGTGACTATCCCACCAGTCCTTAGAGTGACTCTCCCACCAGTCCTTAGAGTGACTATTCCACCAGTCCTTAGAGTGACTCTCCCACCAGTCCTTAGAGTGACTCTCCCACCAGCCCTTAGAGTGACTATCCCACCAGTCCTTAGAGTGACTCTCCCACCAGTCCTTAGAGTGACTCTCCCACCAGTCCTTAGAGTGACTATCCCACCAGTCCTTAGAGTGACTCTCCCACCAGTCCTTAGAGTGACTCTCCCACCAGTCCTTAGAGTGACTCTCCCACCAGTCCTTAGAGTGACTATTCCACCAGTCCTTAGAGTGACTCTCGCCCACCAGTCCTTAGAGTGACTATCCCACCAGTCCTTAGAGTGACTATCCCACCAGTCCTTAGAGTGACTATCCCACCAGTCCTTAGAGTGACTCTCCCACCAGTCCTTAGAGTGACTCTCCCACCAGTCCTTAGAGTGACTATCCCACCAGTCCTTAGAGTGACTCTCCCACCACCAGTCCTTAGAGTGACTCTCCCACCAGTCCTTAGAGTGACTCTCCCACCAGTCCTTAGAGTGACTCTCCCACCACCAGTCCTTAGAGTGACTCTCCCACCAGTCCTTAGAGTGACTCTCCCACCAGTCCTTAGAGTGACTCTCCCACCAGTCCTTAGAGTGACTCTCGCCCACCAGTCCTTAGAGTGACTATCCCACCAGTCCTTAGAGTGACTATCCCACCAGTCCTTAGAGTGACTCTCCCACCAGTCCTTAGAGTGACTATCCCACCAGTCCTTAGAGTGACTATCCCACCAGTCCTTAGAGTGACTCTCCCACCAGTCCTTAGAGTGACTCTCCCACCAGTCCTTAGAGTGACTCTCCCACCAGTCCTTAGAGTGACTCTCCCACCAGTCCTTAGAGTGACTCTCCCACCAGTCCTTAGAGTGACTATCCCACCAGTCCTTAGAGTGACTCTCCCACCAGTCCTTAGAGTGACTCTCCCACCAGTCCTTAGAGTGACTCTCCCACCAGTCCTTAGAGTGACTCTCCCACCAGTCCTTAGATTGATATCCTGCCCAACACAATAGAAACATAGAACCTAAACATATTCACACTCGACTGTGCCCATATGCTCATAGGTCTACATCTACACATCACCAACCAAAACATGAACATAGTCAACACAGGCCAGTCTTTTGTGAGTCAACACAAGCCAGTCTCTCGTGACTTGTCAGTCAAAACAAGGCAGTCTCTCGTGAGTCGTGAGTCAACACAAGCCATCTATCGTGAGTCAACGTGAGCCAGTCTCTTGTGAGTTGTGAGTCAACACGAGCCAGTCTCTCGTGAGTTGTGAGTCAACACGAGCCAGTCTCTTGTGAGTTAACACGAGCCAGTCTCCCATGAGTTGTGAGTCAACACGAGCCAGTCTCTCGTGAGTTGTGAGTCAACACGAGCCAGTCTCCCGTGAGTCGTGAGTCACACGAGCCAGTCTCTCGCGAGTTGTAAGTCAACACGAGCCAGTCTCTCGTGAGTTGTGAGTCAACACGAGCCAGTCTCTTGTGAGTTGTGAGTCAACACGAGCCAGTCTCCCGTGAGTCGTGAGTCAACACGAGCCGGTCTCTCGTGAGTCAACACGAGCCAGTCTCTTGTGAGTTGTGAGTCAACACGAGCCAGTCTCCCGTGAGTCGTGAGTCAACACGAGCCGGTCTCGTGAGTCAACACGAGCCAGTCTCTTGTGAGTTGTGAGTCAACACGAGCCAGTCTCTTGTGAGTTGTGAGTCAACACGAGCCAGTCTCCCGTGAGTCGTGAGTCAACACGAGCCGGTCTCTCGTGAGTCAACGTGAGCCAGTCTCTTGTGAGTTGTGAGTCAACACGAGCCAGTCTCTCGTGAGTTGTGAGTCAACACGAGCCAGTCTCTTGTGAGTTAACACGAGCCAGTCTCCCATGAGTTGTGAGTCAACACGAGCCAGTCTCTCGTGAGTTGTGAGTCAACACGAGCCAGTCTCCCGTGAGTCGTGAGTCAACACGAGCCAGTCTCTCGCGAGTTGTAAGTCAACACGAGCCAGTCTCTTGTGAGTTGTGAGTCAACACGAGCCAGTCTCCCGTGAGTCGTGAGTCAACACGAGCCGGTCTCTCGTGAGTCAACACGAGCCAGTCTCTCGTGAGTTGTGAGTCAACACGAGCCAGTCTCTCGTGAGTTGTGAGTCAACACGAGCCAGTCTCTCGTGAGTTGTGAGTCAACACGAGCCAGTCTCCCGTGAGTCGTGAGTCAACACGAGCCAGTCTCTCGCGAGTCGTAAGTCAACACGAGCCAGTCTCTCGTGAGTTGTGAGTCAACACGAGCCAGTCTCTTGTGAGTTGTGAGTCAACACGAGCCAGTCTCCCGTGAGTCGTGAGTCAACACGAGCCGGTCTCTCGTGAGTCAACACGAGCCAGTCTCTCGTGAGTTGTGAGTCAACACGAGCCAGTCTCTCGTGAGTTGTGAGTCAACACGAGCCAGTCTCTCGTGAGTTGTGAGTCAACACGAGCCAGTCTCCCGTGAGTCGTGAGTCAACACGAGCCGGTCTCTCGTGAGTCAGCACGAGCCAGTCGCTCGTGAGTTATCGTGAGCCAGTCTCTCGTGAGTTGTGAGTCAACACGAGCCAGTCTCCCGTGAGTTGTGAGTCAACACGAGCCAGTCTCTTGTGAGTCGTGACAGACTGTAAACTTAAGGGCTTGCATGCAAGATTTGGTCCTGGGTTCAGAGACTAGAGATATTTGGTTCTGGGTTCAGAGACAAGACAGATTTGATTCTGGCTTCAGAGACTAGAGAGATTTTATTCTGGGTTCAGAGACTAGAGATGTGATTCTGGGTTCAGAGACAAGACAGATTTTATTCTGGGTTCAGAGACTAGAGAGATGTGATTCTGGGTTCAGAGACAAGACAGATGTGATTCCGGGTTCAGAGACTAGAGAGATTTGATTCGGGTTCAGCGACTAGAGAGATGTGATTCTGGGTTCAGAGACTAGAGAGATGTGATTCCGGGTTCAGAGACAAGACAGATTTGATTCTGGGTTCACAGACAAGACAGATTTCATTCCGGGTCCAGAGACTAGAGAGATGTGATTCTGGGTTCAGAGACAAGACAGATTTGGTTCTGGGTTCAGAGACTAGAGAGATTTGATTCTGGGTTCAGAGACTAGAGAGATGTGATTCTGGGTTCAGAGACTAGAGAGATTTGATTCCGGGTTCAGAGACAAGACAGATTTGATTCCGGGTTCAGAGACAAGACAGATTTCATTCCGGGTCCAGAGACTAGAGAGATTTGATTCTGGGTTCAGAGACAAGACAGATTTGATTCTGGGTTCAGAGACTAGAGAGATTTGATTCTGGGTTCAGAGACTAGAGAGATTTGATTCTGGGTTCAGAGACTAGAGAGATGTGATTCCGGGTTCAGAGACTAGAGAGATTTGATTCCGGGTTCAGATACTAGAGAGATTTGGTCCTGGGTTCAGAGACAAGACAGATTTGGTCCTGGGTTCAGAGACTAGAGAGATTTGATTCCGGGTTCAGAGACAAGACAGATTTGATTCCGGGTTCAGAGACTAGAGAGATTTGATTCCGGGTTCAGATACTAGAGAGATTTGGTCCTGGGTTCAGAGACAAGACAGATTTGATTCCGGGTTCAGAGACGAGACAGATTTGATTCCGGGTTCAGAGACTAGAGATATTTGTCCCGTTGCACATATTTACATGAAACAATCACAACATTTCCTTTACCTTCTGTTATTCATGCTAAACGTGCTCCTGCAAACTAACGGTAAAGCCCAAACTCAAACCATCCTCTACTGTACTATGAGTCATAGCAGGAGGTATCTATAGCTCTCTACATTGTGTACAGAGGCTCAACTCTCTACATTGTGTACAGTGGCTCAACTCTCTCAGATATTCACTCTGGAGGAAACCTCTGGATGCGTATACAAGAGCGCGTAGGCACACCCTACATATACACATATGCAAACAAACACACACACACACACACACACACACACACACACACACACACACACACACACACACACACACACACACACACACACACACACACACACACACACACACACACACACACACACACACACACACACGCACGCACGCACGCACGCACACACACACATACAGACACACACACTCTCTCTCTCTCTCTCTCTCTCTCTCATACACACAGACACACACCTCTCCACTCGCTCCCTCCATCTCCCACCATGTCTACCCTGACTTACCCAGCGAGCCGATAGACAGACAGAGACAGTGAAGGTCCTGACGGTCCACTGTAGTCACACGGTGGTGCCGCTCCTCTTATCTCGCTAACACTACTTTCCCCCCTCTCTGTTTCTCTCTCTCTCTCTCTGTTTCTCTCTCAATTCAATTCAATTCAAGGGCTTTATTGGCATGGGAAACATGTGTTAACATTGCCAAAGCAAGTGAGGTAGACAACATACAAAGTGAATATATAAAGTGAAAAAAACAAAAATTAACAGTAAACATTACACATACAACAGTTTCAAAACAGTAAAGACATTACAAATGTCATATTATATATATATATATATATATATATATATATATATATATATATATATATATATATATATATATATATATATATACACAATGTACAAATAATTAAAGGACACAAGATAAAATAAATAAGCATAAATATGGGTTGTATTTACAATGGTGTTTGTTCTTCACTGGTTGCCCTTTTCTCGTGGCAACAGGTCACAAATCTTGCTGCTGTGATGGCACACTGTGGTATTTCACCCAGTAGATATGGGAGTTTTTCAAAATTGGATATGTTTTCGAATTCTATGTGGATCTGTGTGATCTGGGGAAATATGTCTCTCTAATATGGTCATACATTGGGCAGGAGGTTAGGAAGTGCAGCTCAGTTTCCACCTCATTTTGTGGGCAGTGAGCACATAGCCTGTCTTCTCTTGAGAGCCATGTCTGCCTACGGCGGCCTTTCTCAATAGCAAGGCTATGCTCACTGAGTCTGTACATAGTCAAAGCTTTCCTTAATTTTGGGTCAGTCACAGTGGTCAGGTATTCTGCCGCTGTGTACTCTCTGTGTAGGGCCAAATAGCATTCTAGTTTGCTCTGTTTTTTGTTAATTCTTTCCAATGTGTTAAGTAATTATCTTTTTGTTTTCTCATGATTTGGTTGGGTCTAATTGTGCTGTTGTCCTGGGGCTCTGTAGGGTGTGTTTGTGTTTGTGAACAGAGCCCCAGGACCAGCTTGGTGTGCAGGGTGAATACATGGTCTGTTGTACGGTAATTTGGTAAAAAGCCAATTTGACATTTGCTCAGTACATTGTTTTCATTGAGGAAATGTACGAGTCTGCTGTTAATAATAATGCATTGGATTTTCCCAAGGTTACTGTTGACACATATTCCCCGGTAGTTATTGGGGTCAAATTTGTCTCCACTTTTGTGGATTGGGGTGATCAGTCCTTGGTTCCAAATATTGGGGAAGATGCCAGAGCTAAGTATGATGTTAAAGAGTTTTAGTATAGCCAATTGGAATTTGTTGTCTGTATATTTGATCATTTCATTGAGGATACCATTGACACCACAGGCCTTTTTGGGTTGGAGGGTTTTTATTTTGTCCTGTAACTCATTCAATGTAATTGGAGAATCCAGTGGGTTCTGGTAGTCTTTAATAGTTGATTCTAAGATCTGTATTTGATCATGTATATGTTTTTGCTCTTTGTTCTTTGTTATAGAACCAAAAGATTGGAGAAGTGGTTTACCCATACATCTCCATTTTGGATAGATAATTCTTTGTGTTGTTGTTTGTTTAGTGTTTTCCAATTTTCCCAGAAGTGCTTAGAGTCTATGGATTCTTCAATTGCATTGAGCTGATTTCTGACGTGCTATTCCTTCTTTTTCCGTA
>NC_068444.1:3164661-3260354 GCF_023373465.1 Oncorhynchus keta
CTATCAGTCGTCACCACCTTATCTCTACAGACCACCTTAACTCTATCAGTCATCACCACCTTATCTCTACAGACCACCTTAACTCTATCAGTCATCACCACCTTATCTCTACAGACCACCGTAACTCTATCAGTCGTCACCACCTTATCTCTACAGACCACCTTAACTCTACAGACCACCTTATCTCTACAGACCACCTTAACTCTATCAGTCATCACCACCTTATCTCTACAGACCACCTTAACTCTATCAGTCGTCACCACCTTATCTCTACAGACCACCTTATCTCTATCAGTCATCACCACCTTATCTCTACAGACCACCTTAACTCTATCAGTCGCCACCACCTTATCTCTACAGACCACCTTAACTCTACAGACCACCTTATCTCTACAGACCACCTTATCTCTACAGACCACCTTAACTCTATCAGTCGTCACCACCTTATCTCTACAGACCACCTTAACTCTATCAGTCATCACCACCTTATCTCTACAGACCACCTTAACTCTATCAGTCGTCACCACCTTATCTCTACAGACCACCTTAACTCTACAGACCACCTTATCTCTACAGACCACCTTAACTCTATCAGTCATCACCACCTTATCTCTACAGACCACCTTAACTCTATCAGTCATCACCACCTTATCTCTACAGACCACCTTAACTCTACAGACCACCTTATCTCTACAGACCACCTTAACTCTATCAGTCGTCACCACCTTATCTCTACAGACCACCTTATCTCTATCAGTCATCACCACCTTATCTCTACAGACCACCTTAACTCTATCAGTCGCCACCACCTTATCTCTACAGACCACCTTAACTCTACAGACCACCTTATCTCTACAGACCACCTTATCTCTACAGACCACCTTAACTCTATCAGTCGTCACCACCTTATCTCTACAGACCACCTTAACTCTATCAGTCATCACCACCTTAACTCTACAGACCACCTTAACTCTATCAGTCATCACCACCTTATCTCTACAGACCACCTTAACTCTATCAGTCGTCACCACCTTATCTCTACAGACCACCTTAACTCTATCAGTCATCACCACCTTATCTCTACAGACAACCTTAACTCTACAGACCACCTTATCTCTACAGACCACCTTAACTCTATCAGTCATCACCACCTTATCTCTACAGACCACCTTAACTCTACAGACCACCTTATCTCTACAGACCACCTTAACTCTATCAGTTGTCACCACCTTATCTCTACAGACCACCTTAACTCTATCAGTCGTCACCACCTTATCTCTACAGACCACCTTAACTCTATCAGTCATCACCACCTTATCTCTACAGACCACCTTAACTCTATCAGTCATCACCACCTTATCTCTACAGACCACCGTAACTCTATCAGTCGTCACCACCTTATCTCTACAGACCACCTTAACTCTACAGACCACCTTATCTCTACAGACCACCTTAACTCTATCAGTCGTCACCACCTTATCTCTACAGACCACCTTAACTCTATCAGTCATCACCACCTTAACTCTACAGACCACCTTAACTCTATCAGTCGTCAACCACCTTATCTCTACAGACCACCTTAACTCTATCAGTCGCCACCACCTTATCTCTACAGACCACCTTAACTCTACAGACCACCTTAACTCTATCAGTCATCACCACCTTATCTCTACAGACCACCTTAACTCTATCAGTCATCACCACCTTATCTCTACAGACCACCTTAACTCTATCAGTCGTCACCACCTTATCTCTACAGACCACCTTAACTCTATCAGTCATCACCACCTTATCTCTACAGACCACCTTAACTCTATCAGTCATCACCACCTTATCTCTACAGACCACCTTCTCTACAGACCACCTTATCTCTACAGACCACCTTATCTCTACAGACCACCTTATCTCTACAGACCACCTTAACTCTATCAGTCGTCACCACCTTATCTCTACAGACCACCTTAACTCTATCAGTCATCACCACCTTATCTCTACAGACCACCTTAACTCTATCAGTCATCACCACCTTATCTCTACAGACCACCTTAACTCTATCAGTCATCACCACCTTATCTCTACAGACCACCTTAACTCTATCAGTCGTCACCACCTTATCTCTACAGACCACCTTATCTCTACAGACCACCTTATCTCTACAGACCACCTTATCTCTACAGACCACCTTATCTCTACAGACCACCTTAACTCTACAGACCACCTTAACTCTATCAGTCATCACCACCTTATCTCTACAGACCACCTTAACTCGATCAGTCATCACCAACTTATCTCTACAGACCACCTTAACTCTACAGACCACCTTAACTCTATCAGTCATCACCACCTTATCTCTACAGACCACCTTAACTCTATCAGTCGTCACCACCTTATCTCTACAGACCACCTTAACTCTATCAGTCGTCACCACCTTATCTCTACAGACCACCTTAACTCTATCAGTCATCACCACCTTATCTCTACAGACCACCTTAACTCTATCAGTCATCACCACCTTATCTCTACAGACCACCTTAACTCCATCAGTCATCACCACCTTATCTCTACAGACCACCTTAACTCTATCAGTCATCACCACCTTATCTCTACAGACCACCTTAACTCGATCAGTCGCCACCACCTTATCTCTACAGACCACCTTAACTCTATCAGTCATCACCACCTTATCTCTACAGACCACCTTAACTCGATCAGTCGTCACCACCTTATCTCTACAGACCACCTTAACTCTATCAGTCATCACCACCTTATCTCTACAGACCACCTTAACTCTATCAGTCATCACCACCTTATCTCTACAGACCACCTTATCTCTACAGACCACCTTATCTCTACAGACCACCTTAACTCTACAGACCACCTTAACTCTATCAGTCATCACCACCTTATCTCTACAGACCACCTTAACTCTATCAGTCGTCACCACCTTATCTCTACAGACCACCTTAACTCTATCAGTCATCACCACCTTATCTCTACAGACCACCTTAACTCGATCAGTCGTCACCACCTTATCTCTACAGACCACCTTAACTCTATCAGTCATCACCACCTTATCTCTACAGACCACCTTAACTCTATCAGTCATCACCACCTTATCTCTACAGACCACCTTATCTCTACAGACCACCTTATCTCTACAGACCACCTTAACTCTACAGACCACCTTAACTCTATCAGTCATCACCACCTTATCTCTACAGACCACCTTAACTTTATCAGTCATCACCACCTTATCTCTACAGACCACCTTAACTCTATCAGTCGTCACCACCTTATCTCTACAGACCACCTTAACTCTATCAGTCATCACCACCTTATCTCTACAGACCACCTTAACTCTATCAGTCATCACCACCTTATCTCTACAGACCACCTTAACTCTATCAGTCGTCATCACCTTATCTCTACAGACCACCTTAACTCTATCAGTCATCACCACCTTATCTCTACAGACCACCTTATCTCTACAGACCACCTTAAATCTATCAGTCATCACCACCTTATCTCTACAGACCACCTTAACTCTACAGACCACCTTATCTCTACAGACCACCTTAACTCTATCAGTCATCACCACCTTATCTCTACAGACCACCTTAACTCCATCAGTCATCACCACCTTAACTCTACAGACCACCTTATCTCTACAGACCACCTTAACTCCATCAGTCGCCACCACCTTATCTCTACAGACCACCTTATCTCTATCAGTCATCACCACCTTAACTCTACAGACCACCTTATCTCTACAGACCACCTTAACTCTATCAGTCATCACCACCTTATCTCTACAGACCACCTTAACTCTATCAGTCGTCACCACCTTATCTCTACAGACCACCTTAACTCTATCAGTCATCACCACCTTATCTCTACAGACCACCTTAACTCTATCAGTCATCACCACCTTATCTCTACAGACCACCTTAACTCTATCAGTCATCACCACCTTATCTCTACAGACCACCTTAACTCTATCAGTCTCACCACCTTATCTCTACAGACCACCTTAACTCTACAGACCACCTTATCTCTACAGACCACCTTAACTCTATCAGTCATCACCACCTTATCTCTACAGACCACCTTAACTCTATCAGTCATCACCACCTTATCTCTACAGACCACCTTAACTCTATCAGTCGTCACCACCTTATCTCTACAGACCACCTTAACTCTACAGACCACCTTATCTCTACAGACCACCTTAACTCTATCAGTCATCACCACCTTATCTCTACAGACCACCTTAACTCTATCAGTCGTCACCACCTTATCTCTACAGACCACCTTAACTCTACAGACCACCTTATCTCTACAGACCACCTTAACTCTATCAGTCGTCACCACCTTATCTCTACAGACCACCTTAACTCTATCAGTCATCACCACCTTATCTCTACAGACCACCTTAACTCTATCAGTCATCACCACCTTATCTCTACAGACCACCTTAACTCTATCAGTCATCACCACCTTATCTCTACAGACCACCTTAACTCTTTCAGTCATCACCACCTTATCTCTACAGACCACCTTATCTCTACAGACCACCTTATCTCTACAGACCACCTTATCTCTACAGACCACCTTATCTCTACAGACCACCTTAACTCTACAGACCACCTTAACTCTATCAGTCATCACCACCTTATCTCTACAGACCACCTTAACTCGATCAGTCATCACCAACTTATCTCTACAGACCACCTTAACTCTACAGACCACCTTAACTCTATCAGTCATCACCACCTTATCTCTACAGACCACCTTAACTCTATCAGTCGTCACCACCTTATCTCTACAGACCACCTTAACTCTATCAGTCGTCACCACCTTATCTCTACAGACCACCTTAACTCTATCAGTCATCACCACCTTATCTCTACAGACCACCTTAACTCTATCAGTCATCACCACCTTATCTCTACAGACCACCTTAACTCTATCAGTCATCACCACCTTATCTCTACAGACCACCTTAACTCCATCAGTCATCACCACCTTATCTCTACAGACCACCTTAACTCTATCAGTCATCACCACCTTATCTCTACAGACCACCTTAACTCGATCAGTCGCCACCACCTTATCTCTACAGACCACCTTAACTCTATCAGTCATCACCACCTTATCTCTACAGACCACCTTAACTCGATCAGTCGTCACCACCTTATCTCTACAGACCACCTTAACTCTATCAGTCATCACCACCTTATCTCTACAGACCACCTTAACTGTATCAGTCATCACCACCTTATCTCTACAGACCACCTTATCTCTACAGACCACCTTATCTCTACAGACCACCTTAACTCTACAGACCACCTTAACTCTATCAGTCATCACCACCTTATCTCTACAGACCACCTTAACTCTATCAGTCGTCACCACCTTATCTCTACAGACCACCTTAACTCTATCAGTCATCACCACCTTATCTCTACAGACCACCTTAACTCGATCAGTCGTCACCACCTTATCTCTACAGACCACCTTAACTCTATCAGTCATCACCACCTTATCTCTACAGACCACCTTAACTCTATCAGTCATCACCACCTTATCTCTACAGACCACCTTATCTCTACAGACCACCTTATCTCTACAGACCACCTTAACTCTACAGACCACCTTAACTCTATCAGTCATCACCACCTTATCTCTACAGACCACCTTAACTTTATCAGTCATCACCACCTTATCTCTACAGACCACCTTAACTCTATCAGTCGTCACCACCTTATCTCTACAGACCACCTTAACTCTATCAGTCATCACCACCTTATCTCTACAGACCACCTTAACTCTATCAGTCATCACCACCTTATCTCTACAGACCACCTTAACTCTATCAGTCGTCATCACCTTATCTCTACAGACCACCTTAACTCTATCAGTCATCACCACCTTATCTCTACAGACCACCTTATCTCTACAGACCACCTTAAATCTATCAGTCATCACCACCTTATCTCTACAGACCACCTTAACTCTACAGACCACCTTATCTCTACAGACCACCTTAACTCTATCAGTCATCACCACCTTAACTCTACAGACCACCTTAACTCCATCAGTCATCACCACCTTAACTCTACAGACCACCTTATCTCTACAGACCACCTTAACTCCATCAGTCGCCACCACCTTATCTCTACAGACCACCTTATCTCTATCAGTCATCACCACCTTAACTCTACAGACCACCTTATCTCTACAGACCACCTTAACTCTATCAGTCATCACCACCTTATCTCTACAGACCACCTTAACTCTATCAGTCGTCACCACCTTATCTCTACAGACCACCTTAACTCTATCAGTCATCACCACCTTATCTCTACAGACCACCTTAACTCTATCAGTCATCACCACCTTATCTCTACAGACCACCTTAACTCTATCAGTCATCACCACCTTATCTCTACAGACCACCTTAACTCTACAGACCACCTTATCTCTACAGACCACCTTAACTCTATCAGTCGTCACCACCTTATCTCTACAGACCACCTTAACTCTATCAGTCATCACCACCTTATCTCTACAGACCACCTTAACTCTATCAGTCATCACCACCTTATCTCTACAGACCACCTTATC
The DNA here is from genome assembly GCF_023373465.1 of Oncorhynchus keta. Lineage (NCBI taxonomy): Eukaryota > Metazoa > Chordata > Actinopteri > Salmoniformes > Salmonidae > Oncorhynchus > Oncorhynchus keta. The sequence goes on from NC_068444.1 coordinate 3,171,289, forward strand.
TCTACAGACCACCTTAACTCTATCAGTCATCACCACCTTATCTCTACAGACCACCTTATCTCTACAGACCACCTTAACTCTATCAGTCGTCACCACCTTATCTCTACAGACCACCTTAACTCTATCAGTCATCACCACCTTATCTCTACAGACCACCTTAACTCTACAGACCACCTTATCTCTACAGACCACCTTAGCTCTATCAGTCATCACCACCTTATCTCTACAGACCACCTTATCTCTATCAGTCATCACCACCTTATCTCTACAGACCACCTTAACTCTACAGTCGTCACCACCTTATCTCTACAGACCACCTTAACTCTATCAGTCATCACCACCTTATCTCTACAGACCACCTTAACTCCATCAGTCATCACCACCTTAACTCTACAGACCACCTTATCTCTACAGACCACCTTATCTCTACAGACCACCTTAACTCTATCAGTCATCACCACCTTATCTCTACAGACCACCTTAACTCTATCAGTCATCACCACCTTATCTCTACAGACCACCTTAACTCTATCAGTCATCACCACCTTATCTCTACAGACCACCTTAACTCTACAGACCACCTTATCTCTACAGACCACCTTAACTCTATCAGTCGTCACCACCTTATCTCTACAGACCACCTTAACTCTATCAGTCATCACCACCTTATCTCTACAGACCACCTTAACTCTACAGACCACCTTATCTCTACAGACCACCTTAGCTCTATCAGTCATCACCACCTTATCTCTACAGACCACCTCATCTCTATCAGTCATCACCACCTTATCTCTACAGACCACCTTAACTCTACAGACCACCTTATCTCTACAGACCACCTTAACTCTATCAGTCATCACCACCTTAACTTACAGACCATCTCTACAGACCACCTTAACTCCATCAGTCATCACCACCTTAACTCTACAGACCACCTTATCTCTACAGACCACCTTAACTCCATCAGTCAGCCACCACCTTATCTCTACAGACCACCTTAACTCTATCAGTCATCACCACCTTATCTCTACAGACCACCTTAACTCTACAGACCACCTTATCTCTACAGACCACCTTAGCTCTATCAGTCATCACCACCTTATCTCTACAGACCACCTTATCTCTATCAGTCATCACCACCTTATCTCTACAGACCACCTTAACTCTATCAGTCATCACCACCTTATCTCTACAGACCACCTTAACTCTATCAGTCATCACCACCTTATCTCTACAGACCACCTTAACTCTATCAGTCGTCACCACCTTATCTCTACAGACCACCTTAACTCTATCAGTCATCACAGTCATCACCACCTTATCTCTACAGACCACCTTAACTCTACAGACCACCTTAACTCTATCAGTCAGTCACCACCTTATCTCTACAGACCACCTTATCTCTACAGACCACCTTAACTCTATCAGTCATCACCACCTTATCTCTACAGACCACCTTAACTTTATCAGTCATCACCACCTTATCTCTACAGACCACCTTAACTCTATCAGTCATCACCACCTTATCTCTACAGACCACCTTAACTCTATCAGTTTACTTATCTCTACAGACCACCTTAACTCTATCAGTCGTCACCACCTTATCTCTACAGACCACCTTAACTCTATCAGTCATCACCACCTTATCTCTACAGACCACCTTAACTCTACAGACCACCTTATCTCTACAGACCACCTTAACTCTATCAGTCATCACCACCTTATCTCTACAGACCACCTTAACATCTATCAGCCGTCACCACCTTATCTCTACAGACCACCTTAACTCTATCAGTCATCACCACCTTATCTCTACAGACCACCTTAACTCTATCAGTCATCACCACCTTATCTCTACAGACCACCTTAACTCTATCAGTCATCACCACCTTATCTCTACAGACCACCTTAACTCTATCAGTCGTCACCACCTTATCTCTACAGACCACCTTAACTCTATCAGTCGTCACCACCTTATCTCTACAGACCACCTTAACTCTATCAGTCATCACCACCTTATCTCTACAGACCACCTTAACTCTATCAGTCGTCACCACCTTATCTCTACAGACCACCTTAACTCTATCAGTCATCACCACCTTATCTCTACAGACAACCTTAACTCTACAGACCACCTTATCTCTACAGACCACCTTAACTCTATCAGTCATCACCACCTTATCTCTACAGACCACCTTAACTCTACAGACCACCTTATCTCTACAGACCACCTTAACTCTATCAGTTGTCACCACCTTATCTCTACAGACCACCTTAACTCTATCAGTCGTCACCACCTTATCTCTACAGACCACCTTAACTCTATCAGTCATCACCACCTTATCTCTACAGACCACCTTAACTCTATCAGTCATCACCACCTTATCTCTACAGACCACCGTAACTCTATCAGTCGTCACCACCTTATCTCTACAGACCACCTTAACTCTACAGACCACCTTATCTCTACAGACCACCTTAACTCTATCAGTCATCACCACCTTATCTCTACAGACCACCTTAACTCTATCAGTCATCACCACCTTATCTCTACAGACCACCTTAACTCTATCAGTCATCACCACCTTATCTCTACAGACCACCTTAACTCTATCAGTCGTCACCACCTTATCTCTACAGACCACCTTAACTCTACAGACCACCTTATCTCTACAGACCACCTTAACTCTATCAGTCTTCACCACCTTATCTCTACAGACCACCTTAACTCTATCAGTCATCACCACCTTATCTCTACAGACCACCTTAACTCTATCAGTCGTCACCACCTTATCTCTACAGACCACCTTAACTCTACAGACCACCTTATCTCTACAGACCACCTTAACTCTATCAGTCATCACCACCTTATCTCTACAGACCACCTTAACTCTATCAGTCGTCACCACCTTATCTCTACAGACCACCTTAACTCTACAGACCACCTTATCTCTACAGACCACCTTAACTCTATCAGTCGTCACCACCTTATCTCTACAGACCACCTTAACTCTATCAGTCATCACCACCTTATCTCTACAGACCACCTTAACTCTATCAGTCGTCACCACCTTATCTCTACAGACCACCTTAACTCTATCAGTCATCACCACCTTATCTCTACAGACCACCTTAACTCTATCAGTCATCACCACCTTATCTCTACAGACCACCTTAACTCTATCAGTCGTCACCACCTTATCTCTACAGACCACCTTATCTCTATCAGTCATCACCACCTTATCTCTACAGACCACCTTAACTCTATCAGTCACCACCACCTTATCTCTACAGACCACCTTAACTCTACAGACCACCTTATCTCTACAGACCACCTTATCTCTATCAGTCGTCACCACCTTATCTCTACAGACCACCTTATCTCTACAGACCACCTTATCTCTACAGACCACCTTATCTCTACAGACCACCTTATCTCTATCAGTCGTCACCACCTTATCTCTACAGACCACCTTATCTCTACAGACCACCTTATCTCTACAGACCACCTTAACTCTATCAGTCGTCACCACCTTATCTCTACAGACCACCTTATCTCTACAGACCACCTTATCTCTACAGACCACCTTAACTCTATCAGTCGTCACCACCTTATCTCTACAGACCACCTTATCTCTACAGACCACCTTAACTCTACAGACCACCTTATCTCTACAGACCACCTTATCTCTACAGACCACCTTAACTCTATCAGTCGTCACCACCTTATCTCTACAGACCACCTTAACTCTATCAGTCATCACCACCTTATCTCTACAGACCACCTTAACTCTATCAGTCATCACCACCTTATCTCTACAGACCACCTTAACTCTATCAGTCGTCACCACCTTATCTCTACAGACCACCTTAACTCTATCAGTCATCACCACCTTATCTCTACAGACCACCTTAACTCTATCAGTCATCAACCACCTTATCTCTACAGACCACCTTAACTCTATCAGTCGTCACCACCTTATCTCTACAGACCACCTTAACTCTATCAGTCATCACCACCTTATCTCTACAGACCACCTTAACTCTATCAGTCATCACCACCTTATCTCTACAGACCACCTTAACTCTATCAGTCATCACCACCTTATCTCTACAGACCACCTTAACTCTATCAGTCATCACCACCTTATCTCTACAGACCACCTTAACTCTATCAGTCATCACCACCTTATCTCTACAGACCACCTTAACTCTATCAGTCATCACCACCTTATCTCTACAGACAGACCACCATATCTCTACCGACAGACCACCTTATCTCTACAGACAGACCACCTTATCTCTACAGACAGACCATCTTATCTCTACAGACAGACCATCATATCTCTACAGACAGACCACCTTATCTCTACAGACAGACCAACTTATCTCTACAGACAGACCACCTTATCTCTACAGACAGACCATCATATCTCTACAGACAGACCCCAATATCTCTACAGACAGACCAACATATCTCTAGACAGACCACCTTATCTCTACAGACAGACCAACATATCTCTACAGACAGACCATCATATCTCTACAGACAGACCACCATATCTCTACAGACAGACCACCTTATCTCTACAGACAGACCACCTTATCTCTACCGACAGACCAACTTATCTCTACAGACAGACCATCATATCTCTACAGACAGACCATCATATCTCTACAGACAGACCACCATATCTCTACAGACAGACCACCTTATCTCTACCGACAGACCAACATATCTCTACAGACAGACCACCTTATCTCTTGCAGTGGAAGAATGTGCAAAGTAGAGATAGAAATAATGGGGTGCAAAGGAGCAAAATAAATAAATAAATACAGTATGGAAAGAGGTAGTTGTCTGGGTTAAATTATAGATTGGCTATGTACAGGTGCAGTAATCTGTGAGCTGCTCTGACAGCTGGTGCTTAAAGCTAGTGAGGGAGAGAGGTGTTTCCAGTTTCAGAGATTTTTGTAGTTCGTTCCAGTCATTGGCAGCAGAGAACTGGAAGGAGAGGCGGCCAAAGGAAGAATTGGCTTTGGGGGTGACCAGAGAGATATACCTGCTGGAGCGCGTGCTACAGGTGGGTGCTGCTATGGTGACCTGAGCTGAGCTAAGGGGGACTTACCTAGCAGGGTCTTGTAGATGACCTAGAGCCAATGGGTTTGGCGATGAGTATGAAGCGAGGGCCAGCCAACGAGAGCGTACAGGTCGCAGTGGTAGGCAGTATATAGGGCTTTGGTCACAGAACTGATGGCACTGTGATAGACTGCATCCAATTTATTGAGAAGGGTATTGGAGGCTATTTTGCTAATTACTTTGCCGAAGATCGGTAGGATCGTTAGTTTTACAAGGGTCTGTTTGGCTGCATGAGTGAAGGATGCTTTGTTGCGAAATAGGAAGCCAATTCTAGATTTAATTTTGGATTGGAGATGCTTAATGTGAGTCTGGAAGGAGAGTTTACAGTCTAACCAGACACATAGGTATTTGTAGTTGTCCACATATTCTAAGTCAGAACCGTCCAGAGTAGTGATGTTGGACAGGCGGGCAGGTGCAGGCAGCGATCGGTTGAAGACCATGCATTTAGTTTTATTTGCGTTTAAGAGCAGTTGGAGGCCACGGAAGGAGAGTTGTATGGCATTGAAGCTCGCCTGGAGGCTAGTTAACACAGTATCCAAAGAGGGGCCAGAAATATACAGAATGGTGTCGTCTGTGTAGAGGTGGATCAGAGACTCACCAGCAGCAAGAGCGACCTCATTGATGTATACAGAGAAGAGAGTCGGTCCAAGAATTGAACCCTGTGGCACCCCGTAGAGACTGCCAGAGGTCCGGACAACAGGCCCTCCGATTTGACCCACTGAACTCTATCAGAGAAGTAGTTGGTGAAACAGGCGAGGCAATCATTTGCGAAACCAAGGCTATCGAGTCTGCCAATGAGGATGTGGTGATTGACAAGGTCGAAAGCCTTGGCCAGATCAATGAATACGGCTGCACAGTAATGTTTCTTATCGATGGCGGTTAAGATATTGTTTAGGACCTTGAGCGTGGCTGAGGTGCACCCATGACCAGCTATGAAACCAGATTGCATAGTGGAGAAGGTATGGTGAGATTCGAAATGGTCGATAATCTGTTTGTTGACTTGGCTTTCGAAGACCTTAGAAAGGCAGGGTAGGATAGATATAGGTCTGTAGCAGTTTGGGTCAAGCAGTTCGGTGCAGTGCTATTGACCGGGGTAGGGGTAGCCAGGTGGAAAGCATGGCCAGCCGTAGAAAAATGCTTATTGAAATTCTCAATTATAGTGGATTTATCGTGGTGACCGTGTTTCCTATCCTCAGTGCAGTGGGCAGCTGAGAGGAGGTGCTCTTATTCTCCATGGACTCTACAGTGTCCCAGAACTTTTTTGAGTTTGTGTTGCAGGAAGCAAATTTCTGTTTGTAAAAGCTAACCTTGGTTTTTCTAACTGCCTGTGCATACTGGTTTCTAGCTTCCCTGAAAAGTTGCATATCACGGGGCTATTCGATGCTAATGCAGAACGCCATAGGATGTTTTTGTGTTGGTTAAGGGCAGTCAGGTCTGGATAGAACCAAGGACTATATATGATCCTGGTTCTAAATTTCTTGAATGGGGCATGCTTATTTAAGATGGTGAGGAAGGAATTTTAAAAAATAACCAGGCATCCTCTACTGACGGGATGAGGTCGATATCCTTCCAAGATACCCGGGCCAGGTCGATTATAAAGGCCTGCTTGCTGAAGTGTTTCAGGGAGCGTTTGACAGTGATGAGTGGAGGTCGTTCGACCGCTGACCCATTACGGATGCAGGCAATGAGGCAGTGATCGTTGAGATCTTGGTTGAAAACAGCAGAGGTGTATTTAGAGGGCAAGTTGGTTAGGATTGGTATTTGGCGAGACAATAGGCATGAGGCATGTCTGTCTGCATGGCAGCTCCGAGTCGTACACTAGAAGCATTAACTACAGAGACGGAACAACGCAATGTTGTTGAGCGATAACAAGAGCACTCTAAAACTTCACTCTGAGGATGAGTCCCAAATGGCATCCTAGTCCCTACATAGTGCACTACTTTTGACCAGGGCCTATAGGACGAACCGCATCCTAGTCCCTACATAGTGCATTACTTTTGACCAGCACCTATAGGACAAACCACATCCTAGTCCCTACATAGTGCACTACTTTTGACCAGGGGCCTATAGGAAGAACCACATCCTAGTCCCTACATAGTGCACTACTTTTGACCAGCACCTATAGGACGAACCGCATCCTAGTCCCTACATAGTGCACTACTTTTGACCAGAGTCCTATTCCCTACATAGTGCACTACTTTTGACCAGGGGCCTACAGGAAGAACCACATCCTAGTCCCTACATAGTGCACTACTTTTGACCAGAGCCCTATGACACCATGTTCCCTACATAGTGCACTACTTTTGACCAGAACCTATAGGACGAACCACATCCTAGTCCCTACATAGTGCACTACTTTTGACCAGAACCTATAGGACGAACCGCATCCTACTCCCTACATAGTGCACTACTTTTGACCAGAACCTATAGGACGAACCGCATCCTAGTCCCTACATAGTGCACTACTTTTGACCAGGGGTCTATAGGAGAATAGGGGGCCATTTAAGATTACATCTGAGAAAGCCAAGCACAAGGAAGGTCACTAAACTATGTTTACATTTTTAATCCTATTAAAACAATCCCAGAATTCCACAGAATTGGACAAACAAAAATGTTGGTCCACAGCAAAGTCACTTGTAGACTATTTTATTTTTTAATCGTTGTATATTTTTACAGTTGACCGTTTGGATCTGGTGCAGGGTCCTTAAGCATCTGATGGAGACAAGGACCCACGTCACACAAAACATCATGTAAACGATGGCTTTTATCAAAACACCAACAGTAGAAACCCGTTCAAACGATCATTGTCACATCTAGTTTGTTTGGAAAAGCCATTATCGTAACATGTTTAATTTTTTGTTGCGACAGTTCATAACAGTCCAAGCCCAGTTAGCCTGTTAGACCTATAGGGGCAGTATTTCATTTTTGGATAAAAAGACGTGCCCGTTTTTAGCGCAATATTTTGTCACGAAAAGATGCTCGACTATGCTTGGAATTGATAGTTTTGGAAAGAAGACACTCTGACGTTTCCAGAACTGCAAAGATTTTCACTGTGAGTGCCATAGAACAAAATCTACAGGCAAAACCAAGATGTTTGAGCGACCAGGAAATCAACAGGATTTCTGACGGCACGTTTTCCATGATCGCCTTATATGGCTGTGAATGCGACAGGAATGAACGGACACTTCCTATCGTTTCCCCCAGGTGTCTGCAGCATTGTGACGTATTTGTAGGCATATCATTGGAAGATTGACCATAAGAGCCTACAATTACCAAGTGTCCCGCATGGTGTCTGCGTGGAAATTGGTGCGCAAAAGTCAGGTACCAGTATTTTTCCATCCGAATCAGAGAAGAATGCACGCTTCCAGGGACGGCATTTCAATGAAGAGATATATGACAAAACACCTTGAGGATTGATTCAAACAACGTTTTCCATGTTTCAGTCGATATTATGGAGTTAATTCGGAAAAAAGTTTGACGTGTAGGTGACTGAATTTTCGGTTAGTTTCGGTAGCCAAATGCATAGTAACAAACGGAACGTTGTGTCCTACACAAGATTCTTTCAGGAAAAACTGGACATCTGCTATGTAACTGAGAGTCTCCTCATTGAAACATCTGAAGTTCTTCAAAGGTAAATTATTTTATTTGATCCCTTTGCTGGTTTTTGTGAATATGTTGCGTGCTAAATGCTAACGCTAAATGCTAAGCTAGCTATCACCACTCTTACACAAATTATTGATTTTCTCTGGTTATAAAGCATATTTTGAAAATCTGAGACGACAGGATTGTTAAGAAAAGGATAAGCTTGAGGGCAGGCATATTTATTTCATTTCATTTGCAATTTTTAGAAATCGCTAATGTTGCGTTATGGTAATGAGCTTGAGGCTGTAGTCACGATCCGCATGCGGGATGGGGGCGGCCTCAGAGGGCTCCAGGCTTATGAAACAGACGTGGGAATGTACATACACAGTCTACAAACTGCTACTGGAGCTTATCCCCTATTTCTCAAGACTGAAGAGAAGTGTTACTGACCGTACTAGGAAGCCAATGTTAGATTTGTTAGCTCAGTGCCATCAGTGGATACCTAGCCGGCATCTCACGGCATCTAGCAGCACTGGGTAGCAGCAGTAGTAATAGATAGTAGTATATACTAACTGGTAGAAGTGGTTATAGTAATAGATAGTAGTATATACTAACTGGTAGAAGTGGTTATAGTAATAGATAGTAGTATATTCTAGCAGGTAGAAGTGGTTATAGTAATAGATAGTAGTATATACTAACTGGTAGAAGTGGTTATAGTAATAGATAGTAGTATATTCTAGCAGGTAGAGCCGGTAGTAGCAGCCCCACCCACTGAGCACAGACGTCATCTCAACGTCTAATTTTGATTTACATTTAGTTGAGTCCACTACGTAGTTGAGTTGTCCACTACTGTGAATTCAACGTGAAATGAACAAAACGTTTCACCATGTCATTGAATTGAGGTTAACAGTTGGTGACATTTACATTGATTACTTTTTTTCAAATCCAATCACTTTTCAACGTTGTTTCAACGTTGATTCAACCCGTTTTTTGGCCAGTTGGGCAGCGGATCAGTCAGTTTCTCCCATCCCTGGTCTTACCGGGGCCTCGACAGCGTTGTTCCCGTTCCCCATGGTGCCTCAGGGCAGACAGGCAGAGCAGGGGATGCCCAAAACAAAGCCCAGTCTCATCGGCTGGAGCTGTCTGAAACACAGCAGCAGAGTCACCTGCAGTCGCAGAGAGAGTGGAAGGGAGCTGTAATCTGTAGTAGACTATAGTAGCAGAAGGTACCCAGAGAGGACTATAGTAGCAGAAGGTACCCAGAGAGGACTATAGTAGCAGAAGGTACCCAGAGAGGACTATAGTAGCAGAAGGTACCCAGAGAGGACTATAGTAGCAGAAGGTACCCAGAGAGGACTATAGTAGCAGAAGGTACCCAGAGAGGACTATATTAGCAGAAGGTACCCAGAGAGGACTATAGTAGCAGAAGGTACCCAGAGAGGACTATAGGAGCAGAAGGTACCCAGAGAGGACTATAGTAGCAGAAGGTACCCAGAGAGGACTATATCTATATTAGCAGAAGGTACCCAGAGAGGACTATAGTAGCAGAAGGTACCCAGAGAGGACCATATTAGCAGAAGGTACCCAGAGAGGACTATAGTGGCAGAAGGTACCCAGAGAGGACTATAGTAGCAGAAGGTACCCAGAGAGGACTATAGTAGCAGAAGGTACCCAGAGAGGACTATAGTAGCAGAAGGTACCCAGAGAAGACTATATTAGCAGAAGGTACCCAGAGAGGACCATATTAGCAGAAGGTACACAGAGAGGACTATAGTAGCAGAAGGTACCCAGAGAGGACTATAGTAGCAGAACGTACCCAGAGAGGACTATAGTAGCAGAAGGTACCCAGAGAGGACTATAGTAGCAGAAGGTACCCAGAGAAGACTATATTAGCAGAAGGTACCCAGAGAGGACTATAGTAGCAGAAGGTACCCAGAGAGGACTATATTAGCAGAAGGTACCCAGAGAAGACTATAGTAGCAGAAGGTACCCAGAGAGGACTATAGGAGCAGAACGTACCCAGAGAGGACTATATTAGCAGAAGGTACCCAGAGAGGACTATAGTAGCAGAAGGTACCCAGAGAGGACTATAGCAGCAGAAGGTACCCAGAGAGGACTATAGTAGCAGAAGGTACCCAGAGAGGACTATAGTAGCAGAACGTACCCAGAGCGGACTATAGTAGCAGAAGGTACCCAGAGAAGACTATAGTAGCAGAAGGTACCCAGAGAGGACTATAGTAGCAGAAGGTACCCAGAGAGGACTATAGCAGCAGAAGGTACCCAGAGAGGACTATAGTAGCAGAAGGTACCCAGAGAGGACTATAGTAGCAGAACGTACCCAGAGAGGACTATAGTAGCAGAAGGTACCCAGAGAAGACTATAGTAGCAGAAGGTACCCAGAGAGGACTATATTAGCAGAAGGTACCCAGAGAGGACTATAGTAGCAGAAGGTACCCAGAGAGGACTATAGTAGCAGAAGGTACCCAGAGAGGACTATAGTAGCAGAAGGTACCCAGAGAGGACTATAGTAGCAGAAGGTACCCAGAGAGGACTATAGTAGCAGAAGGTACCCAGAGAGGACTATATTAGCAGAAGGTACCCAGAGAAGACTATAGGAGCAGAAGGTACCCAGAGAGGACTATATTAGCAGAAGGTACCCAGAGAAGACTATAGGAGCAGAAGGTACCCAGAGAGGACTATATTAGCAGAAGGTACCCAGAGAGGACTATATTAGCAGAAGGTACCCAGAGAAGACTATAGTAGCAGAAGGTACCCAGAGAGGACTATAGTAGCAGAAGGTACCCAGAGAGGACTATAGTAGCAGAAGGTACCCAGAGAGGACTATAGTAGCAGAAGGTACCCAGAGAGGACTATAGGAGCAGAAGGTACCCAGAGAGGACTATAGGAGCAGAAGGTACCCAGAGAGGACTATAGTAGCAGAAGGTACCCAGAGAGGACTATAGGAGCAGAAGGTACCCAGAGAGGACTATAGTAGCAGAAGGTACCCAGAGAGGACTATAGGAGCAGAAGGTACCCAGAGAGGACTATAGTAGCAGAAGGTACCCAGAGAGGACTATATTAGCAGAAGGTACCCAGAGAGGACTATAGTAGCAGAAGGTACCCAGAGAGGACTATAGTAGCAGAAGGTACCCAGAGAGGACTATAGTAGCAGAAGGTACCCAGAGAGGACTATAGTAGCAGAAGGTACCCAGAGAGGACTATAGTAGCAGAAGGTACCCAGAGAGGACTATAGTAGCAGAAGGTACCCAGAGAGGACTATAGTAGCAGAAAGTACCCAGAGAGGACTATAGTAGCAGAAGGTACCCAGAGAGGACTATAGTAGCAGAAAGTACCCAGAGAGGACTATAGTAGCAGAAGGTACCCAGAGAGGACTATATTAGCAGAAGGTACCCAGAGAAGACTATATTAGCAGAAGGTACCCAGAGAGGACTATAGTAGCAGAAGGTACCCAGAGAGGACTATAGTAGCAGAAAGTACCCAGAGAGGACTATATTAGCAGAAGGTACCCAGAGAAGACTATATTAGCAGAAGGTACCCAGAGAGGACTATAGTAGCAGAAGGTACCCAGAGAGGACTATAGTAGCAGAAGGTACCCAGAGAGGACTATAGTAGCAGAACGTACCCAGAGAGGACTATAGTAGCAGAAGGTACCCAGAGAGGACTATAGTAGCAGAAGGTACCCAGAGAGGACTATATTAGCAGAAGGTACCCAGAGAGGACTATAGGAGCAGAAGGTACCCAGAGAGGACTATAGTAGCAGAAGGTACCCAGAGAGGACTATAGTAGCAGAAGGTACCCAGAGAGGACTATATTAGCAGAAGGTACCCAGAGAGGACTATAGGAGCAGAAGGTACCCAGAGAAGACTATAGTAGCAGAAGGTACCCAGAGAGGACTATAGTAGCAGAAGGTACCCAGAGAGGACTATATTAGCAGAAGGTACCCAGAGAGGACTATAGTAGCAGAAGGTACCCAGAGAGGACTATAGTAGCAGAAGGTACCCAGAGAGGACTATAGTAGCAGAAGGTACCCAGAGAGGACTATATTAGCAGAAGGTACCCAGAGAGGACTATAGGAGCAGAAGGTACCCAGAGAGGACTATAGGAGCAGAAGGTACCCAGAGAGGACTATAGAAGCAGAAGGTACCCAGAGAAGACTATAGTAGCAGAAGGTACCCAGAGAGGACTATAGGAGCAGAACGTACCCAGAGAGGACTATATTAGCAGAAGGTACCCAGAGAGGACTATATTAGCAGAAGGTACCCAGAGAGGACTATATTAGCAGAAGGTACCCAGAGAGGACTATATTAGCAGAAGGTACCCAGAGAAGACTATAGTAGCAGAAGGTACCCAGAGAGGACTATAGTAGCAGAAGGTACCCAGAGAGGACTATATTAGCAGAAGGTACCCAGAGAGAGTGAAGGGGAGCTGTAGTCTGTCGCTGGTATAATAGGCTAGTCCCCTAACAAGTCTCACAGACATTCCTACCGGTCAGGATTACTGATGCTGGGCTGTCTAACATAGTTAGGCGTGAGTGAGAATGAAAGAGAAAGAAAGACTCTGGTCATGTGTTGAGATTAGGGGCCCTGTGTCCTCAAAGCTTTCTTCTTTTTTACCCTCTCTCCCTCCCTCCCTCCCCCTCTCTCTCTCCCTCCCTCCCCCCCTCTCTCTCTCTCTCCCCACCTCCCCTCTCTCTCTCCCACCCTCCCCCTCTCCCTCCCTCCCCTCTCTCTCTCTCCCTCCCTCTCCCTCCCTCCCTCCCTCCCTCCCTCGCTCTCTCTCTCCACAATTGTTTCACTTCCGGTTCAGTTTAGTTGACCGGGGTATCGTCACTGGGATACATCACATCACGTTGAGTCAAATCAATACCTAGAGATCACATTCTGCACCAATCAGCAGTCTCCTTCCTCACCAGCAGGTAAACTCCCTCTGTAGTCTGGTCTCCTTCACCACCAGCAGGTAAACTCCCTCTTTACCTCTGTAGTCTGGTCTCCTTCACCACCAGCAGGTAAACTCCCTCTGTAGTCTGGTCTCCTTCACCACCAGCAGGTAAACTCCCTCTGTAGTCTGGTCTCCTTCACCACCAGCAGGTAAACTCCCTCTGTAGTCTGGTCTCCTTCATCACCAGCAGGTAAACTCCTCTGTAGTCTGGTCTCCTTCCCCACCAGCAGGTAAACTCCCTCTTTACCTCTGTAGTCTGGTCTCCCCTCCCCACCAGCAGGTAAACTCCTCTTTACCTCTGTAGTCTGGTCTCCTTCACCACCAGCAGGTAAACTCCTCTGTAGTCTGGTCTCCTTCCCCACCAGCAGGTAAACTCCTCTTTACCTCTGTAGTCTGGTCTCCTTCCCCACCAGCAGGTAAACTCCCTCTGTAGTCTGGTCTCCTTCACCACCAGCAGGTAAACTCCCTCTTTACCTCTGTAGTCTGGTCTCCTTCACCACCAGCAGGTAAACTCCCTCTTTACCTCTGTAGTCTGGTCTCCTTCACCACCAGCAGGTAAACTCCCTCTTTACCTCTGTAGTCTGGTCTCCTTCCCCCACCAGCAGGTAAACTCCCTCTGTAGTCTGGTCTCCTTCACCACCAGCAGGTAAACTCCCTCTTTACCTCTGTAGTCTGGTCTCCTTCACCACCAGCAGGTAAACTCCTCTTTACCTCTGTAGTCTGGTCTCCTTCCCCACCAGCAGGTAAACTCCTCTTTACCTCTGTAGTCTGGTCTCCTTCACCACCAGCAGGTAAACTCCCTCTTTACCTCTGTAGTCTGGTCTCCTTCACCACCAGCAGGTAAACTCCTCTGTAGTCTGGTCTCCTTCACCACCAGCAGGTAAACTCCTCTGTAGTCTGGTCTCCTTCACCACCAGCAGGTAAACTCCCTCTTTACCTCTGTAGTCTGGTCTCCTTCACCACCAGCAGGTAAACTCCTCTTTACCTCTGTAGTCTGGTCTCCTTCACCACCAGCAGTTAAACTCCCTCTGTAGTCTGGTCTCCTTCACCACCAGCAGTTAAACTCCCTCTGTAGTCTGGTCTCCTTCACCACCAGCAGGTAAACTCCCTCTGTAGTCTGGTCTCCTTCACCACCAGCAGGTAAACTCCTCTTTACCTCTGTAGTCTGGTCTCCTTCCCCACCAGCAGGTAAACTCCCTCTTTACCTCTGTAGTCTGGTCTCCTTCACCACCAGCAGGTAAACTCCCTCTTTACCTCTGTAGTCTGGTCTCCTTCACCACCAGCAGGTAAACTCCCTCTTTACCTCTGTAGTCTGGTCTCCTTCCCCACCAGCAGGTAAACTCCTCTTTACCTCTGTAGTCTGGTCTCCTTCACCACCAGCAGGTAAACTCCTCTTTACCTCTGTAGTCTGGTCTCCTTCATCACCAGCAGGTAAACTCCCTCTTTACCTCTGTAGTCTGGTCTCCTTCACCACCAGCAGGTAAACTCCCTCTTTACCTCTGTAGTCTGGTCTCCTTCACCACCAGCAGGTAAACTCCTCTTTACCTCTGTAGTCTGGTCTCCTTCACCACCAGCAGTTAAACTCCCTCTGTAGTCTGGTCTCCTTCACCACCAGCAGGTAAACTCCCTCTGTAGTCTGGTCTCCTTCACCACCAGCAGGTAAACTCCTCTGTAGTCTGGTCTCCTTCACCACCAGCAGGTAAACTCCCTCTTACCTCTGTAGTCTGGTCTCCTTCCCCACCAGCAGGTAAACTCCCTCTTTACCTCTGTAGTCTGGTCTCCTTCACCACCAGCAGGTAAACTCCCTCTTTACCTCTGTAGTCTGGTCTCCTTCACCACCAGCAGTTAAACTCCCTCTGTAGTCTGGTCTCCTTCACCACCAGCAGGTAAACTCCCTCTTTACCTCTGTAGTCTGGTCTCCTTCCCCACCAGCAGGTAAACTCCCTCTTTACCTCTGTAGTCTGGTCTCCTTCACCACCAGCAGGTAAACTCCCTCTTTACCTCTGTAGTCTGGTCTCCTTCCCCACCAGCAGGTAAACTCCCTCTGTAGTCTGGTCTCCTTCACCACCAGCAGGTAAACTCCCTCTTTACCTCTGTAGTCTGGTCTCCTTCACCACCAGCAGGTAAACTCCCCCTTTACCTCTGTAGTCTGGTCTCCTTCACCACCAGCAGGTAAACTCCCTCTTTACGTCTGTAGTCTGGTCTCATTCACCACCAGCAGGTAAACTCCCTCTTTACCTCTGTAGTCTGGTCTCCTTCACCACCAGCAGGTAAAATCTCCCTCTTTACCTCTGTAGTCTGGTCTCCTTCACCACCAGCAGGTAAACTCCCTCTTTACCTCTGTGGTCTGGTCTCCTTCCCCACCAGCAGGTAAACTCCTCTTTACCTCTGTAGTCTGGTCTCCTTCACCACCAGCAGGTAAACTCCCTCTTTTACCTCTGTAGTCTGGTCTCCTTCACCACCAGCAGGTAAACTCCTCTTTACCTCTGTAGTCTGGTCTCCTTCCCCACCAGCAGGTAAACTCCCCTTTACCTCTGTAGTCTGGTCTCCTTCACCACCAGCAGGTAAACTCCTCTTTACCTCTGTAGTCTGGTCTCCTTCACCACCAGCAGGTAAACTCCCTCTTTACGTCTGTAGTCTGGTCTCATTCACCACCAGCAGGTAAACTCCTCTTTACCTCTGTAGTCTGGTCTCCTTCACCACCAGCAGGTAAACTCCCTCTGTAGTCTGGTCTCCTTCACCACCAGCAGGTAAACTCCCTCTTTACCTCTGTAGTCTGTTCTCCTTCCCCACCAGCAGGTAAACTCCCTCTGTAGTCTGGTCTCCTTCCCCACCAGCAGGTAAACTCCCTCTGTAGTCTGGTCTCCTTCCCCACCAGCAGGTAAACTCCCTCTGTAGTCTGGTCTCCTTCACCACCAGCAGGTAAACTCCCTCTTTACCTCTGTAGTCTGGTCTGCTTCACCACCAGCAGGTAAACTCCCTCTTTACCTCTGTAGTCTGGTCTCCTTCACCACCAGCAGGTAAACTCCCTCTGTAGTCTGGTCTCCTTCACCACCAGCAGTGGAAACTCCCTCTGTAGTCTGGTCTCCTTCCCCACCAGCAGGTAAACTCCTCTTTACCTCTGTAGTCTGGTCTCCTTCACCACCAGCAGGTAAACTCCCTCTTTACCTCTGTAGTCTGGTCTCCTTCACCACCAGCAGGTAAACTCCCCTTTACCTCTGTAGTCTGGTCTCCTTCACCACCAGCAGGTAAACTCCTCTTTACCTCTGTAGTCTGGTCTCCTTCACCACCAGCAGGTAAACTCCCTCTTTACCTCTGTAGTCTGGTCTCCCTTCACCACCAGCAGGTAAACTCCCTCTTTACCTCTGTAGTCTGGTCTCCTTCATCACCAGCAGGTAAACTCCCTCTTTACCTCTGTAGTCTGGTCTCCTTCACCACCAGCAGGTAAACTCCCTCTTTACCTCTGTAGTCTGGTCTCCTTCACCACCAGCAGGTAAACTCCCTCTTTACCTCAGTAGTCTGGTCTCCTTCACCACCAGCAGGTAAACTCCCTCTGTAGTCTGGTCTCCTTCACCACCAGCAGGTAAACTCCCTCTTTACCTCTGTAGTCTGGTCTCCTTCATCACCAGCAGGTAAACTCCCTCTGTAGTCTGGTCTCCTTCACCACCAGCAGGTAAACTCCCTCTGTAGTCTGGTCTCCTTCACCACCAGCAGGTAAACTCCCTCTGTAGTCTGGTCTCCTTCACCACCAGCAGGTAAACTCCCTCTTTACCTCTGTAGTCTGGTCTCCTTCCCCACCAGCAGGTAAACTCCCTCTTTACCTCTGTAGTCTGGTCTCCTTCATCACCAGCAGGTAAACTCCTCTTTACCTCTGTAGTCTGGTCTCCTTCATCACCAGCAGGTAAACTCCTCTTTACCTCTGTAGTCTGGTCTCCTTCCCCACCAGCAGGTAAACTCCCTCTTTACCTCTGTAGTCTGGTCTCCTTCACCACCAGCAGGTAAACTCCCTCTTTACCTCTGTAGTCTGGTCTCCTTCCCCACCAGCAGGTAAACTCCCTCTTTACCTCTGTAGTCTGGTCTCCTTCACCACCAGCAGGTAAACTGGTTGCTATGTTACCATACCCGGTCTGCTAGGTGGTTGCTATGTTACCATACCCGGTCTGCTCGGTGGTTGCTATGTTACCATACCCGGTCTGCTAGGTGGTTGCTATGTTACCATACCCGGTCTGCTAGGTGGTTGCTATGTTACCATACCCAGTCTGATAGGTGGTTGCTATGATACCATACCCAGTCTGATAGGTGGTTGCTATGTTACCATACCCAGTCTGCTTGGTGGTTGCTACTTAAAGTACCCCAGGACATTCACAGTATTAGGCAAGACTACCTTCCCGTCTTGTGTAGACAGACCTGCGACCAGGCTACAGACAGATCTAGGACCAGGCTACAGACAGACCTGGGACCAGGCTACAGACAGACCTGGGACCAGGCAACAGACAGATCTAGGACCAGGCTACAGACAGATCTAGGACCAGGCTACAGACAGATCTAGGACCAGGCTACAGACAGATCTAGGACCAGGCTACAGACAGACCTGGGACCAGGCTACAGACAGACCTGGGACCAGGCAACAGACAGACCTGGGACCAGGCTACAGACAGATCTAGGACCAGGCTACAGACAGACCTAGGACCAGGCTACAGACAGATCTGGGACCAGGCTACAGACAGACCTGGGACCAGGCTACAGACAGACCTGCGACCAGGCTACAGACAGACCTGGGACCAGGCTACAGACAGATCTAGGACCAGGCTACAGACAGACCTGGGACCAGGCTACAGACAGATCTAGGACCAGGCTACAGACAGACCTGGGACCAGGCTACAGACCGACCTGGGACCAGGCTACAGACAGATCTAGGACCAGGCTACAGACAGATCTAGGACCAGGCTACAGACAGACCTGGGACCAGGCTACAGACAGACCTGGGACCAGGCTACAGACAGACCTGGGACCAGGCTACAGACAGACCTGGGACCAGGCTACAGACAGATCTAACCCCCAGGCTACAGACAGACCTGGGACCAGGCTACAGACAGACCTGATACCAGCCTCAACAATCAGCTCCTATCGTCAGATTAATACCAGTCTGAACATCCAGCTCCTATCCTCAGATTAATACCAGCCTGAACAACCAGCTCCTATCCTCAGATTAATACCAGCCTCAACAACCAGCTCCTATCGTCAGATTAATACCAGCCTCAACAACCAGCTCCTATCCTCAGATTAATACCAGCCTGAACAACCAGCTTCTATCGTCAGATTAATACCAGCCTCAACAACCAGCTCCTATCATCAGATTAATACCAGCCTGAACAACCAGCTCCTATCATCAGATTAATAGCAGCCTCAACAACCAGCTCCTATCATCAGATTAATACCAGCCTGAACAACCAGCTCCTATCATCAGATTAATAGCAGCCTCAACAACCAGCTCCTATCATCAGATTAATACCAGTCTCAACAACCAGCTCCTATCGTCAGATTAATACCAGCCTGAACAACCAGCTCCTATCATCTGATTAATACCAGCCTCAACAACCAGCTCCTATCGTCAGATTAATACCAGCCTCAACAACCAGCTCCTATCGTCAGATTAATACCAGCCTCAACAGCCAGCTGATACCAGCCTCAACAATCAGCTCCTATCGTCAGATTAATACCAGCCGGAACAACCAGCTCCTATCATCAGATTAATACCAGCCTCAACAACCAGCCTCAACAACCAGCTCCTATCGTCAGATTAATACCAGCCTGAACAACCAGCTCCTATCCTCAGATTAATACCAGCCTGAACAACCAGCTCCTATCGTCAGATTAATACCAGCCTCAACAACCAGCTGATACCAGCCTCGACAATCAGCTCCTATCGTCAGATTAATACCAGCCGGAACAACCAGCTCCTATCATCAGATTAATACCAGCCTCAACAACCAGCTGATACCAGCCTCAACAACCAGCTCCTATCATCAGATTAATACCAGCCTCAACAACCAGCTCCTATCGTCAGATTAATACCAGCCTCAACAACCAGCTCCTATCATCAGATTAATACCAGCCTGAACAACCAGCTCCTATCATCAGATTAATAGCAGCCTCAACAACCAGCTCCTATCATCAGATTAATACCAGCCTCAACAACCAGTTCCTATCGTCAGATTAATACCAGCCTGAACAACCAGCTCCTATCATCTGATTAATACCAGCCTCAACAACCAGCTCCTATCGTCAGATTAATACCAGCCTCAACAACCAGCTCCTATCGTCAGATTAATACCAGCCTCAACAGCCAGCTGATACCAGCCTCAACAATCAGCTCCTATCGTCAGATTAATACCAGCCTCAACAACCAGCCTGAACAACCAGCTCCTATCGTTAGATTAATACCAGCCTGAAGAACCAGCCTGAACAACCAGCTCCTATCGTCAGATTAATACCAGCCTGAACAACCAGCTCCTATCGTCAGATTAATACCAGCCTCAACAACCAGCTCCTATCGTCAGATTAATACCAGCCTGAACAACCAGCTCCTATTGTCAGATTAATACCAGCCGGAACAACCAGCTCCTATCGGCAGATTAATACCAGCCTGAACAACCAGCTCCTATCGTCAGATTAATACCAGCCTGAACAACCAGCTCCTATTGTCAGATTAATACCAGCCTCAACAACCAGCTCCTATCGTCATGTTTAACATGACTTTTGAGTGACTACCTCCTCTCTGTACCCCAAACATAGAATTGTCTGTAAGGTTCCACAGTCGAGCATTACATTTCAAACACAGATTCAACCACAAAGACCAAGGAGGTTTTCCAATGCCTCGCAAAGAATGACATCTATTGGTAGAGGGGTAAACATAAAAAAGCAGACACTGAATATCCCTTTGAGCATGGTGACGTTATTAATTACACTTTGGATGGTGTATCAATACACCCTGTCACTACAAAGATACAGGCGTCCTTCTTAAGTGAGTTGCCGGAGAGGAAGGAAACCGCTCATGGATTTCATCATTAGGACAATGGTGACTTTAAAACAGTTGCAGAGTTTAATGGCTGTGATAGGAGAAAACTGAGGATGGATCAACAACATTGTAGTTACTCCACAATACTAACCTAAATGACAGAGTGAAAAGGAGGAAGCCTGTACAGAAAAAAACATATGACAAACATGCATCCTGTTTGCAACAAGCCACTAAAGTAATACTGATTCAAAAAAAAGCAAGTACCTTTTTGTTCCGTATACAAAGTGTTCGCAATCTCAATTACAGTCCACACTGTCCTTTCCCACCTGGCCAAAAGGAGAATCTGTTCATTGACTACAGCTCAGCGTTCAACACCATTGTGCCCTCAAAGCTCAACACTAAGCTAAGGACCCTGGGACTAAACACTGCCCTCTACAACTGGATCCTGGGACTAAACACCTCCCTCTGCAACTGGACCCTGGGACTGAACACCTCCCTCTACAACTGGACCCTGGGACTGAACACCTCCCTCTGGACCCTGGGACTAAACACCTCCCTCTGGATCCTGGGACTAAACACCTCCCTCTGCAACTGGATCCTGGGACTAAACACCTCCCTCTGGACACTGGGACTAAACACCTCCCTCTGGGACTAAACACCTCCCTCTGGATCCTGGGACTAAACACCTCCCTCTGCAACTGGACCCTGGGACTAAACACCTCCCTCTGGATCCTGGGACTAAACACCTCCCTCTGGATCCTGGGACTAAACACCTCCCTCTGGGACTAAACACCTCCCTCTGGATCCTGGGACTAAACACCTCCCTCTGGACCCTGGGACTAAACACCTCCCTCTGGGACTAAACACCTCCCTCTGGGACTAAACACCTCCCTCTGCAACTGGAACCTGGGACTGAACACCTCCCTCTGCAACTGGATCCTGGGACTAAACACCTCCCTCTGGGACTAAACACCTCCCTCTGCAACTGGACCCTGGGACTGAACACCTCCCTCTGCAACTGGATCCTGGGACTATACACCTCCCTCTGGGACTAAACACCTCCCTCTGCAACTGGACCCTGGGACTAAACACCTCCCTCTGGGACTGGAGCCTGGGACTAAACACCTCCCTCTGGACCCTGGGACTGAACACCTCCCTCTGCAACTGGACCCTGAGACTAAACACCTCCCTCTGCAACTGGACCCTGGGACTGAACACCTCCCTCTGCAACTGGATCCTGGGACTAAACACCTCCCTCTGGGACTAAACACCTCCCTCTGCAACTGGACCCTGGGACTAAACACCTCCCTCTGGGACTGGAGCCTGGGACTAAACACCTCCCTCTGGACCCTGGGACTGAACACTTCCCTCTGCAACTGGACCCTGAGACTAAACACCTCCCTCTGCAACTGGACCCTGGGACTAAACACCTCCCTCTGGACCCTGGGACTAAACACCTCCCTCTGGAACCTGGGACTAAACACCTCCCTCTGGACCCTGGGACTGAACACCTCCCTCTGGACCCTGGGACTGAACACCTCCCTCTGCAACTGGACCCTGGGACTAAACACCTCCCTCTGGACCCTGGGACTAAACACCTCCCTCTGGACCCTGGGACTGAACACCTCCCTCTGCAACTGGACCCTGGGACTGAACACCTCCCTCTGGACCCTGGGACTAAACACCTCCCTCTGGACCCTGGGACTAAACACCTCCCTCTGGACCCTGGGACTAAACACCTCCCTCTGGACCCTGGGACTAAACACCTCCCTCTGGACCCTGGGACTAAACACCTCCCTCTGCAACAGGATCCTGGACTTCCTGAACTTCATTAAGTTTGCTGACGACACAACATTGGTAGGCCTGATCACCGACAACGATGAGACAGAGCACTGGCAGTCTGATGCCAGGACAACAACCTCTCCCTAAATGTGAGAAAGACAAAGGAGCTGATCGTGGACTACAGGAAAAGGAGAACATGCCCCCATTCTCATCGACGGGGCTGCAGTGGAGCAGGTTGAGAGCTCCATGTTCCTTGGTATCCACATCACCAACAAACTATCATGGTCCTTGGTGTCCACATCACCAACAAACTATCATTGTCCTTGGTGTCCACATCACCAACAAACTATCATGGTCCTTGGTGTCCACATCACCAACAAACTATCATGGTCCTTGGTGTCCACATCACCAACAAACTATCATGGTCCTTGGTGTCCACATCACCAACAAACTAACATGGTCCTTGGTGTCCACATCACCAACAAACTATCATGGTCCTTGGTGTCCACATCACCAACAAACTAGCATGGTCCTTGGTGTCCACATCACCAACAAACTAACATGGTCCTTGGTGTCCACATCACCAACAAACTAACATGGTCCTTGGTGTCCACATCACCAACAAACTATCATGGTCCTTGGTGTCCACATCACCAACAAACTAGCATGGTCCTTGGTGTCCACATCACCAACAAACTATCATGGTCCAAGCACACCAAGACAGTCGTGAAGAGGGCATGACAACGCCTATTCCTCCTCAGGAGACTGAAAAGATTTGGCATGGGTCCTCAGATCCTCAAAAAGTTCTACATCTGCACCATCGAGAATATCCTGACTGGTTGCATCACCGCCTGGTATGGTAATTGCTCGGCCTCCGACCACAAGGCACTACAGTAGTGCGTATGGCCCAGTACATCACCGGGGCAAAGCTTCCTGCTATCCAGGACCTCTATACCAGGCGGTGTCAGAGGAAGGCCCTAAAAACTGTCAAAGACTCCAACCACCCAAGTCATAGACTGTTCTCGATGTTACCTCACGGCAAGTGGTAACAATGCACCAAGTCTGGAACCAACAGGACCCTGAACAGCTTCTACCCCCCAAGCCATAAGACTGCTAAATAAGTTATTCCGGGTAGCTATTGGTTAACTAATCTGCATTGACCCTTTCTTGACTCATCACATACACTGCTGTTGCTGTTTATTATCTATCCTGTTACCGAGTCACTTTATCCCGACCTACAGCGCCTTCGGAAAGTATTCAGACCCCTGGACTTTTTCCACATTTTGTTACATTACAGCCTCATTCTAAAACAATACCCCATAACGACGATAAGTGGAAACAGGTTTTTAGATTGGTTTGCAAATGTATAAAAAATAATAATAATAATAACAATACCTAGTTTAGATAGGTATTCAGACACAGATCTGCCCATCCCACTGGTACACTGAGAGTCCCTAAAGTATTTGAACCTGTCTGGTAACACTGTCAATCTGAACTACTGTCTGTGTATATGCACACAGCCCTGTCCTATGAATAGGGCTCTATGCACACAGCCCTGTCCTATGAATAGGGCTCTATGCACACAGCCCTGTCCTATGAATAGGGCTCTATGCACACAGCCCTGTCCTATGAATAGGGCTCTATGCACACAGCCCTGTCCTATGAACAGGGCTCTATGCACACAGCCCTGTCCTATTAATGTCCTATTAATAGGGCTCTATGCACACAGCCCTGTCCTATGGATAGGGCAATATGCACACAGCCCTGTCCTATGAATAGGGCTCTATGCACACAGCCCTGTCCTATGAATAGGGCTCTATGCACACAGCCCTGTCCTATGAATAGGGCTCTATGCACACAGCCCTGTCCTATGAATAGGGCTCTATGCACACAGCCCTGTCCTATGAATAGGGCTCTATGCACACAGCCCTGTCCTATGAATAGGGCTCTATGCACACAGCCCTGTCCTATGAATAGGGCTCTATGCACACAGCCCTGTCCTATGAATAGGGCTCTATGCACACAGCCCTGTCCTATGAATATGGCTCTATGCACACAGCCCTGTCCTATTAATAGGGCTCTATGCACACAGCCCTGTCCTATGAATAGGGCTCTATGCACACAGCCCTGTCCTATGAACAGGGCTCTATGCACACAGCCCTGTCCTATTAATGTCCTATTAATAGGGCTCTATGCACACAGCCCTGTCCTATGGATAGGGCTCTATGCACACAGTCCTGTCCTATGGATAGGGCAATATGCACACAGCCCTGTCCTATGGATAGGGCTCTATGCACACAGCCCTGTCCTATGGATAGGGCAATATGCACACAGTCCTGTCCTATGGATAGGGCTCTATGCACACAGTCCTGTCCTATGGATAGGGCAATATGCACACAGCCCTGTCCTATGGATAGGGCTCTATGCACACAGCCCTGTCCTATGAATAGGGCTCTATGCACACAGTCCTATCCTATGGATAGGGCAATATGCACACAGTCCTGTCCTATGAATAGGGCTCTATGCACACAGTCCTGTCCTATGAATAGGGCTCTATGCACACAGCCCTGTCCTATGAATAGGGCTCTATGCACACAGTCCTGTCCTATGAATAGGGCTCTATGCACACAGCCCTGTCCTATGGATAGGGCAATATGCACACAGTCCTGTCCTATGGATAGGGCTCTATGCACACAGTCCTGTCCTATGGATAGGGCTCTATGCACACAGCCCTGTCCTATGGATAGGGCTCTATGCACACAGCCCTGTCCTATGAATAGGGCTCTATGCACACAGCCCTGTCCTATGAATAGGGCTCTATGCACACAGCCCTGTCCTATGAATAGGGCTCTATGCACACAGCCCTGTCCTATGAATAGGGCTCTATGCACACAGTCCTGTCCTATGGATAGGGCAATATGCACACAGTCCTGTCCTATGGATAGGGCTCTATGCACACAGTCCTGTCCTATGGATAGGGCTCTATGCACAAACAAAAAAAACAGCTAATTATTGTATTGTCTTCTCAATCTGAGCTCAAGTTTTCTATACCAGAACCAAGCGGTTCTAAGGGGAGAACACATAGAAGGGTTATGTCACTCTGAAGCATAGCAAAGTAGTTCAGAGAACCAGGAAACACTCAGGCCTGTACTGTCACTGAGCACATGTGAAACATTAACTGAATACAGGACAACAACAACAACAACGAGAAAGACAAACGATAAGTTACAAAGATCTTGAACTCACCCGACACTAACAAGATGATGCACTGCAATATTATTCCAATCTCGGGTTCTGCTACGACCTTGTTCAGTCAACGTTCCAGTTCCCGTTTACTCGTGTTATTGACGGTGCTGTCTATCTCTCTCACCCTCCTCTGTCTGAAGAAGGCACTGTTGTCTTGCTATATCTGTTCTCTGAGAGGGACGGAGGGAGAGAGGTGGGGAGGGAGAGAGAGGTGGGGAGGGAGAGAGGTGGGGAGGGGAGGGAGAGAGGTGGGGAGGGAGAGAGGTGGGGAGGGGAGGGAGAGAGGTGGGGAGGGGAGGGAAGGTTGCGAAAGAACAGGAGCTAGATAGGCAATGTCTGCTGCTGTTAGTAGGGGGTGGGAGACCAAGGGGAGGATAGAGAGGGGGACAGGGAGGAGGGGAGAGGTTGTGGGGAGAGAGAGGGAGACAGGGAGGAGGGGAGAGGCAGTGGGGGGAGAGAGGGAGGAGGGGAGAGGCTGTGGGGAGAGAGAGGGAGACAGGGAGGGGGAGAGGCAGTGGGGGGAGAGAGGGGGACAGGGAGGAGGGGAAAGGTTGCCATGACATTATTAGGATGCCTGAGAGTCAGCTGGGGTGGACAGGGGCATCCTATCGCCCTCCTTTATCAGACTTCCTCCTTTATGCCCCTCTCTCTCTCTCTCTCTCTCTCTCTCTCTCTCTCTCTCTCTCTCTCTCTCTCTCTCTCTCATCCTCTCTTTATGCCCCCCTCTCTCTCTCACTCTCTCATTCTCTCTTTATGCCCCCCCTCTCTCTCTCTCTCTCTCTCTCTCTCTCTCTCTCTCTCTCTCTCATTCTCTCTTTATGCCCCCCTCTCTCTCTCTCTCTCGCTCTCTCATTCTCTCTTTATGCCCCCCTCTCTCTCTCTCTCTCTCTCTCGCTCTCTCATACTCTCTTTATGCCCCCCCCTCTCTCTCTCTCTTGCTCTCTCATTCTCTCTTTATCTCACCATCCATCTCTCTCTCACTCGCTCTCCAGATTTCATAGCGATTAACACACTCTCTACTGGGAAAGCCAACAAGGACGCTTTTGGGTGAAGGGCATGTGGATGAGGGTGAGATTGGGGATGAGAGAGGAAGAGGAGAGGAACTGGACCGCATCACGGGACCGAAGCAAAGGTTCTGAAATCGACTTTACATTCCATCAAAGCTCAACAGCAGAGGAAGCATATCGTAGCACAATGTCATGACCCCATACCATCAATCAACCAATCAAACTAACCAATCAACCAATCAAACTAACCAATCAACCAATCAAACAATCAAACTAACCAATCAACCAATCAAACTAACCAATCAACCAATCAAACTAACCAATCAACCAATCAAATGACACAGCATATCGTAGCACAATGTCATGACACCATACCATCAATCAACCAATCAAACTAACCAATCAACCAATCAAACTAACAAATCAACCAATCACACTAACCAATCAACCAATCAAACTAACCAATCAACCAATCAAACTAACCAATCAACCAATCAAACTAACCAATCAACCAATCAAACTAACCAATCAACCAATCAAACTAACCAATCAACCAATCAAACTAACCAATCAACCAATCAAACTAACCAATCAACCAATCAAACTAACCAATCAACCAATCAAACTAACCAATCAACCAATCAAACTAACCAATCAACCAATCAAACTAACCAATCAACCAATCAAACTAACCAATTAACAAATCAAACTAACCAATTAACCAATCAAACTAACCAATTAACCAATCAAACTAACCAATTAACCAATCAACCTAACCAATCAACCAATCAAACTAACCAATCAACCAATCAAACTAACCAATCATCCAATCAAACTAACCAATCAACCAATCAAACTAACCAATCAACCAATCAAACTAACCAATTAACCAATCAAACTAACAAATCAACCAATCAAACTAACCAATTAACCAATCAAACTAACCAATCAACCAATCAAACTAACAAATCAACCAATCAAACTAACCAATTAACCAATCAAACTAACC
This sequence comes from Oncorhynchus keta, assembly GCF_023373465.1. Taxonomy (NCBI): domain Eukaryota; kingdom Metazoa; phylum Chordata; class Actinopteri; order Salmoniformes; family Salmonidae; genus Oncorhynchus; species Oncorhynchus keta. Next base: position 3,199,029 of record NC_068444.1, read on the forward strand.
AATCAACCAATCAAACTAACCAATCAACCAATGAAACTAACAAATCAACCAATCAAACTAACCAATTAACCAATCAAACTAACCAATCAACCAATCAAACTAACAAATCAACCAATCAAACTAACAAATCAACCAATCAAACTAACCAATCAACCAATCAAACTAACCAATCAACCAATCAAACTAACCAATTAACCAATCAAACTAACCAATCAACCAATCAAACTAACAAATCAACCAATCAAACTAACCAATCAACCAATCAAACTAACCAATCAACCAATCCAATGACACAGAAAACAGTCAAATCATATAAGCAAGTAGTGTATGTCAACAAATATTATTGTGGCAGGTGTAAAAGGAAAATTAGACTACGTAAACATAATGTCAGGCTGTAGGTAACTGGTGCTCTCGTTGTCAGACTACGTAAACATAATGTCAGGCTGTGGGTAACTGGTGCTCTCGTTGTCAGACTACGTAAACATAATGTCAGGCTGTGGGTAACTGGTGCTCTCGTTGTCAGACTACGTAAACATAATGTCAGGCTGTGGGTAACTGGTGCTCTCGTTGTCAGACTACGTAAACATAATGTCAGTCTGTGGGTAACTGGTGCTCTCGTTGTCAGACTACGTAAACATAATGTCAGTCTGTGGGTAACTGGTGCTCTCGTTGTCAGACTACGTAAACATAATGTCAGTCTGTGGGTAACTGGTGCTCTCGTTGTCAGACTACGTAAACATAATGTCAGTCTGTGGGTAACTGGTGCACTCGTTGTCAGACTACGTAAACATAATGTCAGTCTGTGGGTAACTGGTGCTCGTTGTCAGACTACGTAAACATAATGTCAGGCTGTGGGTAACTGGTGCTCTCGTTGTCAGACTACGTAAACATAATGTCAGGCTGTAGGTAACTGGTGCTCTCGTTGTCAGACTACGTAAACATAATGTCAGGCTGTGGGTAACTGGTGCTCTCGTTGTCAGACTACGTAAACATAATGTCAGGCTGTGGGTAACTGGTGCTCTCGTTGTCAGACTACGTAAACATAATGTCAGGCTGTAAAACTGGTGCTCTCGTTGTCAGACTACGTAAACATAATGTCAGGCTGTGGGTAACTGGTGCTCTCGTTGTCAGACTACGTAAACATAATGTCAGTCTGTGGGTAACTGGTGCTCTCGTTGTCAGACTACGTAAACATAATGTCAGTCTGTGGGTAACTGGTGCTCTCGTTGTCAGACTACGTAAACATAATGTCAGGCTGTGGGTAACTGGTGCTCTCGTTGTCAGACTACGTAAACATAATGTCAGGCTGTGGGTAACTGGTGCTCTCGTTGTCAGACTACGTAAACATAATGTCAGGCTGTGGGTAACTGGTGCTCTCGTTGTCAGACTACGTAAACATAATGTCAGGCTGTGGGTAACTGGTGCTCTCAGGCTGTGGGTAACTGGTGCTCTCGTTGTCAGACTACGTAAACATAATGTCAGGCTGTAGGTAACTGGTGCTCTCGTAAACATAATGTCAGGCAGGTAACTACGTAAACATAATGTCAGGCTGTGGGTAACTGGTGCTCTCGTTGTCAGACTACGTAAACATAATGTCAGGCTGTGGGTAACTGGTGCTCTGGTCAGGCTCTGGTGCTCGTTGTCAGACTACGTAAACATAATGTCAGGCTGTGGGTAACTGGTGCTCTCGTTGTCAGACTACGTAAACATAATGTCAGGCTGTAGGTAAGGCTGTCAGGACTACGTAAACTCAGGCTGTGGGTAACTGGTGCTCTCGTTGTCAGACTACGTAAACATAATGTCAGGCTGTGGGTAACTGGTGCTCTCGTTGTCAGACTACGTAAACATAATGTCAGGCTGTAGGTAACTGGTGCTCTCGTTGTCAGACTACGTAAACATAATGTCAGGCTGTAGGTAAAACATAATGTCAGGCTGTAGGTAACTGGTGCTCTCGTTGTCAGACTACGTAAACATAATGTCAAGCTGTAGGTAACTGGTGCTCTCGTTGTCAGACTACGTAAACATAATGTCAGGCTGTAGGTAACTGGTGCTCTCGTTGTCAGACTACGTAAACATAATGTCAGGCTGTAGGTAACTGGTGCTCTCGTTGTCAGACTACGTAAACATAATGTCAGGCTGTGGGTAACTGGTGCTCTCGTTGTCAGACTACGTAAACATAATGTCAGGCTGTGGGTAACTGGTGCTCTCGTTGTCAGACTACGTAAACATAATGTCAGGCTGTGGGTAACTGGTGCTCTCGTTGTCAGACTACGTAAACATAATGTCAGTCTGTGGGTAACTGGTGCTCTCGTTGTCAGACTACGTAAACATAATGTCAGTCTGTGGGTAACTGGTGCTCTCGTTGTCAGACTACGTAAACATAATGTCAGGCTGTGGGTAACTGGTGCTCTCGTTGTCAGACTACGTAAACATAATGTCAGGCTGTGGGTAACTGGTGCTCTCGTTGTCAGACTACGTAAACATAATGTCAGGCTGTGGGTAACTGGTGCTCTCGTTGTCAGACTACGTAAACATAATGTCAGGCTGTAGGTAACTGGTGCTCTCGTTGTCAGACTACGTAAACATAATGTCAGGCTGTGGGTAACTGGTGCTCTCGTTGTCAGACTACATAAACATAATGTCAGGCTGTAGGTAACTGGTGCTCTCGTTGTCAGACTACGTAAACATAATGTCAGTCTGTGGGTAACTGGTGCTCTCGTTGTCAGACTACGTAAACATAATGTCAGGCTGTAGGTAACTGGTGCTCTCGTTGTCAGACTACGTAAACATAATGTCAGTCTGTGGGTAACTGGTGCTCGTTGTCAGACTACGTAAACATAATGTCAGTCTGTGGGTAACTGGTGCTCTCGTTGTCAGACTACGTAAACATAATGTCAGGCTGTGGGTAACTGGTGCTCTCGTTGTCAGACTACGTAAACATAATGTCAGGCTGTAGGTAACTGGTGCTCTCGTTGTCAGACTACGTAAACATAATGTCAGTCTGTGGGTAACTGGTGCACTCGTTGTCAGACTACGTAAACATAATGTCAGTCTGTGGGTAACTGGTGCTCTCGTTGTCAGACTACGTAAACATAATGTCAGGCTGTGGGTAACTGGTGCTCTCGTTGTCAGACTACGTAAACATAATGTCAGGCTGTGGGTAACTGGTGCTCTCGTTGTCAGACTACGTAAACATAATGTCAGGCTGTAGGTAACTGGTGCACTCGTTGTCAGACTACGTAAACATAATGTCAGTCTGTGGGTAACTGGTGCTCTCGTTGTCAGACTACGTAAACATAACGTCAGGCTGTGGGTAACTGGTGCTCTCGTTGTCAGACTACGTAAACATAATGTCAGGCTGTAGGTAACTGGTGCTCTCGTTGTCAGACTACGTAAACATAATGTCAGGCTGTGGGTAACTGGTGCTCTCGTTGTCAGACTACGTAAACATAATGTCAGGCTGTAGGTAACTGGTGCTCTCGTTGTCAGACTACGTAAACATAATGTCAGGCTGTGGGTAACTGGTGCTCTCGCTGTCAGACTACGTAAACATAATGTCAGGCTGTAGGTAACTGGTGCTCTCGTTGTCAGACTACGTAAACATAATGTCAGGCTGTGGGTAACTGGTGCTCTCGTTGTCAGACTACGTAAACATAATGTCAGTCTGTGGGTAACTGGTGCTCTCGTTGTCAGACTACGTAAACATAATGTCAGGCTGTGGGTAACTGGTGCTCTCGTTGTCAGACTACGTAAACATAATGTCAGGCTGTAGGTAACTGGTGCTCTCGTTGTCAGACTACGTAAACATAATGTCAGTCTGTGGGTAACTGGTGCTCTCGTTGTCAGACTACGTAAACATAATGTCAGGCTGTAGGTAACTGGTGCTCTCGTTGTCAGACTACGTAAACATAATTTCAGTCTGTGGGTAACTGGTGCTCTCGTTGTCAGACTACGTAAACATAATGTCAGTCTGTGGGTAACTGGTGCTCTCGTTGTCAGACTACGTAAACATAATGTCAGGCTGTGGGTAACTGGTGCTCTCGTTGTCAGACTACGTAAACATAATGTCAGGCTGTAGGTAACTGGTGCTCTCGTTGTCAGACTACGTAAACATAATGTCAGTCTGTGGGTAACTGGTGCACTCGTTGTCAGACTACGTAAACATAATGTCAGTCTGTGGGTAACTGGTGCTCTCGTTGTCAGACTACGTAAACATAATGTCAGGCTGTGGGTAACTGGTGCTCTCGTTGTCAGACTACGTAAACATAATGTCAGGCTGTGGGTAACTGGTGCTCTCGTTGTCAGACTACATAAACATAATGTCAGGCTGTAGGTAACTGGTGCTCTCGTTGTCAGACTACGTAAACATAATGTCAGTCTGTGGGTAACTGGTGCTCTCGTTGTCAGACTACGTAAACATAATGTCAGGCTGTAGGTAACTGGTGCTCTCGTTGTCAGACTACGTAAACATAATGTCAGTCTGTGGGTAACTGGTGCTCGTTGTCAGACTACGTAAACATAATGTCAGTCTGTGGGTAACTGGTGCTCTCGTTGTCAGACTACGTAAACATAATGTCAGGCTGTGGGTAACTGGTGCTCTCGTTGTCAGACTACGTAAACATAATGTCAGGCTGTAGGTAACTGGTGCTCTCGTTGTCAGACTACGTAAACATAATGTCAGTCTGTGGGTAACTGGTGCACTCGTTGTCAGACTACGTAAACATAATGTCAGTCTGTGGGTAACTGGTGCTCTCGTTGTCAGACTACGTAAACATAATGTCAGGCTGTGGGTAACTGGTGCTCTCGTTGTCAGACTACGTAAACATAATGTCAGGCTGTGGGTAACTGGTGCTCTCGTTGTCAGACTACGTAAACATAATGTCAGGCTGTAGGTAACTGGTGCACTCGTTGTCAGACTACGTAAACATAATGTCAGTCTGTGGGTAACTGGTGCTCTCGTTGTCAGACTACGTAAACATAACGTCAGGCTGTGGGTAACTGGTGCTCTCGTTGTCAGACTACGTAAACATAATGTCAGGCTGTAGGTAACTGGTGCTCTCGTTGTCAGACTACGTAAACATAATGTCAGGCTGTGGGTAACTGGTGCTCTCGTTGTCAGACTACGTAAACATAATGTCAGGCTGTAGGTAACTGGTGCTCTCGTTGTCAGACTACGTAAACATAATGTCAGGCTGTGGGTAACTGGTGCTCTCGTTGTCAGACTACGTAAACATAATGTCAAGCTGTAGGTAACTGGTGCTCTCGTTGTCAGACTACGTAAACATAATGTCAGGCTGTGGGTAACTGGTGCTCTCGTTGTCAGACTACGTAAACATAATGTCAGTCTGTGGGTAACTGGTGCTCTCGTTGTCAGACTACGTAAACATAATGTCAGGCTGTGGGTAACTGGTGCTCTCGTTGTCAGACTACGTAAACATAATGTCAGGCTGTAGGTAACTGGTGCTCTCGTTGTCAGACTACGTAAACATAATGTCAGTCTGTGGGTAACTGGTGCTCTCGTTGTCAGACTACGTAAACATAATGTCAGGCTGTAGGTAACTGGTGCTCTCGTTGTCAGACTACGTAAACATAATTTCAGTCTGTGGGTAACTGGTGCTCTCGTTGTCAGACTACGTAAACATAATGTCAGTCTGTGGGTAACTGGTGCTCTCGTTGTCAGACTACGTAAACATAATGTCAGGCTGTGGGTAACTGGTGCTCGTTGTCAGACTACGTAAACATAATGTCAGGCTGTAGGTAACTGGTGCTCTCGTTGTCAGACTACGTAAACATAATGTCAGTCTGTGGGTAACTGGTGCTCTCGTTGTCAGACTACGTAAACATAATGTCAGTCTGTGGGTAACTGGTGCTCTCGTTGTCAAACTACGTAAACATAATGTCAGGCTGTGGGTAACTGGTGCTCTCGTTGTCAGACTACGTAAACATAATGTCAGGCTGTGGGTAACTGGTGCTCTCGTTGTCAGACTACGTAAACATAATGTCAGTCTGTAGGTAACTGGTGCTCTCGTTGTCAGACTACATAAACATAATGTCAGGCTGTAGGTAACTGGTGCTCTCGTTGTCAGACTACGTAAACATAATGTCAGGCTGTGGGTAACTGGTGCTCTCGTTGTCAGACTACGTAAACATAATGTCAGGCTGTGGGTAACTGGTGCTCTCGTTGTCAGACTACGTAAACATAATGTCAGGCTGTGGGTAACTGGTGCTCTCGTTGTCAGACTACGTAAACATAATGTCAAGCTGTAGGTAACTGGTGCTCTCGTTGTCAGACTACGTAAACATAATGTCAGGCTGTGGGTAACTGGTGCTCTCGTTGTCAGACTACGTAAACATAACGTCAGGCTGTGGGTAACTGGTGCTCTCGTTGTCAGACTACGTAAACATAATGTCAGGCTGTGGGTAACTGGTGCTCTCGTTGTCAGACTACGTAAACATAATGTCAGGCTGTAGGTAACTGGTGCTCTCGTTGTCAGACTACGTAAACATAATGTCAGGCTGTGGGTAACTGGTGCTCTCGTTGTCAGACTACGTAAACATAATGTCAGTCTGTGGGTAACTGGTGCTCTCGTTGTCAGACTACGTAAACATAATGTCAGGCTGTGGGTAACTGGTGCTCTCGTTGTCAGACTACGTAAACATAATGTCAGGCTGTAGGTAACTGGTGCTCTCGTTGTCAGACTACGTAAACATAATGTCAGTCTGTGGGTAACTGGTGCTCTCGTTGTCAGACTACGTAAACATAATGTCAGGCTGTAGGTAACTGGTGCTCTCGTTGTCAGACTACGTAAACATAATTTCAGTCTGTGGGTAACTGGTGCTCTCGTTGTCAGACTACGTAAACATAATGTCAGTCTGTGGGTAACTGGTGCTCTCGTTGTCAGACTACGTAAACATAATGTCAGGCTGTGGGTAACTGGTGCTCTCGTTGTCAGACTACGTAAACATAATGTCAGGCTGTAGGTAACTGGTGCTCTCGTTGTCAGACTACGTAAACATAATGTCAGTCTGTGGGTAACTGGTGCACTCGTTGTCAGACTACGTAAACATAATGTCAGTCTGTGGGTAACTGGTGCTCTCGTTGTCAGACTACGTAAACATAATGTCAGGCTGTGGGTAACTGGTGCTCTCGTTGTCAGACTACGTAAACATAATGTCAGGCTGTGGGTAACTGGTGCTCTCGTTGTCAGACTACGTAAACATAATGTCAGGCTGTGGGTAACTGGTGCTCTCGTTGTCAGACTACGTAAACATAATGTCAGGCTGTAGGTAACTGGTGCTCTCGTTGTCAGACTACGTAAACATAATGTCAGGCTGTGGGTAACTGGTGCTCTCGTTGTCAGACTACGTAAACATAATGTCAGTCTGTGGGTAACTGGTGCTCTCGTTGTCAAACTACGTAAACATAATGTCAGGCTGTGGGTAACTGGTGCTCTCGTTGTCAGACTACGTAAACATAATGTCAGTCTGTGGGTAACTGGTGCTCTCGTTGTCAGACTACGTAAACATAATGTCAGTCTGTAGGTAACTGGTGCTCTCGTTGTCAGACTACGTAAACATAATGTCAGTCTGTGGGTAACTGGTGCTCTCGTTGTCAGACTACGTAAACATAATGTCAGGCTGTGGGTAACTGGTGCTCTCGTTGTCAGACTACGTAAACATAATGTCAGGCTGTGGGTAACTGGTGCTCTCGTTGTCAGACTACGTAAACATAATGTCAGTCTGTGGGTAACTGGTGCTCTCGTTGTCAGACTACGTAAACATAATGTCAGGCTGTGGGTAACTGGTGCTCTCGTTGTCAGACTACGTAAACATAATGTCAGGCTGTGGGTAACTGGTGCTCTCGTTGTCAGACTACGTAAACATAATGTCAGGCTGTGGGTAACTGGTGCTCTCGTTGTCAGACTACGTAAACATAATGTCAGTCTGTGGGTAACTGGTGCTCTCGTTGTCAGACTACGTAAACATAATGTCAGTCTGTGGGTAACTGGTGCTCTCGTTGTCAGACTACGTAAACATAATGTCAGGCTGTGGGTAACTGGTGCTCTCGTTGTCAGACTACGTAAACATAATGTCAGTCTGTGGGTAACTGGTGCTCTCGTTGTCAGACTACGTAAACATAATGTCAGGCTGTGGGTAACTGGTGCTCTCGTTGTCAGACTACGTAAACATAATGTCAGGCTGTGGGTAACTGGTGCTCTCGTTGTCAGACTACGTAAACATAATGTCAGGCTGTGGGTAACTGGTGCTCTCGTTGTCAGACTACGTAAACATAATGTATGGCTGTGGGTAACTGGTGCTCTCGTTGTCAGACTACGTAAACATAACGTTGACAAATCCATTGTGTCCTCCTCCCAGAGCGCTAAGAACCTTGGCGTGATCCTGGACAACACCCTGTCGTTCTCAACTAACATCAAGGCGGTGGCCCGTTCCTGTAGGTTCATGCTCTACAACATCCGCAGAGTACGACCCTGCCTCACACAGGAAGCGGCGCAGGTCCTAATCCAGGCACTTGTCATCTCCCGTCTGGATTACTGCAACTCGCTGTTGGCTGGGCTCCCTGCCTGTGCCATTAAACCCTACAACTCATCCAGAACGCCGCAGCCCGTCTGGTGTTCAACCTTCCCAAGTTCTCTCACGTCACCCCGCTCCTCCGCTCTCTCCACTGGCTTCCAGTTGAAGCTCGCATCTGCTACAAGACCATGGTGCTTGCCTACGGAGCTGTGAGGGGAACGGCACCTCAGTACCTCCAGGCTCTGATCAGGCCCTACACCCAAACAAGGGCACTGCGTTCATCCACCTCTGGCCTGCTCGCCTCCCTACCACTGAGGAAGTACAGTTCCCGCTCAGCCCAGTCAAAACTGTTCGCTGCTCTGGCCCCCAATGGTGGAACAAACTCCCTCACGACGCCAGGACAGCGGAGTCAATCACCACCTTCCGGAGACACCTGAAACCCCACCTCTTTAAGGAATACCTAGGATAGGATAAGTAATCCTTCTCACCCCCCTTTAAGATTTAGATGCACTATTGTAAAGTGACTATTCTACTGGATGTCATAAGGTGAATGCACCAATTTGTAAGTCGCTCTGGATAAGAGCGTCTGCTAAATGACTTAAATGTAATGTAAATGTAATGAACACATTAGGAACTGAATCATCCCTATACACCCATTATTTACCTGAATCATCCCTATACACCCATTATTTACCTGAATCATCCCCCATACACCCATTATTTACCTGAATCATCCCCTATACACCCATTATTTACCTGAATCATCCCTATACACCCATTATTTACCTGAATCATCCCCTATACACCCATTATTTACCTGAATCATCCCCTATGCACCCATTATTTACCTGAATCATCCCCTATACACCCATTATTTACCTGAATCATCCCCCATACACCCATTATTTACCTGAATCATCCCCTATACACCCATTATTTACCTGAATCATCCCCTATACACCCATTATTTACCTGAATCATCCCTATACACCCATTATTTACCTGAATCATCCCTATACACCCATTATTTACCTGAATCATCCCCTATACACCCATTATTTACCTGAATCATCCCCTATACACCCATTATTTACCTGAATCATCCCCTATACACCCATTATTTACCTGAATCATCCCCTATACACCCATTATTTACCTGAATCATCCCCTATACACCCATTATTTACCTGAATCATCCCCCATACACCCATTATTTACCTGAATCATCCCCTATACACCCATTATTTACCTGAATCATCCCCTATACACCCATTATTTACCTGAATCATCCCTATACACCCATTATTTACCTGAATCATCCCCTATACACCCATTATTTACCTGAATCATCCCCTATACACTCATTATTTACCTGAATCATCCCCTATAAACCCATTATTTACCTGAATCATCCCCTATACACCCATTATTTACCTGAATCATCCCCTATGCACCCATTATTTACCTGAATCATCCCTATACACCCATTATTTACCTGAATCATCCCCTATACACCCATTATTTACCAGCATCATCCCGAAACACCCATTATTTACCTGAATCATCCCCTATACACCCATTATTTACCTGAATCATCCCCTATACACCCATTATTTACCTGAATCATCCCCTATGCACCCATTATTTACCTGAATCATCCCCTATACACCCATTATTTACCAGCATCATCCCCGAAACACCCATTATTTACCTGAATCATCCCCTATACACCCATTATTTACCTGAATCATCCCCTATGCACCCATTATTTACCTGAATCATCCCCTATACACCCATTATTTACCAGCATCATCCCCGAAACACCCATTATTTACCTGAATCATCCCCTATACACCCATTATTTACCTGAATCATCCCCTATGCACCCATTATTTACCTGAATCATCCCCTATACACCCATTATTTACCAGCATCATCCCGAAACACCCATTATTTACCTGAATCATCCCTATACACCCATTATTTACCTGAATCATCCCCTATGCACCCATTATTTACCTGTCATCCCCCATACACCCATTATTTACCTGAATCATCCCCCATACACCCATTATTTACCTGAATCATCCCCTATACACCCATTATTTACCTGAATCATCCCCCATACACCCATTATTTACCTGAATCATCCCCTATGCACCCATTATTTACCTGTCATCCCCTATACACCCATTATTTACCTGAATCATCCCCTATACACCCATTATTTACCTGAATCATCCCCTATACACCCATTATTTACCTGAATCATCCCCTATACACCCATTATTTACCTGAATCATCCCCTATACACCCATTATTTACCTGTCATCCCCTATACACCCATTATTTACCTGTCATCCCCTATACACCCATTATTTACCTGAATCATCCCCTATACACCCAGTTACACTGATGAATGATTTGCCCCTAATCACACACACTACATCCCCTATACACACGTTGCATGTAAATCACTCAGCTGGATTTGAGGAGCCTGACGGAAACATCTTTTTGCCAAAAGGACTGTGAGTAGCTGAAGGCCTGAAGTCTCACCTGTATAGTCAATACGTTGCATTATTGGGTGCAGGAATAAAGCGCTGTGGAGCGGCAGCATCCCGTATGCTGGCCTCCGATTCCTTTTTAGCAAAACAATTATGTTTAGGATGTGTGTGACAAGTGGTGCAGTTCACGTTGTATAATTACACCAAATCTGAATAGTTCCCATACCTGGTATTGGTGTACATTCTTTTTGCTGTTTTCAGTGTACTTTTCAACGTCGCACACTTCCTTCTCCTCATAAACATCCCCTACTACTCTAATAATTGTGTAATTGCAAATTGCCCCCCTCCCTCCCTCCCTCCCTCCCCCTCGAGAATCCCCATCAGGTATCAAGGTAAGACCCAAGTGCAGACTGTGTGAAGTAACAATGTTTATTGTAACAATGGGGGGCAGGAAAACGACAGGTCAAGGCAGGCAGGGGTTGATAAACCACAGTAGGAGCAAAGGTACAGGATGGCAGGCAGGCTCAGGCTCAGGCTCAGGGACAGGGTCAGTGACAGGGTCAGGATCAGGGACAGGGACAGGGTCAGGGACAGGGTCAGGGTCAGGGACAGGGTCAGGGACAGGGTCAGGGACAGGGTCAGGGACAGGGTCAGGATCAGGGACAGGGTCAGGGACAGGGTCAGGGACAGGGACAGGGTCAGGGTCAGGAACAGGGTCAGGGACAGGGACAGGGTCAGGATCAGGGTCAGGGTCAGGGTCAGGGTCAGGGACAGGGTCAGGGACATGGTCAGGGACAGGGTCAGGATCAGGATCAGGGACAGGGTCAGGGACAGGGTCAGGATCAGGGACAGGGTCAGGGTCAGGGACAGGGTCAGGGACAGGGACAGGGTCAGGGTCAGGATCAGGGTCAGGGACAGGGTCAGGGACAGGGACATGGTCAGGGACAGGGTCAGGATCAGGGACAGGGACAGGGTCAGGGACAGGATCAGGGACAGGGTCAGGGTCAGGGACAGGATCAGGGACAGGGACAGGGTCAGGGACAGGGACAGGGTCAGGGACAGGGTCAGGATCAGGGACAGGATCAGGGACAGGGTCAGGATCAGGGACAGGGACAGGGACAGGGACAGGGTCAGGGACAGGGACAGGGACAGGGTCAGGGACAGGGTCAGGGTCAGGGACAGGGACAGGGACAGGGTCAGGGACAGGGTCAGGGACAGGGACAGGGTCAGGGACAGGGACAGGGACCGACAGAGTGGTCAAGCGGGCTGGTACAGGGTCAGGCAGAGTGGTCAGGCGGGCTGGTACAGGGTCAGGCGGGCTGGTACAGGGTCAGGTGGGCTGGTACAGGGTCAGGCAGAGTGGTCAGACGGGCTGGTACAGGGTCAGACGGGCTGGTACAGGGTCAGGTGGGCTGGTACAGGGTCAGGCAGAGTGGTCAGGCGGGCTGGTACAGGGTCAGGCAGAGTGGTCAGACGGGCGGGTACAGGGTCAGGCGGGCTGGTACAGGGTCAGGTGGGCTGGTACAGGGTCAGGCAGAGTGGTCAGACGGGCGGGTACAGGGTCAGGCGGGCTGGTACAGGGTCAGGCAGAGTGGTCAGGCGGGCTGGTACAGGGTCAGGCAGAGTGTTCAGGCGGGTTCCCTCCTGTCTCAGCCTCCAGTATTTATGCTGCAGTAGTTTATGTGTCGGGGGGGCTAGGGTCAGTTTGTTATATCTGGAGTACTTCTGCTGTCCTATTCGGTGTCCTGTGTGAATCTAAGTGTGCTCTCTCTAATTCTCTCCTTCTTTCTTTCTCTCTCTCGGAGGACCTGAGCCCTAGGACCATGCCCCAGGACTACCTGACATGATGACTCCTTGCTGTCCCCAGTCCACCTGGCCATGCTGCTGCTCCAGTTTCAACTGTTCTGCCTTACTATTATTCGACCATGCTGGTCATTTATGAACAATTGAACATCTTGGTCATGTTCTGTTATAATCTCCACCCGGCACAGCCAGAAGAGGACTGGCCACCCCACATAGCCTGGTTCTCTCTAGGTTTTTTTCCTAGGTTTTGGCCTTTTTGGGAGTTTTTCCTAGCCACCGTGCTTCTACACCTGCATTGCTTGCTGTTTGGGGTTTTAGGCTTGTTTCTGTACAGCACTTTGAGATATCAGTTGATGTACGAAGGGCTATATAAATAAATTTGATTTGATTTGATTTTGGTACAGGGTCAGGCGGGCTACTACAGGGTCAGGCAGAGTGGTCAGACGGGCGGGTACAGGGTCAGGCGGGTTGGTACAGGGTCAGGCAGAGTGGTCAAATCAAATCAAAATCAAATCAAATGTTATTTGTCAGATACACATGGTTAGCAGATGTTAATGCGAGTGTAGCGAAATGCTTGTGCTTCTAGTTCCGACAATGCAGTGATAACCAACAGTAATCTAACTAACAATTCCAAAACTACTGTCTTATACACAGTGTAAGGGGATAAGGAATATGTACATAAGGATATATGAATGAGTGATGGTACAGAGCAGCATACAGTAGATGGTATCGAGTACAGTATATACATATGAGATGAGTATGTAGACAAAGTAAACAAAGTGGCATAGTTAAAGTGGCTAGTGATACATGTATTACATAAGGATGCAGTCGAGGATGTAGAGTACAGTATATACGTATGCATATGAGATGAATAATGTAGGGTAAGTAACATTATATAAGGTAGCATTGTTTAAAGTGGCTAGTGATATATTTACATCATTTCCCATCAATTCCCATTATTAAAGTGGCTGGACTTGGGTCAGTGTCAATGACAGTGTGTTGGCAGCAGCCACTCAATGTTAGTGGTGGCTGTTTAACAGTCTGATAGCCTTGAGATAGAAGCTGTTTTTCAGTCTCTCGGTCCCAGCTTTGATGCACCTGTACTGACCTCGCCTTCTGGATGATAGCGGGGTGAACAGGCAGTGGTTCGGGTGGTTGATGTCCTTGATGATCTTTATGGCCTTCCTGTAACATCGGGTGGTGTAGGTGTCCTGGAGGGCAGGTAGTTTGCCCCCGGTGATGCGTTGTGCAGACCTCACTACCCTCTGGAGAGCCTTACGGTTGAGGGCGGAGCAGTTGCCGTACCAGGCGGTGATACAGCCCGCCAGGATGCTCTCGATTGTGCATCTGTAGAAGTTTGTGAGTGCTTTTCGTGACAAGCCGAATTTCTTCAGCCTCCTGAGGTTGAAGAGGCGCTGCTGCGCCTTCTTCACGACGCTGTCAGTGTGAGTGGACCAATTCAGTTTGTCTGTGATGTGTATGCCGAGGAACTTAAAACTTGCTACCCTCTCCACTACTGTTCCATCGATGTGGATAGGGGTGTTCCCTCTGCTGTTTCCTGAAGTCCACAATCATCTCCTTAGTTTTGTTGACGTTGAGTGTGAGGTTATTTTCCTGACACCACACTCCGAGGGCCCTCACCTCCTCCCTGTAGGCCGTCTCGTCGTTGTTGGTAATCAAGCCTACCACTGTTGTGTCGTCCGCAAACTTGATGATTGAGTTGGAGGCGTGCGTGGCCACGCAGTCGTGGGTGAACAGGGAGTACAGGAGAGGGCTGAGAACGCACCCTTGTGGGACCCCGTGTTGAGGATCAGCGGGGGAGGAGATGTTGTTGCCTACCCTCACCACCTGGGGGCGGCCCGTCAGGAAGTCCAGTACCCAGTTGCACAGGGCGGGGTCGAGACCCAGGGTCTCCGAGCTTGATGACGAGCTTGGAGGGTACTATGGTGTTGAATGCCGAGCTGTAGTCGATGAACAGCATTCTCACATAGGTATTCCTCTTGTCCAGGTGGGCGGGCTGGTACAGGGTCAGGCGGGCTGCTTCAGGGTCAGGCAGAGAGGTCAGGCGGGCTGGTACAGGGTCAGGCAGAGTGGTCAGACGGGCGGGTACAGGGTCAGGCGGGCTGCTACAGGGTCAGGCAGAGTGGTCAGACGGGCGGGTACAGGGTCAGGCGGGCTGCTACAGGGTCAGGCAGAGTGGTCAGACGGGCTGCTACAGGGTCAGGCAGAGTGGTCAGGCAGGCTGGTACAGGGTCAGGCAGAGTGGTCAGACGGGCGGGTACAGGGTCAGGCGGGCTGCTACAGGGTCAGGCAGAGTGGTCAGACGGGCTGCTACAGGGTCAGGCAGAGTGGTCAGGCAGGCTGGTACAGGGTCAGGCAGAGTGGTCAGGCGGGCTGGTACAGGGTCAGGCGGGCTGCTACAGGGTCAGGCAGAGTGGTCAGGCAGGCTGCTACAGGGTCAGGCAGAGTGGTCAGGCAGGCTGGTACAGGGTCAGGCAGAGTGGTCAGGCGGGTTGGTATAGGGTCAGGCGGGCTGGTACAGGGTCAGGCAGAGTGGTCAGACGGGCGGGTACAGGGTCAGACGGGCGGGTACAGGGTCAGGCGTACCCCCTCTAGCACCAGGGTCAGCTGTACCCCCTCAAGCTCCAGGGTTAGCTGTACCCCCTCTAGCACCAGGGTCAGTCAATCTCAAATGTTGTTTTTCACCATCATTGTAAGCCTGCCACACACACACACACTATACGATACATTTATTAAACATAGGAATGAGTGAGAGTTGTCGTCACAACACGGCTCGTGGGAAGTGACAAAGAGCTCTAATAGGACCAGGGCACAAATAATAATATACAGTGGGGCAAAAAAGTATTTAGTCAGCCACCTATGGTCCTTCTGTAGCTCAGTTGGTAGAGCATGGCGCTTGTAACGCCAGGGTAGTGGGTTCGATCCCCGAGACCACCCATACGTAGAATGGATAAAAGCGTCTGCTAAATGGCATATATTATATTATATTATATTATTGTGCCAGTTCTCCCACTTAAAAAGATGAGAGAGGCCTGTAATTTTCATCATAGGTACACTTCAACTATGACAGACAAAATGAGAAAAAAAAAATCCAGAAAATCACGTTGTAGGATTTTTAATGAATTTATTTGCAAATTAATCGACTTCCACGTCATCGGCGCCCAGGGAACAGTGGGTTAACTGCCATGCTCAGGGACAAAAAGACAGATGCCTTTTCTATGGGGTTTATCGGCGGTTGGAATCCCAACGGACAGCGAATTACACCATTCTAGTCTGTGTGGAAGAGGTAGGTTACTGTAAATCAATCCTATATGTTAAAACATTTCTACTGGGTGTATAGGGTCTCCCATCAGTATACCGTAATATCTTTAAATATCAGTCATTTATACACTTTTATGGACTTTTGCATGATTGAATGCTGTACATGCTAGCTAGCTAGCTACTTCACTTTCTACTGTAGGCTACTTGTCGTCATTGGGCTAGCATGGCTATCATGTCCTGTTTTATCGTTAATATATATTTTTAACGGGGGGTGGGTGGGGTGTACTTTGCAGAACTGTTTATATATATTGAACCTTTATTTAACTAGGCAAGTAATTTAAGAACAAATTCTTATTTAAAATGACGGCCTGCCAAAAGGCGAAAGGCCTCCTGCGGGGACGGGGGGGTTAAACATTAAATACAAACGTATAAAGGCAGCACGGCATTTGTTCATAGAAGATTTTCCTGTCATTATCAGAGAATACAATATCACCAACCCTGATCCTTATATGTTAAGTCTAATCTAAACACAACGCAGAGGCAATCTACCCTCAGTCACCTAGGATAGGATAAAGTAATCCTTCTCACCCCCCCCCCCTTAAAAGATTTAGATGCACTATTGTAAAGTGGCTGTTCCACTGGATGTCATAAGGTGAATGCACCAATTTGTAAGTCGCTCTGGATAAGAGCGTCTGCTAAATGACTTAAATGTAAATGTAATAAAAAGCTACAATAAAAAAAGGTTTCTTCTTCTTCTTGAAGTAAAACAACAAGTTCGGTTCTCTCTTTTTAATCAAATAAATGTCATGAATTTAAAAACTGTGAACAACTATTTATAGAAAACAAAATATTTACAGCGTTAAAGTCAATAAGATGATGATGATGTTTAAAAAAAGGGGCTGTAATCATTCTGTGTGCTGTGCGCTGGGAGGGTGGATCAGAGGCTCGCTGATACTAAAGACCTCAATTATCTCCTACGGAGAGAGACAGAACAGAGGACAACATCAGCCAACTCAGAACAGAAGAAAATAGAGTTCAGCACTGTGATACATCATCATCAACAACAACAATTACAATCAACTCCTGTATAGACTCTGTGTTATGTACCTGTATAGACTCTGTGTTATGTACCTGTATAGACTCTGTGTTATGTACCTGTATAGACTCTGTGTTATGTACCTGTATAGACTCTGTGTTATGTACCTGTATAGACTCTGTGTTATGTACCCGTATAGACTCTGTGTTATCTACCCGTATAGACCTGTGTTATGTACCTGTATAGACTCTGTGTTATGACTCTGTGTTATGTACCTGTATAGACTCTGTGTTATGACTCTGTGTTATGTACCTGTATAGACTCTGTGTTATGTACCTGTATAGACTCTGTGTTATGTACCTGTATAGACTCTGTGTTATGTACCTGTATAGACTCTGTGTTATGTACCTGTATAGACTCTGTGTTATGTACCTGTATAGACTCTGTGTCATGTACCTGTATAGACTCTGTGTTATGTACCTGTATAGACTCTGTGTTATGTACCTGTATAGACTCTGTGTTATGACTCTGTGTTATGTACCTGTATAGACTCTGTGTTATGTACCTGTATAGACTCTGTGTTATGTACCTGTATAGACTCTGTGTTATGTACCTGTATAGACTCTGTGTTATGACTCTGTGTTATGTACCTGTATAGACTCTGTGTTATGTACCTGTATAGACTCTGTGTTATGTACCTGTATAGACTCTGTGTTATCTACCTGTATAGACTCTGTGTTATGACTCTGTGTTATGTACCTGTATATACTCTGTGTTATGTACCTGTATAGACTCTGTGTTATGTACCTGTATAGACTCTGTGTTATGTACCTGTATAGACTCTGTGTTATGTACCTGTATAGACTCTGTATAGACTCTGTGTTATGTACCTGTATAGACTCTGTGTTATGTACCTGTATAGACTCTGTGTTATGTACCTGTATAGACTCTGTGTTATGTACCTGTATAGACTCTGTGTTATGTACCTGTATAGACTCTGTGTTATGTACCCGTATAGACTCTGTGTTATCTACCTGTATAGACTCTGTGTTATGTACCTGTATAGACTCTGTGTTATGTACCTGTATAGACTCTGTGTTATGTACCTGTATAGACTCTGTGTTATGTACCTGTATAGACTCTGTGTTATGTACCTGTATAGACTCTGTGTTATGTACCTGTATAGACTCTGTGTTATGTACCTGTATAGACTCTGTGTTATGTACCTGTATAGACTCTGTGTTATGTACCTGTATAGACTATGTGTCATGTACCCGTATAGACTCTGTGTTATGTACCTGTATAGACTCTGTGTTATGTACCTGTATAGACTCTGTGTTATGTACCTGTATAGACTCTGTGTTATGTACCTGTATAGACTCTGTATAGACTCTGTGTTATGTACCTGTATAGACTCTGTGTTATGTACCTGTATAGACTCTGTGTTATGTACCTGTATAGACTCTGTATAGACTCTGTGTTATGTACCTGTATAGACTCTGTGTTATGTACCTGTATAGACTCTGTGTTATGTACCTGTATAGACTCTGTGTTATGTACCTGTGTGTGTGTGTGTGTGTGTGTGTGTGTGTGTGTGTGTGTGTGTGTGTGTGTGTGTGTGTGTGTGTGTGTGTGTGTATCTGTAGTATTTGTGTGTGTAGTGTGTGTGTATCTGTAGTATTTATGTGTGTGTGTGTGTGTATGTGTGTGTGTATCTGCAGTATTTATGTGTGTGTGTGTACTTGTGTGTGTATCTGTAGTATTTATGTGTGTGTGTGTGTGTGTGTGTGTGTGTGTGTGTGTGTGTGTGTGTGTGTGTGTGTGTGTGTGTGTGTGTGTGTGTGTGTGTGTGTGTAGTATTTATGTGTGTGTGTGTGTGTGTGTGTGTGTGTGTGTGTGTGTGTGTGTGTGTGTGTGTGTGTGTGTGTGTGTGTGTGTGTGTGTGTGTGTGTGTGTAGTATTTATGTGTGTGTGTATCTGTAGTATTTACAGTGCCTTGCGAAAGTATTCGGCCCCCTTGAACTTTGCGACCTTTTGCCACATTTCAGGCTTCAAACATAAAGATATAAAACTGTATTTTTTTGTGAAGAATCAACAACAAGTGGGACACAATCATGAAGTGGAACGACATTTATTGGATATTTCAAACTTTTTTAACAAATCAAAAACTGAAAAATTGGGCGTGCAAAATTATTCAGCCCCTTTACTTTCAGTGCAGCAAACTCTCTCCAGAAGTTCAGTGAGGATCTCTGAATGATCCAATGTTGACCTAAATGACTAATGATGATAAATACAATCCACCTGTGTGTAATCAAGTCTCCGTATAAATGCACCTGCACTGTGATAGTCTCAGAGGTCCGTTAAAAGCACAGAGAGCATCATGAAGAACGAGGAACACACCAGGCAGGTCCGAGATACTGTTGTGAAGAAGTTTAAAGCCGGATTTGGATACAAAAAGATTTCCCAAGCTTTAAACATCCCAAGGAGCACTGTGCAAGCGATAATATTGATAATATCTTTATGTTTGAAGCCTGAAATGTGGCAAAAGGTCGCAAAGTTCAAGGGGGCCGAATACTTTCGCAAGGCACTGTATGTGTGTGTGTGTGTATCTGTAGTATTTATGTGTGTGTGTCATACCTTCCAACTCTTGGGGCTGATAGAGATGACACACTGCTGTCTGCTGGATGTTCCACCAGCCTCCACCTCCCCTTCTTCTACAGGAGCTGTCTCACACACACACACACACACACACACACACACACACACACACACACACACACACACACACACACACACACACACACACACACACACACAGAGAGAGACACACGGAGACACAAACACACACAGAGACACACAGAGACACACGCACAGAGACACACACAAACACACACACACACACAAAGAGACACACAGAGACACACAGAGACACACACACACACAGAGACACACACACACACAGACACACACACACACACACACACACACAGACACACACAGACAGACACACAGAGACACACGCACAGAGACAGACACAAACACACACACACACAAAGAGACACACAGAGACACACACACACAGAGACACACACACACACACAGACACACACAGACACACACAGACACACACAGACAGACACACGGACCGGAACCCACAAGATAACATGAATGACCCAAGAAGAACAGCAACAGTAAAGCCCAGAATGATCTCCAAAACCAGCTAGACATATCATGGGTTGTTTTCTCACCGATACAAGGAAGTTTATCGTGGTCCAGGTACATCCTCGCCACACCATCCTGACAAACGCCATCATAATCCACCAATAAGAGAAGAGACAGGAGAGGTGTTAGCGGCTGCTACCTCCTATCACAGGTAGAATAATACACTACATGACCAAAAGTGTGTGGAAACCTGCTCGTCGAACATTCATATGGAGTTGGTCCCTCCTTTGCTGCTATAACAGCCTCCACTCTTCTGGGAAGGCTTTCCACTAGATGTAGGAACATTGCTGCTATAACAGCCTCCACTCTTCTGGGAAGGCTTTCCACTAGATGTTGGAACATTGCTGCTATAACAGCCTCCACTCTTCTGGGAAGGCTTTCCACTAGATGTTGGAACATTGCTGCTATAACAGCCTCCACTCTTCTGGGAAGGCTTTCCACTAGATGTTGGAACATTGCTGCTATAACAGCCTCCACTCTTCTGGGAAGGCTTTCCACTAGATGTTGGAACATTGCTGCTATAACAGCCTCCACTCTTCTGGGAAGGCTTTCCACTAGATGTTGGAACATTGCTGCTATAACAGCCTCCACTCTTCTGGGAAGGAGTTCCACTAGATGTTGGAACATTGCTGCTATAACAGCCTCCACTCTTCTGGGAAGGCTTTCCACTAGATGTTGGAACATTGCTGCTATAACAGCCTCCACTCTTCTGGGAAGGCTTTCCACTAGATGTTGGAACATTGCTGCTATAACAGCCTCCACTCTTCTGGGAAGGCTTTCCACTAGATGTAGGAACATTGCTGCTATAACAGCCTCCACTCTTCTGGGAAGGCTTTCCACTAGATGTTGGAACATTGCTGCTATAACAGCCTCCACTCTTCTGGGAAGGAGTTCCACTAGATGTTGGAACATTGCTGCTATAACAGCCTCCACTCTTCTGGGAAGGCTTTCCACTAGATGTTGGAACATTGCTGCTATAACAGCCTCCACTCTTCTGGGAAGGCTTTCCACTAGATGTAGGAACATTGCTGCTATAACAGCCTCCACTCTTCTGGAAAGGCTTTCCACTAGATGGTGGGACATTGCTGCTATAACAGCCTCCACTCTTCTGGGAAGGCTTTCCACTAGATGTTGGAACATTGCTGCTATAACAGTCTCCACTCTTCTGGGAAGGCTTTCCACTAGATGTTGGTACATTGCTGCTATAACAGCCTCCACTCTTCTGGGAAGGCTTTCCACTAGATGTTGGAACATTGCTGCTATAACAGCCTCCACTCTTCTGGGAAGGATTTCCACTAGATGTTGGAACATTGCTGCTATAACAGCCTCCACTCTTCTGGGAAGGATTTCCACTAGATGTTGGAACATTGCTGCTATAACAGCCTCCACTCTTCTGGGAAGGATTTCCACTAGATGTTGGAACATTGCTGCTATAACAGCCTCCACTCTTCTGGGAAGGATTTCCACTAGATGTTGGAACATTGCTGCTATAACAGCCTCCACTCTTCTGGGAAGGCTTTCCACTAGATGTTGGAACATTGCTGCTATAACAGCCTCCACTCTTCTGGGAAGGCTTTCCACTAGATGTTGGAACATTGCTGCTATAACAGCCTCCACTCTTCTGGGAAGGCTTTCCACTAGATGTTGGAACATTGCTGCTATAACAGCCTCCACTCTTCTGGGAAGGATTTCTACTAGATGTTGGAACATTGCTGCTATAACAGCCTCCACTCTTCTGGGAAGGCTTTCCACTAGATGTTGGAACATTGCTGCTATAACAGCCTCCACTCTTCTGGGAAGGCTTTCCACTAGATGTTGGAACATTGCTGCTATAACAGCCTCCACTCTTCTGGGAAGGCTTTCCTACTAGATGTAGGAACATTGCTGCTATAACAGCCTCCACTCTTCTGGGAAGGCTTTCCACTAGATGTTGGAACATTGCTGCTATAACAGCCTCCACTCTTCTGGGAAGGAGTTCCACTAGATGTTGGAACATTGCTGCTATAACAGCCTCCACTCTTCTGGGAAGGCTTTCCACTAGATGTTGGAACATTGCTGCTATAACAGCCTCCACTCTTCTGGAAAGGCTTTCCACTAGATGTAGGAACATTGCTGCTATAACAGCCTCCACTCGTCTGGAAAGGCTTTCCACTAGATGTAGGAACATTGCTGCTATAACAGCCTCCACTCGTCTGGAAAGGCTTTCCACTAGATGTAGGAACATTGCTGCTATAACAGCCTCCACTCTTCTGGGAAGGCTTTCCACTAGATGTTGGAACATTGCTGCTATAACAGCCTCCACTCTTCTGGGAAGGCTTTCCACTAGATGTTGGAACATTGCTGCTATAACAGCCTCCACTCTTCTGGGAAGGATTTCCACTAGATGTTGGAACATTGCTGCTATAACAGCCTCCACTCTTCTGGGAAGGATTTCCACTAGATGTTGGAACATTGCTGCTATAACAGCCTCCACTCTTCTGGGAAGGATTTCCACTAGATGTTGGAACATTGCTGCTATAACAGCCTCCACTCTTCTGGGAAGGATTTCCACTAGATGTTGGAACATTGCTGCTATAACAGCCTCCACTCTTCTGGGAAGGCTTTCCACTAGATGTTGGAACATTGCTGCTATAACAGCCTCCACTCTTCTGGGAAGGATTTCCACTAGATGTTGGAACATTGCTGCTATAACAGCCTCCACTCTTCTGGGAAGGATTTCCACTAGATGTTGGAACATTGCTGCTATAACAGCCTCCACTCTGCTGGGAAGGCTTTCCACTAGATGTTGGAACATTGCTGCTATAACAGCCTCCACTCTTCTGGGAAGGCTTTCCACTAGATGTTGGAACATTGCTGCTATAACAGCCTTCACTCTGCTGGGAAGGCTTTCCACTAGATGTTGGAACATTGCTGCTATAACAGCCTCCGCTCTGCTGGGAAGGCTTTCCACTAGATGTTGGAACATTGCTGCTATAACAGCCTCCACTCTGCTGGGAAGGCTTTCCACTAGATGTTGGAACATTGCTGCTATAACAGCCTCCACTCTTCTGGGAAGGCTTTCCACTAGATGTTGGAACATTGCTGCTATAACAGCCTCCACTCTTCTGGGAAGGCTTTCCACTAGATGTTGGAACATTGCTGCTATAACAGCCTCCACTCTACTGGGAAGGCTTTCCACTAGATGTTGGAACATTGCTGCTATAACAGCCTCCACTCTTCTGGGAAGGCTTTCCACTAGATGTTGGAACATTGCTGCTATAACAGCCTCCACTCTTCTGGGAAGGCTTTCCACTAGATGTTGGAACATTGCTGCTATAACAGCCTCCACTCTACTGGGAAGGCTTTCCACTAGATGTTGGAACATTGCTGCTATAACAGCCTCCACTCTTCTGGGAAGGCTTTCCACTAGATGTTGGAACATTGCTGCTATAACAGCCTTCACTCTACTGGGAAGGCTTTCCACTAGATGTTGGAACATTGCTGCTATAACAGCCTCCACTCTACTGGGAAGGCCTTCCACTAGATGTTGGAACATTGTTGCTATAACAGCCTCCACTCTTCTGGGAAGGTTTTCCACTAGATGTTGGAACATTGCTGCTATAACAGCCTCCACTCTACTGGGAAGGCCTTCCACTAGATGTTGGAACATTGTTGCTATAACAGCCTCCACTCTTCTGGGAAGGCTTTCCACTAGATGTTGGAACATTGCTGCTATAACAGCCTCCACTCTTCTGGGAAGGCTTTCCACTAGATGTTGGAACATTGCTGGTATAACAGCCTCCACTCTTCTGGGAAGGCTTTCCACTAGATGTTGGAACATTGCTGCTATAACAGCCTCCATTCTTCTGGGAAGGCTTTCCACTAGATGTTGGAACATTGCTGCTATAACAGCCTCCACTCTTCTGGGAAGGCTTTCCACTAGATGGTGGAACATTGCTGCTATAACAGCCTCCATTCTTCTGGGAAGGCTTTCCACTAGATGTTGGAACATTGCTGCTATAACAGCCTCCACTCTTCTGGGAAGGCTTTCCACTAGATGTTGGAACATTGCTGCTATAACAGCCTCCACTCTTCTGGGAAGGCTTTCCACTAGATGTTGGGACATTACTGCTATAACAGCCTCCACTCTTCTGGGAAGGCTTTCCACTAGATGTTGGAACATTGCTGCTATAACAGCCTCCATTCTTCTGGGAAGGCTTTCCACTAGATGGTGGAACATTGCTGCTATAACAGCCTCCACTCTTCTGGGAAGGCTTTCCACTAGATGTTGGAACATTGCTGCTATAACAGCCTCCACTCTTCTGGGAAGGATTTCCACTAGATGGTGGAACATTGCTGCTATAACAGCCTCCACTCTTCTGGGAAGGTTTTCCACTAGATGTTGGAACATTGCTGCTATAACAGCCTCCACTCTTCTGGGAAGGCTTTCCACTAGATGTTGGAACATTGCTGCTATAACAGCCTCCACTCTTCTGGGAAGGCTTTCCACTAGATGTTGGAACATTGCTGCTATAACAGCCTCCATTCTTCTGGGAAGGCTTTCCACTAGATGGTGGAACATTGCTGCTATAACAGCCTCCACTCTTCTGGGAAGGCTTTCCACTAGATGTTGGAACATTGCTGCTATAACAGCCTCCACTCTTCTGGGAAGGCTTTCCACTAGATGGTGGAACATTGCTGCTATAACAGCCTCCACTCTTCTGGGAAGGCTTTCCACTAGATGTTGGAACATTGCTGCAGGGGACTTGCTTCCATTCAGCCACAGGAGCATTAGTGAGGTCGGGCACTGATGTTGGGCGATTAAGGCCTGGCTCACAGCCGGGTTCCAATTCATCCTAAAGGTGTTCGATGGGGTTGAGGTCAGGGCTCTGTGCAGGACAGTCAAGTCTTTCACACTGATCTCAACAAACCATTTCTGTATGGAACACGCTTTTGTGTTCGGGGCATTGTCATGCTGAAACAGGAAAGATCCTTCCTAAAACTGCTGTTGCCTTAAAGTTGGAAGCACAGAATCTGTAGAGTTGCTGTAGAGTTAAGATTTCCCTTCACTGGAACTAAGGGGCCTGAACCAATGAAAAACAGCCCAAGACTATTATTCTTATCCACCAAACTTTACAGTTGACACGAGGCAGTTTGGAACTCAGTAGTTCGGATCATTTTTTACACTCTTCAACACTCGCCGGTCCCATTCTTAGAGCTTGTGTGGCCTACCACTTCACGGCTGAGCCGTTTGTTGCTCCCAGGCGTTTCCACTTCAATAACATCACTAACAGTTGACCGGGGGCAGCTCTAGCAGGGCAGACATTTGACAAACTGAAAGTCACTGAGCTCTTCAGTAAGGCCATTCTACTGTCAATAGTTGTCTATGGAGATTGCATGGCTATGTGCTCGATTTTATACACCTGTCAGCAACGTGTGGCTGAAAATAGCCGAATCCACACATTTAAATGTGTGTCCACATACTTTTTTGTATAAATAGTGTATGTAACCACGGTTTTGTGGTCTTTGTCAGTGATCTACGGCGCCTCGATAAAGGAAGTAGTGCCACGGCAGCAGTTTTTAAGGCGGGCGACCGCAGCACTACCCGGTAGACGCGACTGTCGTGTGTATCCTGCCTGTGCGGAAGGATATCATATTGGAGTGATGCAATAACACGCGAACATGGTTACGTACGTAACCTGTGTTTCTTGAAGCAGCTCAATCTCCCCTTTTCCCGCTGATATAAAGTTTGCTTCTATTCCATAAGATGGGACTTGCGACAGCGGACATGAGAAGATCCGGACCAAAAATAATATACACACTAATTAGTCACCACCGTAGAAATACGAGACTCCCGTGAACACAACAGTGTTGTTTGTTAGGGTGCACGACATCCACAAGCTTTACGGCAGTCGTCTGAACTCTCTATCGGACGCCCTCATTTCGAGACGTCTTCCTACGGACTGAACCGTGAACTGGAGCTACAAAACTAAATGTCACCAACATGGAAAGGGGGTTGTTCTGCTCTACGATAAACAAGCTTCAGGGGAGTCATCTTTTCATATCTACGGTAGCTAGCTGCTACCTACAGACACAACTAGGGTCATATCTACGGTAGCTAGCTACTGCCTAGAGACAACAAGCTTCAGGGGAGTCATCTTTTCATATCTACGGTAGCTAGCTGCTACCTACAGACACAACTAGGGTCATATCTACGGTAGCTAGCTACTAACTACAAACACAACTAGGGTCATATCTACGGTAGCTAGCTGCTACCTACAGACAACAAGCTTCAGGGGAGTCGTCTTTTCATATCTACGGTAGCTAGCTGCTACCTACAGACACAACTAGGGTCATATCTACGGTAGCTAGCTGCTACCTACAGACACAACTAGGGTCATATCTACGGTAGCTAGCTACTACATAGAGACAACAAGCTTCAGGGGAGTCATCTTTTCATATCTATGGTAGCTAGCTGCTACCTACAGACAACAAGCTTCAGGGGAGTCGTCTTTTCATATCTACGGTAGCTCGCTGCTACCTACAGACACAACTAGGGTCATATCTACGGTAGCTAGCTGCTACCTACAGACACAACTAGGGTCATATCTACGGTAGCTCGCTACTACCTACAGACACAACTAGGGTCATATCTACATAGCTAGCTACTACCTACAGACAACAAGCTTCAGGGGAGTCGTCTTTTCATATCTACGGTAGCTAGCTGCTACCTACAGACACAACTAGGGTCATATCTACGGTAGCTAGCTGCTACCTACAGACACAACTAGGGTCATATATATATATATATGGCTTTTAGCAGACGCTTTTATCCAAAGCGACTTACAGTCATGTGTGCATACATTCTACGTATGGGTGGTCCCGGGAATCGAACCCACTACCCTGGCGTTACAAGCGCCATGCTCTACCAACTGAGCTACAGAAGGACCATATCTACGGTAGCTAGCTACTAGCTACAGACAACAAGCTTCAGGGGAGTCATCTTTTCATATCTACGTAGCTACTGCCTACAGACACAACTAGGGTCATATCTACGGTAGCTAGCTGCTACCTACAGACACAACTAGGGTCATATCTACGGTAGCTAGCTACTAGCTACAGACAACAAGCTTCAGGGGAGTCATCTTTTCATATCTACGTAGCTACTGCCTACAGATACAATTAGGGACATATTTTTTAAATGTTTATATTTTACCTTTATTTAACCAGGCAAGTCAGTTGGGAACATATTCTTATTTTCAATGACGGCCTGGGAACAGTGGGTTAACTGCCTTGTTCAGAACGATAGATTTGTATCTTGTCAGCTCGGGGGTTTGAACTTGCAACCTTTCGGTTACTATTCCAACGCTCTAACCACTAGGCTACCTGCCTCTAACCACTAGGCTACCTGCCTCTAACCACTAGGCTACCTGATCTAACCACTAGGCTACCTGCTCTAACCACTAGGCTACCTGCTCTAACCACTAGGCTACCTGCTCTAACCACTAGGCTACCTGCTCTAACCACTAGGCTACCTGCCTCGAACCACTAGGCTACCTGTCTCTAACCACTAGGCTACCTGCTCTAACCACTAGACTACCTGCCTCTAACCACTAGGCTACCTGCTCTAACCACTAGGCTACCTGTCTCTAACCACTAGGCTACCTGCTCTAACCACTAGGCTACCTGCTCTAACCACTAGGCTACCTGTCTCTAACCACTAGGCTACCTGTCTCTAACCACTAGGCTACCTGCTCTAACCACTAGGCTACCTGCCTCTAACCACTAGGCTACCTGTCTCTAACCACTAGGCTACCTGTCTCTAACCACTAGGCTACCTGTCTCTAACCACTAGGCTACCTGTCTCTAACCACTAGGCTACCTGCCTCTAACCACTAGGCTACCTGCCTCTAACCACTAGGCTACCTGTCTCTAACCACTAGGCTACCTGTCTCTAACCACTAGGCTACCTGCTCTAACCACTAGGCTACCTGCCTCTAACCACTAGGCTACCTGCCTCTAACCACTAGGCTACCTGTCTCTAACCACTAGGCTACCTGTCTCTAACCACTAGGCTACCTGCTCTAACCACTAGGCTACCTGCCTCTAACCACTAGGCTACCTGCCTCTAACCACTAGGCTACCTGCCTCTAACCACTAGGCTACCTGCCTCTAACCACTAGGCTACCTGCCTCTAACCACTAGGCTACCCTGACGCCCGGTAGGTACTACCTACAGATGCAGTCAATATACTGTCACCCTTGCACTTTACAATAGAGTGCAGTGGAGTAGAATGTTCCGTTTGTTTCTTTTTTTTTTAACTGGTTGAATGTCACTGTTTACCCTGTTGGCACCTTATACATGTAAGATAAACAATATAAACAAGAATCCCTTACCTCCAAACAAATTCATTTTACATCTTAGTATCAGTTTTGATTACACATTTTTGTCCTCGGTCCTGTGCACTTGTAAATCAAACAAATACACAATTAAAAGTTATTTTACAATAAATAGTGAATCATGTAAAAAAAAAAAAAAAAAAAGGTGGCGATATATTGATCTGAAGTATCCAACATGTACCACTCACCCTGACCAGGAAGGAGGTGTGGAAGATGTTCTCCACAGAGCGGGAGAAGGAGGTGGGGTCTATGACAAACTCATAGTAGGAGATGGGAGATGTGGCTGGAGATACAAGGGGAGAGAGGCACATGACAAATAGCTCTTTAACCAACATGACAAATAGCTCTTTAAGCAACATGACAAATAGCTCTTTAACCAACATGACAAATAGCTCTTTAACCAACATGACAAATAGCTCTTTAACCAACATGACAAATAGCTCTTTAACCAACATGACAAATAGCTCTTTAACCAACATGACAAATAGCTCTTTAACCAACATGACAAATAGCTCTTTAACCAACATGACAAATAGCTCTTTAACCAACATGACAAATCGCTCTTTAACCAACATGACAAATAGCTCTTTAACCAACATGACAAATAGCTCTTTAACCAACATGACAAATAGCTCTTTAACCAACATGACAAATAGCTCTTTAACCAACTAATATCAAATCATTTAACGTCTAATTTAACGTCTACAACAAAGTTAATTTAACATATTTCGTAACACTTTTGCCACGGAGGTCACATTTGACATTGTCCGTAAGCTTGAGTTCATTTGCAGACAACAACAAAAATCATACAATGATGGAAAGACCTGTGTGTTGTCCTTGTTAATGCAGACACAGAAGAGCTCCAACTTCTTAATCATAGCCTCAATTTTGTCCCGCACATTGAATATAGTTGTGGAGAGTCCCTGTAATCCTAGATTCAGATCATTCAGGTGATTAAAAAACATCACCCAGACAGGCCAGTCGTGTGAGAAAAAACATCCCCCAGACAGGCCAGTCGTGTGAGAGAAAACATCACCCAGACAGACCAGTCGTGTGAGAACAAACATCACCCAGACAGACCAGTCGTGTGAGAGAAAACATCACCCAGACAGGCCAGTCGTGTGAGAGAAAACATCACCCAGACAGACCAGTCGTGTGAGAACAAACATCACCCAGACAGACCAGTCGTGTGAGAACAAACATCACCCAGACAGACCAGTCGTGTGAGAACAAACATCCCCCAGACAGGCCAGTCGTGTGAGAACAAACATCCCCCAGAGAGGCCAGTCGTGTGAGAACAAACATCACCCAGAGAGGCCAGTCGTGTGAGAACAAACATCACCCAGACAGGCCAGTCGTGTGAGAACAAACATCCCCCAGACAGACCAGTCGTGTGAGAACAAACATCCCCCAGACAGACCAGTCGTGTGAGAACAAACATCCCCCAGAGAGGCCAGTCGTGTGAGAACAAACATCACCCAGACAGACCAGTCGTGTGAGAACAAACATCACCCAGACAGACCAGTCGTGTGAGAACAAACATCCCCCAGAGAGGCCAGTCGTGTGAGAACAAACATCACCCAGACAGGCCAGTTGTGTGAGAACAAACATCACCCAGACAGGCCAGTCGTGTGAGAACAAACATCACCCAGACAGGCCAGTCGTGTGAGAACAAACATCACCCAGACAGGCCAGTCGTGTGAGAGAAAACATCACCCAGACAGACCAGTCGTGTGAGAGAAAACATCACCCAGACAGACCAGTCGTGTGAGAGAAAACATCACCCAGACAGACCAGTCGTGTGAGAACAAACATCCCCCAGACAGACCAGTCGTGTGAGAACAAACATCCCCCAGACAGGCCAGTCGTGTGAGAACAAACATCCCCCAGACAGACCAGTCGTGTGAGAACAAACATCCCCCAGACAGACCAGTCGTGTGAGAACAAACATCCCCCAGACAGGCCAGTCGTGTGAGAACAAACATCCCCCAGACAGACCAGTCGTGTGAGAACAAACATCCCCCAGACAGACCAGTCGTGTGAGAACAAACATCCCCCAGACAGGCCAGTCGTGTGAGAACAAACATCCCCCAGACAGACCAGTCGTGTGAGAACAAACATCCCCCAGACAGACCAGTCGTGTGAGAAACCCGTCATCATCAAGCGGTCAGGCAAGTGAACATTATGGTCAGTGAAGAAAACTTTAAGCTCATCTCTCAATTCAAAAAACAACGTGTCAATACTTTGCCCCATGATAGCCAATGTATGTTGTAAAAGCGTTACATGGTCGCTGCCCATATCATTGCATAGTGCAGAAAATACACGAGAGTTCAGGGGCCTTGCTTTAACAAAGTTAACTATTTTCACTGTAGTGTCCAAAACGTATTTCAAGCTGTCAGGCATTCCTTTGGCAGCAAGAGCCTCTAGGTGGATGCTGCAGTGTTCCCAAGAGCCTCTCGGTGGATGCTGCAGTGTTCCCAAGAGCCTCTAGGTGGATGCTGCAGTGTTCCCAAGAGCCTCTAGGTGGATGCTGCAGTGTTCCCAAGAGCCTCTCGGTGGATGCTGCAGTGTTCCCAAGAGCCTCTCGGTGGATGCTGCAGTGTTCCCAAGAGCCTCTAGGTGGATGCTGCAGTGTTCCCAAGAGCCTCTCGGTGGATGCTGCAGTGTTCCCAAGAGCCTCTCGGTGGATGCTGCAGTGTTCCCAAGAGCCTCTAGGTGGATGCTGCAGTGTTCCCAAGAGCCTCTCGGTGGATGCTGCAGTGTTCCCAAGAGCCTCTAGGTGAATGCTGCAGTGTTCCCAAGAGCCTCTCGGTGGATGCTGCAGTGAACCCAAGAGCCTCTCGGTGGATGCTGCAGTGTACCCAAGAGCCTCTAGGTGGATGCTGCAGTGAACCCAAGAGCCTCTAGGTGGATGCTGCAGTGTTCCCAAGAGCCTCTCGGTGGATGCTGCAGTGAACCCAAGAGCCTCTCGGTGGATGCTGCAGTGTACCCAAGAGCCTCTCGGTGGATGCTGCAGTGAACCCAAGAGCCTCTAGGTGGATGCTGCAGTTTACCCAAGAGCCTCTAGGTGGATGCTGCAGTGAACCCAAGAGCCTCTAGGTGAATGCTGCAGTGTACCCAAGAGCCTCTAGGTGGATGCTGCAGTGAACCCAAGAGCCTCTAGGTGGATGCTGCAGTTTACCCAAGAGCCTCTAGGTGGATGCTGCAGTGTACCCAAGAGCCTCTCGGTGGATGCTGCAGTGTACCCAAGAGCCTCTAGGTGGATGCTGCAGTCTACCCAAGTGCCTCTAGGTGGATGCTGCAGTTTACCCAAGAGCCTCTCAGTGGATGCTGCAGTGTACCCAAGAGCCTCTAGGTGGATGCTGCAGTGTACCCAAGAGCCTCTCGGTGGATGCTGCAGTGTACCCAAGAGCCTCTCAGTGGATGCTGCAGTGTACCCAAGAGCCTCTAGGTGAATGCTGCTGTTTACCCAAGAGCCTCTAGGTGGATGCTGCAGTGAACCCAAGAGCCTCTCGGTGGATGCTGCAGTTTACCCAAGAGCCTCTCGGTGGATACTGCAGTGTACCCAAGAGCCTCTAGGTGGATGCTGCAGTTTACCCAAGAGCCTCTCGGTGGATACTGCAGTGTACCCAAGAGCCTCTCAGTGGATGCTGCAGTGTACCCAAGAGCCTCTCAGTGGATGCTGCAGTGTACCCAAGAGCCTCTAGGTGGATGCTGCAGTGTACCCAAGAGCCTCTAGGTGGATGCTGCAGTGTACCCAAGAGCCTCTAGGTGGATGCTGCAGTGTACCCAAGAGCCTCTAGGTGGATGCTGCAGTGTACCCAAGAGCCTCTAGGTGGATACTGCAGTGTACCCAAGAGCCTCTAGGTGGATGCTGCAGTGTACCCAAGAGCCTCTAGGTGGATGCTGCAGTGTACCCAAGAGCCTCTAGGTGGATGCTGCAGTGTACCCAAGAGCCTCTCAGTGGATGCTGCAGTGTACCCAAGAGCCTCTCGGTGGATGATGCAGTGTACCCAAGAGCCTCTAGGTGGATGCTGCAGTGTACCCAAGAGCCTCTCGGTGGATACTGCAGTGTACCCAAGAGCCTTTAGGTGGATGCTGCAGTGTACCCAAGAGCCTCTCAGTGGATGCTGCAGTGTACCCAAGAGCCTCTCGGTGGATGCTGCAGTGTATCCAAGAGCCTCTCGGTGGATGTTGCAGTGTATCCAAGAGCCTCTAGGTGGATGCTGCAGTGTATCCAAGAGCCTCTCAGTGGATGTTGCAGTGTACCCAAGTGCCTCTCGGTGGATGCTGCAGTGTACCCAAGAGCCTCTAGGTGGATGCTGCAGTGTACCCAAGAGCCTCTCAGTGGATGCTGCAGTGTACCCAAGAGCCTCTCGGTGGATGCTGCAGTGTACCCAAGTGCCTCTCGGTGGATGCTGCAGTGTACCCAAGAGCCTCTAGGTGGATGCTGCAGTGTACCCAAGAGCCTCTCAGTGGATGCTGCAGTGTACCCAAGAGCCTCTCGTTGATGCTGCAGTGTACCCAAGAGCCTCTAGGTGGATGCTGCAGTGTACCCAAGAGCCTCTAGGTGGATGCTGCAGTGTACCCAAGAGCCTCTCAGTGGATGCTGCAGTGTACCCAAGAGCCTCTCAGTGGATGCTGCAGTGTACCCAAGAGCCTCTCAGTGGATGCTGTAGTGTACCCAAGAGCCTCTCGGTGGATGCTGCAGTGAACCCAAGAGCCTCTCGGTGGATGCTGCAGTGTACCCAAGAGCCTCTAGGTGGATGCTGTAGTGTACCCAAGAGCCTCTCGGTGGATGCTGCAGTGAACCCAAGAGCCTCTAGGGGATGCTGCAGTGTACCCAAGAGCCTCTCAGTGGATGCTGCAGTGAACCCAAGAGCCTCTCGGTGGATGCTGCAGTGTACCCAAGAGCCTCTAGGTGGATGCTGTAGTGTACCCAAGAGCCTCTCGGTGGATGCTGCAGTGAACCCAAGAGCCTCTAGGGGGATGCTGCAGTGTACCCAAGAGCCTCTCAGTGGATGCTGCAGTGTACCCAAGAGCCTCTCAGTGGATGCTGCAGTGTACCCAAGAGCCTCTAGGTGGATGCTGTAGTGTACCCAAGAGCCTCTAGGTGGATGCTGTAGTGTACCCAAATGGCAACTGCTTGCACGCGTGTTACCACTCCACTATGTCTCCCTGTCATGGCTTTTGCACCATCAGTACAAACACCAACACATCTTGACCACCAAAGTCCATTTGATGTCACAAAGCTGTCCAGCACTTTATAAAAGAGGATGTCTTCCTTAATTGACCCCCCCATAAACGTAACGGACATATACCAGGAGCTGTGCCAGGCCCACCATGTCTGTTGACTCATCCAGCTGTAACAGACATATACCAGGAGCTGTGCCAGGTCTGTTGACTCATCCAGCTGTAACAGACATATACCAGGAGCTGTGCCAGGCCTGTTGACTCATCCAGTTGTAACAGACATATACCAGGAGCTGTGCCAGGCCCTGTTGACTCATCCAGCTGTAACAGACATATACCAGGAGCTGTGCCAGGCCCTGTTGACTCATCCAGCTGTAACAGACATATACCAGGAGCTGTGCCAGGCCCTCCACGCCTGTTGACTCCTCCAGCTGTAACAGACATATACCAGGAGCTGTGCCAGGTGTCTGTTGACTCCTCCAGCTGTAACAGACATATACCAGGAGCTGTGCCAGGCCTGTTGACTCATCCAGCTGTAACAGACATATACCAGGATCTGTGCCAGGTCTGTTGACTCATCCAGCTGTAACAGACATATACCAGGAGCTGTGCCAGGTCTGTTGACTCATCCAGCTGTAACAGACATATACCAGGAGCTGTGCCAGGCCTGTTGACTCATCCAGCTGTAACAGACATATACCAGGAGCTGTGCCAGGCCTGTTGACTCATCCAGCTGTAACAGACATATACCAGGATCTGTGCCAGGTCTGTTGACTCATCCAGCTGTAACAGACATATACCAGGAGCTGTGCCAGGTCTGTTGACTCATCCAGCTGTAACAGACATATACCAGGAGCTGTGCCAGGCCTGTTGACTCATCCAGCTGTAACAGACATATACCAGGAGCTGTGCCAGGCCTGTTGACTCATCCAGCTGTAACAGACATATACCAGGAGCTGTGCCAGGCCTGTTGACTCATCCAGCTGTAACAGACATATACCAGGAGCTGTGCCACGCCTGTTGACTCATCCAGCTGTAACACATATAATTCACTGGCTTGTATGTGAAGCAGTAATTGTTTCAAAACATCTCCTGCCATGTCACTGATGCGTCGTGAAACAGTGTTGTTTGATGAAGGGATTGTCTGTATAGTTTTTTGTCCTTTTCCCCCAGCATTGTCCCAGCCACATCCACGGCAGCAGGAAGAATTAAGTCCTCTACAATAGTGTGGGGCTTGCCTGTCTTTGCCACTCCTCTACAATAGTGTGGGGCTTGCCTGTCTTTGCCACTCCTCTACAATAGTGTGGGGCTTGCCTGTCTTTGCCACTCCTCTACAATAGTGTGGGGCTTGCCTGTCTTTGCCACTCCTCTACAATAGTGTGGGGCTTGCCTGTCTTTGCCACTCCTCTACAATAGTATGGGGCTTGCCTGTCTTTGCTACTCCTCTACAATAGTGTGGGGCTTGCCTGTCTTTGCCACTCCTCTACAATAGTATGGGGCTTGCCTGTCTTTGCTACTCCTCTACAATAGTGTGGGGCTTGCCTGTCTTTGCCACTCCTCTACAATAGTATGGGGCTTGCCTGTCCAAGCCACTCCTCTACAATAGTGTGGGGCTTGCCTGTCCAAGCCACTCCTCTACAATAGTATGGGGCTTGCCTGTTCTAGCCACTCCTCTACAATAGTATGGGGCTTGCCTGTCTTTGCCACTCCTCTACAATAGTGTGGGGCTTGCCTGTCCAAGCCACTCCTCTACAATAGTATGGGGCTTGCCTGTCCAAGCCACTCCTCTACAATAGTATGGGGCTTGCCTGTCCAAGCCACTCCTCTACAATAGTATGGGGCTTGCCTGTCCTAGCCACTCCTCTACAATAGTATGGGGCTTGCCTGTCTTTGCCACTCCTCTACAATAGTATGGGGCTTGCCTGTCCTAGCCACTCCTCTACAATAGTATGGGGCTTGCCTGTCCTAGCCACTCCTCTACAATAGTATGGGTCTTGTCTGCCCTAGCCAGTCCTCTACAATAGTATGGGGCTTGCCTGTCCTAGCCACTCCTCTACAATAGTATGGGGCTTGTCTGCCCTAGCCAGTCCTCTACAATAGTATGGGGCTTGCCTGTCCAAGCCACTCCTCCACAATAGTATGGGGCTTGCCTGTCCTAGCCACTCCTCCACAATAGTATGGGGCTTGCCTGTCCTAGCCACTCCTCCACAATAGTATGGGGCTTGCCTGTTCTAGCCACTCCTCCACAATAGTATGGGGCTTGCCTGTCCTAGCCACTCCTCCACAATAGTATGGGGCTTGCCTGTCCTAGCCAGTCCTCCACAATAGTATGGGGCTTGCCTGTCCTAGCCACTCCTCCACAATAGTATGGGGCTTGCTTGTCCAAGCCACTCCTCCACAATAGTATGGGGCTTGTCTGCCCTAGCCAGTCCTCTACAATAGTATGGGGCTTGCCTGTCTTAGCCACTCCTCTACAATAGTATGGGGCTTGCCTGTCCTAGCCACTCCTCCACAATAGTATGGGGCTTGCCTGTCCAAGCCACTCCTCCACAATAGTATGGGGCTTGTCTGCCCTAGCCAGTCCTCTACAATAGTATGGGGCTTGCCTGTCTTAGCCACTCCTCTACAATAGTATGGGGCTTGCCTGTTCTAGCCACTCCTCTACAATAGCATGGGGCTTGCCTGTCTTTGCCACTCCTCTACAATAGTATGGGGCTTGCCTGTCCAAGCCACTCCTCCACAATCGTATGGGGCTTGCCTGTCCTAGCCAGTCCTCCACAATAGTATGGGGCTTGTCTGTCCTAGCCAGTCCTCCACAATAGTATGGGGCTTGCCTGTCCTAGCCACTCCTCCACAATAGTATGGGGCTTGCCTGTCCAAGCCACTCCTCCACAATAGTATGGGGCTTGTCTGCCCTAGCCAGTCCTCTACAATAGTATGGGGCTTGCCTGTCTTAGCCACTCCTCTACAATAGTATGGGGCTTGCCTGTCCTAGCCACTCCTCCACAATAGTATGGGGCTTGCCTGTCCAAGCCACTCCTCCACAATAGTATGGGGCTTGTCTGCCCTAGCCAGTCCTCTACAATAGTATGGGGCTTGCCTGTCTTAGCCACTCCTCTACAATAGTATGGGGCTTGCCTGTTCTAGCCTCTCCTCTACAATAGTATGGGGCTTGTCTGTCCTAGCCAGTCCTCTAAAATAGTATGGGGCTTGCCTGTCTTAGCCACTCCTCTACAATAGTATGGGGCTTGCCTGTTCTAGCCACTCCTCCACAATAGCATGGGGCTTGCCTGTCTTTGCCACTCCTCTACAATAGTATGGGGCTTGCCTGTTCTAGCCACTCCTCTACAATAGTATGGGGCTTGCCTGTTCTAGCCACTCCTCTACAATAGTATGGGGCTTGCCTGTTCTAGCCACTCATCTACAATAGTATGGGGCTTGTCTGTCCTAGCCAGTCCTCTACAATAGTATGGGGCTTGCCTGTCTTAGCCACTCCTCTACAATAGTATGGGGCTTGCCTGTTCAAGCCACTCCTCTACAATAGTATGGGGCTTGCCTGTCTTAGCCACTCCTCTACAATAGTATGGGGCTTGCCTGTTCAAGCCACTCCTCTACAATAGTATGGGGCTTGCCTGTCCCAGCCACTCCTCCACAATAGTATGGGTCTTGCCTGTCCCAGCCGCTCCTCTACAATAGTATGGGGCTTGCCTGTCCCAGCCACTCCTCCACAATAGTATGGGTCTTGCCTGTCCCAGCCACTCAGTAGCTCACCATATAAGATGCTTCTAGAACCTTCTTATTAATGGCATCTGTTGCTTTTATACATGTCTTACTACTCAAAAGTCTATTCTCACTCAAACTGCTGTGTCTTATTTTTCAAATTGTTTCATTTCTAAACATCTGCACTGTGATTGGATGAGTAACGGTTAATGTGATTGGATGAGTAACGGTTAATGTGATTGGATGAGTAACGGTTAATGTGATTGGATGAGTAACGGTTAATGTGATTGGATGAGTAACGGTTAATGTGATTGGATGAGTAACGGTTAATGTGATTGGATGAGTAACGGTTAATGTGATTGGATGAGTAACGGTTAATGTGATTGGATGAGTAACGGTTAATGTGATTGGATGAGTAACGGTTAATGTGACTGGATGAGTAACGGTTAATGTGATTGGATGAATAACGGTTAATGTGACTGGATGAGCAACGGTTAATGTGATTGGATGAGTAACGGTTAATGTGACTGGATGAGTAACGGTTAATGTGATTGGATGAGTAACGGTTAATGTGATTGGATGAGTAACGGTTAATGTGATTGGATGAGTAACGGTTAATGTGATTGGATGAGTGACGGTTAATGTGATTGGATGAGTAACGGTTAATGTGATTGGATGAGTAACGGTTAATGTGACTGGATGAGCAACGGTTAATGTGATTGGATGAGTAACGGTTAATGTGACTGGATGAGTAACGGTTAATGTGATTGGATGAGTAACGGTTAATGTGATTGGATGAGTAACGGTTAATGTGATTGGATGAGTAACGGTTAATGTGATTGGATGAGTGACGGTTAATGTGATTGGATGAGTAACGGTTAATGTGATTGGATGAGTAACGGTTAATGTGATTGGATGAGTAACGGTTAATGTGATTGGATGAGTAACGGTTAATGTGATTGGATGAGTAACGGTTAATGTGACTGGATGATTGGAGTAACGGTTAATGTGATTGGATGAATAACGGTTAATGTGACTGGATGAGCAACGGTTAATGTGATTGGATGAGTAACGGTTAATGTGACTGGATGAGTAACGGTTATTGTGATTGGATGAGTAACGGTTAATGTGATTGGATGAGTAACGGTTAATGTGATTGGATGAGTAACGGTTAATGTGATTGGATGAGTAACGGTTAATGTGATTGGATGAGTAACGGTTAATGTGATTGGATGAGTAACGGTTAATGTGATTGGATGAGTAACGGTTAATGTGATTGGATGAGTAACGGTTAATGTGATTGGATGAGTAACGGTTAATGTGATTGGATGAGTAACGGTTAATGTGATTGGATGAGTAACGGTTAATGTGATTGGATGAATAACGGTTAATGTGACTGGATGAGCAACGGTTAATGTGATTGGATGAGTAACGGTTAATGTGACTGGATGAGTAACGGTTAATGTGATTGGATGAGTAACGGTTAATGTGACTGGATGAGCAACGGTTAATGTGATTGGATGAGTAACGGTTAATGTGACTGGATGAGTAACGGTTAATGTGATTGGATGAGTAACGGTTAATGTGATTGGATGAGTAACGGTTAATGTGATTGGATGAGTAACGGTTAATGTGATTGGATGAGTAACGGTGAATGTGATTGGATGAGTGACGGTTAATGTGATTGGACGAGTAACGGTTAATGTGATTGGATGAGTAACGGTTAATGTGATTGGATGAGTAACTGTTAATGTGATTATATGAGTAACGGTTAATGTGATTGGATGAGTAATGGTGAATGTGATTGGATGAGTAACGGTTAATGTGATTGGATGAGTAACGGTTAATGTGATTGGATGAGTAACGGTTAATGTGATTGGATGAGTAACGGTGAATGTGATTGGATGTTCATTATTTCACTAGGCTACCTGTATTTGACATTGTGTTGTTATTTCACTGAACACTAGATGGTTTCATTTTATTTTTAGCAGTGAAACGAGGCTACTCAGGCGAGAAAAACCTCACCCAAATGTATATAGCCCCGTTGGAAAATATAAATGGACTGTTTGAAAATGTGAAAAAATATATATATATTGAAAAAAAAGTTAATCATATTTTATGTGTCGTCCTGTTGGAAAATATAAATGTACTGTTTCAAAATGTTTTGTTTAAAAAATAAAAAATAAAAAATAAATAAATGTGAATCACATTTTTTATTTGGCGTACCCTACCACAGTTTGGGAATACCTGGAGTAGAGGATCCAAGGTCATCGCTAGAGTCAGAGTCAAAGTCATAGCTAGAGTCAGAGTCATAGCTAGAGTCAGAGTCATAGTCATAGCTAGAGTCAGAGTCAGAGTCAGAGTCATAGCTAGAGTCAGAGTCATAGCTAGAGTCAGAGTCATAGCTAGAGTCATGGCTAGAGTCAGAGTCATAGCTAGAGTCAGAGTCATAGCTAGAGTCATGGCTAGAGTCAGAGTCATAGCTAGAGTCAGAGTCATAGCTAGAGTCAGAGTCATATCTAGAGTCAGAGTCATAGCTAGAGTCAGAGTCATAGCTAGAGTCATGGCTAGAGTCAGAGTCATAGCTAGAGTCAGAGTCATAGCTAGAGTCAGAGTCATAGCTAGAGTCAGAGTCATAGCTAGAGTCATGGCTAGAGTCAGAGTCATAGCTAGAGTCAGAGTCATAGCTAGAGTCCGAGTCATAGCTAGAGTCCAAGTGTTAGCTAGAATCCGAGTCATACCTAGAGTCAGAGTCATAGCTAGAGTCAGAGTCATAGCTAGAGTCAGAGTCATAGCTAGAGTCATGGCTAGAGTCAGAGTCATAGCTAGAGTCAGAGTCATAGCTAGAGTCAGAGTCATAGCTAGAGTCATAGTCATAGCTAGAGTCATAGTCATAGCTAGAGTCATAGTCATAGCTAGAGTCAGAGTCATAGCTAGAGTCAGAGTCATAGTCATAGCTAGAGTCCGAGTCATAGCTAGAGTCAGAGTCATAGTCATAGCTAGAGTCAGAGTCATGGTCAGAGCTAGAGTCAGAGTCATAGTCATAGCTAGAGTCAGAGTCATGGTCAGAGCTAGAGTCATAGCTAGAGTCCGAGTCATGGTCATAGCTAGAGTCAGAGTCATAGTCATAGCTAGAGTCCGAGTCATAGCTAGAGTCATGGTCAGAGCTAGAGTCATGGTCAGAGCTAGAGTCATAGCTAGAGTCAGAGTCATTGTCAGAGCTAGAGTCATAGCTAGAGTCTGAGTCATAGCTAGAGTCCGAGTCATAGCTAGAGTCCGAGTCATAGCTAGAGTCCGAGTCATAGCTAGAGTCCGAGTCATAGCTAGAGTCATTGTCAGAGTCTTAGCTAGAGCCATCGCTAGAGTCAGAGTCATGGTCAGCGCTAGAGTCATAGCTAGAGTCCGAGTCATAGCTAGAGTCCGAGTCATAGCTAGAGTCCGAGTCATAGCTAGAGTCCGAGTCATAGCTAGAGTCATTGTCAGAGTCAGAGTCATTGTCAGAGTCAGAGTTAGAGTCATAGCTAGAGTCAGAGTCAGAGCTAGAGTCAGAGTCATCACAACCTTTCTTTTCCTTGAGCCCTAATTAATTAATCTTTTTTCATTCCTTTCTGTTTAGTCCTGTTGTCTTGTGTTTCCCTTTATAATAATTGTAAAGAGACAGTCCTTGAAAACCGCTATTTAAATATGATGTATTATTATTAGACAGTCATGACTCACGGTCGTCATTGAAGTAGCCCTGCAGGTATCCCAGAATCCTCTCTACCTCCTTCTCTGTAGCTTCCTGGTGAGACTCCTCCATCCTCCTCAACTGGAACAGACAATAACATCAAACATTTATTAATTTATTTTAGTTAGTCTCGTTGAGGGGCCTCCCTGGTGGTGCAGTGGTCTAAGGCTGTGCCACCAGAGACTCTGGGTTCGAGCTCAGGCTCTGTCGCAGCCGGCCCCGACCGGGGAGGTCTGCGGGGCGACGTGCTGAGTGGCTAGCGTCGTCCGGGTTAGGGAGGGTTTGGATGCGCGCTGTGTTAAGCAGTGCGGCTTTGTTGGGTTGTGTTTCGGAGGACGCATGGCTCTCGACCTTCGTCTCCCGAGCCCGTACGGGAGTTGTAGCGATGAGACAAGATAGTAACTACTAACAATTGGACACCATGAAATTGGGGAGAAAAGGGGGTAACGTAAACATTTTTTAAAAATACAAATAAATATATTTTCCAAAAGAGAAACACAGTCCCCATTGTGACAGAAATATTAAGCACAGTACAGTACAGTACAAGTCAAAAGTTTGGACACACCTACTCATTCCAGGGTTTTTCAATCATTTTACTATTTTCTCCACTGTAGAATAATAGTGAAGACATCACAACTATGAAATAACAAACGTGGAATCATGTAGTAACCAAAAAAAGTGTTAAACAAATCAAAATATATTTTAGATTATAGATTCTTCAAAGCACACACTTGGCATTCTCTCAACCAGCTTCATGAGGAATGCTTTTCCAACAGTCTTGAAGGAGTTCCAACATATGCTTATGGCTGCTTTTTCTTCACTCTGCGGTCCAACTCATCCCAAACCATCTCAATTGGGTTGAGGTCGGGTGATTGTGGAGGCCAGGTCATCTGATGCAGCACTCCATCACTTTCCTTCATTATCAAATAGCCCTTAAACAGCCTGGAGGTGTGTTGGTTCATTGTCCTGTTGAAAAACAAATGAAAGTCCCACTAAGCGCAAACCAGATGGGATGGTGTATCACTGCAGAATGCTGTGGTAGACATGCTGGTTAAGTGTGCCTTGAATTCTAAATAAATCACTGACAGTGTCACCAGCAAAGCACCATCACACCTCCTCCTCCTCCATGCTTCACAGTGGGAACCAAACATGTGGAGATCATCCATTCACCTACTCTGCATCTCACAAAGACACAGTGGTTGAAACCAAAAATCTCACATTTGGACTCATCAGACCAAAGGACAGATTTCCACCGGTCTAATGTCCATTGCTCATGTTTCTTGGCCCAAGCAAGTCTCTTCTTCTTATTGGTGTCCTTTAGTAGTGGTTTCTTTGCAGCATTTCGACCATGAAGACCTGATTCACGCCGTCTCCTCTGAACAGTTGATGTTGAGATGTGTCTGTTACTTGAACTGCAATCTGAGGTGCAGTTAACTAATGATTGAACTCTGTGAGGAACTTATTTATTTCCCTCTTTCCCTCCAATCTGAGGTGCAGTTAACTCTATTGATCTTATCCTCTGCAGCAGAGGTAACTCTGGGTCTTCCTTTCCTGTGGCGGTCCTCATGAGAGACAGTTAACTCTAATGAACTTATCCTCTGCAGCAGAGGTAACTCTGGGTCTTCCTTTCCTGTCCGGTCCTCATGAGAGCCAGTTTAATCACAGCGCTTGATGGCTTTTGCGACTGAACTTGAAGAAACGTTCTTGAAATGTTCCGTATTGACTGACCTTCATGTCTTAAAGTAATGATGGACTGACCTTCATGTCTTAAAGTAATGATGGACTGACCTTCATGTCTTAAAGTAATGATGGACTGACCTTCATGTCTTAAAGTAATGATGGACTGACCTTCATGTCTTAAAGTAATGATGGACTGACCTTCATGTCTTAAAGTAATGATGGACTGACCTTCATGTCTTAAAGTAATGATGGACTGACCTTCATGTCTTAAAGTAATGATGGACTGACCTTCATGTCTTAAAGTAATGATGGACTGACCTTCATGTCTTAAAGTAATGATGGACTGACCTTCATGTCTTAAAGTAATGATGGACTGACCTTCATGTCTTAAAGTAATGATGGACTGACCTTCATGTCTTAAAGTAATGATGGACTGACATTCTAGTCTTAAAGTAATGATGGACTGACATTCTAGTCTTAAAGTAATGATGGACTGACATTCTAGTCTTAAAGTAATGATGGACTGACCTTCATGTCTTAAAGTAATGATGGACTGACCTTCATGTCTTACAGTAATGATGGACTGACCTTCATGTCTTAAAGTAATGATGGACTGACCTTCAAGTCTTAAAGTAATGATGGACTGACCTTCATGTCTTAAAGTAATGATGGACTGACCTTCATGTCTTAAAGCAATGATGGACTGACCTTCATGTCTTAAAGTAATGATGGACTGACCTTCATGTCTTGTAATGATGGGACTGATCACGTCTTAAAGTAATGATGGGACTGACCTTCATGTCTTAAAGTAATGATGGACTGACCTTCATGTCTTAAAGTAATGATGGACTGACCTTCATGTCTTAAAGTAATGATGGACTGACCTTCATATCTTACAGTAATGATGGGACTGACCTTCATGTCTTAAAGTAATGATGGACTGACCTTCATGTCTTAAAGTAATGATGGACTGACCTTCATATCTTACAGTAATGATGGACTGACCTTCATGTCTTGAAGTAATGATGGACTGACTTCATGTCTTAAAGTAATGATGGACTGACCTTCATGTCTTAGTAATGATGGACTGACCTTCATGTCTTAAAGTAATGATGGACTGACCTTCATGTCTTTAACGATGGATGTCATGTTTAAAGTAATGATGGACTGACCTTCATGTCTTAAAGTCTTAATGTCTTAGTAATGATGGACTGACCTTCATGTCTTACAGTAATGATGGACTGACCTTCATGTCTTAAAGTAATGATGGACTGACCCTTCTAAAGTAATGATGGACTGACATTCTAGTCTTAAAGTAATGATGGACTGACCTTCATGTCTTAAAGTAATGATGGACTGACCTTCATGTCTTAAAGTAATGATGGACTGACCTTCATGTCTTAAAGTAATGATGGACTGA
The DNA here is from genome assembly GCF_023373465.1 of Oncorhynchus keta. Taxonomy (NCBI): domain Eukaryota; kingdom Metazoa; phylum Chordata; class Actinopteri; order Salmoniformes; family Salmonidae; genus Oncorhynchus; species Oncorhynchus keta. The sequence goes on from NC_068444.1 coordinate 3,243,526, forward strand.
CCTTCATGTCTTAAAGTAATGATCATGTCTTAAAGCAATGATGGACTGACCTTCATGTCTTAAAGTAATGATGGACTGACCTTCATGTCTTAAAGTAATGATGGACTGACCTTCATGTCTTAAAGTAATGATGGACTGACCTTCATGTCTTAAAGTAATGATGGACTGACCTTCATGTCTTAAAGTAATGATGGACTGACCTTCATGTCTTAAAGTAATGATGGACTGACCTTCATGTCTTACAGTAATGATGGACTGACCTTCATGTCTTACAGTAATGATGGACTGACCTTCATGTCTTAAAGTAATGATGGACTGACATTCTAGTCTTAAAGTAATGATGGACTGACCTTCATGTCTTAAAGTAATGATGGACTGACCTTCATGTCTTAAAGTAATGATGGACTGACCTTCATGTCTTAAAGTAATGATGGACTGTTGTTTCTCTTTGCTTATTTGAGCTGTTCTTGCCATAATATGGACTTGGTATTTTACCAAATAGGGCTATCTTCTGTATACCACCCTTATCTTGTCATAACACAACTAATTGGCTCAAACGCATTAAGATGGAAAGAAATTCCACAAATTCACATTTAACAAGTCACACCTGTTAATTGAAATGCATTCCAGGTGACTACCTCATGAAGCTGGTTGAGAGAATGCCAAGTGTGTGCAAAGCTGTAATCAAGGCAAAGGGTGGCTACTTTAAAGAATCTCCAAATATAAAATATATTTTAATTTGTTTAACACTTTTTTTTGGTTACTACCTGATTGTGTGTTTTTTCAAAGTGTTGATGTCTTCACGTGCTTCTACACCTGCATTGTTTGCTGTTTGGGGTTTTAGGCTGGGTTTCTGTACAGCACTTTGAGTTATCAGCTGATGTACGAAGGGCTATATAAATCAAATTTGATTGATTGATTGATTGATTCACTATTATTCTACAATGTAGAAAATAGACTCCTACAGTTCAGTCAGGTTGGGGTCAAATAACAGTATGAAAAAGGGGGAGACCCCTATAGTTCAGTCAGGTTGGGGTCAAATAACAGTATGAAAAAGGGGAAACTCCTACATACAGTTCAGTCAGGTTGGGGTCAAATAACAGTATGAAAAAGGGGGAGACTCCTACAGTTCAGTCAGGTTGGGGTCAAATAACAGTATGAAAAAGGGGGAGACTCCTACAGTTCAGTCAGGTTGGGGTCAAATAACAGTCAGGTTGGGGTCAAATAACAGTATGAAAAAGGGGGAGACTCCTATAGTTCAGTCAGGTTGGGGTCAAATAACAGTATGAAAAAGGGGGAGACTCCTACAGTTCAGTCAGGTTGGGGTCAAATAACAGTATGAAAAAGGGACAGACTCTTATAGTTCAGTCAGGTTGGGGTCAAATAACAGTATGAAAACGAGGAGACTCCTACAGTTCCGTCAGGTTGGGGTCAAATAACAGTATGAAAACGAGGAGACTCCTACAGTTCAGTCAGGTTGGGGTCAAATAACAGTATGAAAAAGGGGGAGACTCCTACAGTTCAGTCAGGTTGGGGTCAAATAACAGTATGAAAACGAGGAGACTCCTACAGTTCAGTCAGGTTGGGGTCAAATAACAGTATGAAAAAGGGACAGACTCTTATAGTTCAGTCAGGTTGGGGTCAAATAACAGTATGAAAAAGGGGGAGACTCCTACATACAGTTCAGTCAGGTTGGGGTCAAATAACAGTATGAAAAAGGGGGAGACCCCTATAGTTCAGTCAGGTTGGGGTCAAATAACAGTATGAAAAAGGGGGAGACTCCTACATACAGTTCAGTCAGGTTGGGGTCAAATAACAGTATGAAAACGAGGAGACTCCTACAGTTCAGTCAGGTTGGGGTCAAATAACAGTATGAAAAAGGGGGAGACCCCTATAGTTCAGTCAGGTTGGGGTCAAATAACAGTATGAAAAAGGGGAGACAGTCAGGTTGGGGTCAAATAACAGTATGAAAAAGGGGAGACCCCTACAGTTCAGTCAGGTTGGGGTCAAATAACAGTATGAAAAGGGGGAGACTCCTACACAGTTCAGTCAGGTTGGGGTCAAATAACAGTATGAAAAAGGGGGAGACTCCTACATACAGTTCAGTCAGGTTGGGGTCAAATAACAGTATGAAAAAGGGGGAGACTCCATACAGTTCAGTCAGGTTGGGGTCAAATAACAGTATGAAAAGGGGGAGACCCTACAGTTCAGTCAGGTTGGGGTCAAATAACAGTATGAAAAGGGGAGACTCCTACATACAGTTCAGTCAGGTTGGGGTCAAATAACAGTATGAAAACGGGGAGACTCCTACTACAGTTCAGTCAGGTTGGGGTCAAATAACAGTATGAAAAGGGAGAGACTCAGGTTGGGGTCTAACATAAGGAGTTCAGTCAGGTTGGGGTCAAATAACAGTATGAAAAAGGGAGACTCCTACAGTTCAGTCAGGTTGGGGTCAAATAACAGTATGAAAAAGGGGAGACTCCTACAGTTCAGTCAGGTTGGGGTCAAATAACAGTATGAAAAAGGGGAGACTCCTACATACAGTTCAGTCAGGTTGGGGTCAAATAACAGTATGAAAAGGGGGAGACTCCTACAGGGTTGGGGTCAACTCTACTACAGTTCAGTCAGGTTGGGGTCAAATAACAGTATGAAAAAGGGGGAGACCCCTATAGTTCAGTCAGGTTGGGGTCAAATAACAGTATGAAAAAGGGGGAGACTCCTACATACAGTTCAGTCAGGTTGGGGTCAAATAACAGTATGAAAAAGGGAGACTCCTACAGTTCAGTCAGGTTGGGGTCAAATAACAGTATGAAAAAGGGGGAGACTCCTACAGTTCAGTCAGGTTGGGGTCAAATAACAGTATGAAAAAGGGGGAGACTCCTACAGTTCAGTCAGGTTGGGGTCAAATAACAGTATGAAAAAGGGGGAGACTCCTACAGTTCAGTCAGGTTGGGGTCAAATAACAGTATGAAAAAGGGGGAGACTCCTACAGTTCAGTCAGGTTGGGGTCAAATAACAGTATGAAAAGGGGAGACCCTACAGTTCAGTCAGTTGAAAAAGGGGGGTCAAATAACAGTATGAAAAGGGGAGACTCCCTACAGTTCAGTCAGGTTGGGGTCAAATAACAGTATGAAAAAGGGAGACTCCTACAGTTCAGTCAAGTTGGGGTCAAATAACAGTATGAAAGGGGGAGACTCCTACAGTTCAGTCAGGTTGGGGTCAAATAACAGTATGAAAAAGGGGGAGACTCCTACAGTTCAGTCAGGTTGGGGTCAAATAACAGTATGAAAAGGGGGAGACTCTTATAGTTCAGTCAGGTTGGGGTCAAATAACAGTATGAAAAAGGGGGAGACTCCTACAGTTCCACAGGTTCAAATAACAGTCAGTTCAGTCAGGTTGGGGTCAAATAACAGTATGAAAAAGGGGAGACTCCTACAGTTCAGTCAGGTTGGGGTCAAATAACAGTATGAAAAACGAGGGGGAGACTCCTACAGTTCAGTCAGGTTTCAAATAACAGTATCAGGTTGGGGTCAAATAACAGTATGAAAAGGGAGACTCCTACAGTTCAGTCAGGTTGGGGTCAAATAACAGTATGAAAAAGGGAGACTCCTACAGTTCAGTCAGGTTGGGGTCAAATAACAGTATGAAAAAGGGAGACCCTACAGTTCAGTCAGGTTGGGGTCAAATAACAGTATGAAAAGGGGAGACTCCTACAGTTCAGTCAGGTTGGGGTCAAATAACAGTATGAAAAGGGGAGACTCCTATAGTTCAGTCAGGTTGGGGTCAAATAACAGTATGAAAAGGGGGAGACTCCTACAGTTCAGTCAGGTTGGGGTCAAATAACAGTATGAAAAAGGGGGAGACTCCTACATATAACAGTATTCAGTCAGGTTGGGGTCAAATAACAGTATGAAAGGGGGAGACTCCTACAGTTCAGTCAGGTTGGGGTCAAATAACAGTATGAAAAAACAGTATGAAAAAAGGGGGAGACTCCTACAGTTCAGTCAGGTTGGGGTCAAATAACAGTATGAAAAGGGGGAGACTCCCTACAGTTCAGTCAGGTTGGGGTCAAATAACAGTATGAAAAAGGGGAGACTCCTACAGTTAGTCAGGTTGGGGTCAAATAACAGTATGAAAACGAGGGACTCCTATAGTTCAGTCAGGTTTGGGGTCAAATAACAGTATGAAACAGTATGAATGAGGAGACTCCTACAGTTCAGTCAGGTTGGGGTCAAATAACAGTATGAAAAAGGGGGAGACTCTACATACAGTTCAGTCAGGTTGGGGTCAAATAACAGTATGAAAAAGGGGAGAGTCCTACAGTTCAGTCAGGTTGGGGTCAAATAACAGTATGAAAAAGGACAGACTCTTACAGTTCAGTCAGGTTGGGGTCAAATAACAGTATGAAAGGGGGAGACTCCTACAGTTCAGTCATGGGGTCAGTTACAGTTCAGTCAGGTTGGGGTCAAATAACAGTATGAAAAGGGGAGACTCCTACAGTTCAGTCAGGTTGGGGTCAAATAACAGTATGAAAAGGGGGAGACTCCTACATACAGTTCAGTCAGGTTGGGGTCAAATAACAGTATGAAAAAGGGAGACTCCTACATACAGTTCAGTCAGGTTGGGGTCAAATAACAGTATGAAAAGTCAGGTTGGGGTCAAATAACAGTATGAAAAGGGGAGACTCCTACAGTTCAGTCAGGTTGGGGTCAAATAACAGTATGAAAACGAGGAGACTCCTACAGTTCAGTCAGGTTGGGGTCAAATAACAGTATGAAAAAGGGGGAGACTCCTACAGTTCAGTCAGGTTGGGGTCAAATAACAGTATGAAAAAGGGGAGACTCCTACAGTTCAGTCAGGTTGGGGTCAAATAACAGTATGAAAACGGGGGAGACTCCTATAGTTCAGTCAGGTTGGGGTCAAATAACAGTATGAAAACGAGGACACTCCTACAGTTCAGTCAGGTTGGGGGTCAAATAACAGTATGAAAACGAGGAGACTCCCAGGGTCAAATAACAGTATGAAAACGAGGACCTCCTACAGTTCAGTCAGGTTAGGGTCAAATAACAGCAGAAAACGAGGAGACTCCTACAGTTCAGTCAGGTTGGGGTCAAATAACAGTATGAAAAAAAAATAACAGTCATGAAACAGTATGGGGGAGACTCCTACAGTTCAGTCAGGTTGGGGTCAAATAACAGTATGAAAAGGGAGACTCCTATAGTTCAGTCAGGTTGGGGTCAAATAACAGTATGAAAAAGGGGAGAGTCCTACAGTTCAGTCAGGTTGGGGTCAAATAACAGTATGAAAAAAGGGACAGACTCTATAGTTCAGTCAGGTTGGGGTCAAATAACAGTATGAAAACGAGGAGACTCCTACAGTTCAGTCAGGTTGGGGTCAAATAACAGTATGAAAAAGGAGGAGACTCCTACAGTTCAGTCAGGTTGGGGTCAAATAACAGTATGAAAAAGGGGGAGACTCCTACAGTTCAGTCAGGTTGGGGTCAAATAACAGTATGAAAAAGGGGGAGACTCCTACAGTTCAGTCAGGTTGGGGTCAAATAACAGTATGAAAACGAGGAGACTCCTACAGTTCAGTCAGGTTGGGGTCAAATAACAGTATGAAAAAGGGGGAGACTCCTACAGTTCAGTCAGGTTGGGGTCAAATAACAGTATGAAAACGAGGAGACTCCTATAGTTCAGTCAGGTTGGGGTCAAATAACAGTATGAAAACGAGGACACTCCTACAGTTCAGTCAGGTTGGGGTCAAATAACAGTATGAAAAAGGGACAGACTCTTATAGTTCAGTCAGGTTGGGGTCAAATAACAGTATGAAAAAGGGACAGACTCTTATAGTTCAGTCAGGTTGGGGTCAAATAACAGTATGAAAAGGGGAGAGTCCTACAGTTCAGTCAGGTTGGGGTCAAATAACAGTATGAAAAAGGGACAGACTCTTATAGTTCAGTCAGGTTGGGGTCAAATAACAGTATGAAAACGAGGAGACTCCTACAGTTCAGTCAGGTTGGGGTCAAATAACAGTATGAAAAGGAGGAGACTCCCCTACATACAGTTCAGTCAGGTTGGGGTCAAATAACAGTATGAAAAAGGGGAGACTCCTACAGTTCAGTCAGGTTGGGGTCAAATAACAGTATGAAAAAGGGGAGACTCCTACAGTTCAGTCAGGTTGGGGTCAAATAACAGTATGAAAAAGGGGGAGACTCCTACAGTTCAGTCAGGTTGGGGTCAAATAACAGTATGAAAATGAGGAGACTCCTACAGTTCAGTCAGGTTGGGGTCAAATAACAGTATGAAAAAGGGGGAGACTCCTACAGTTCAGTCAGGTTGGGGTCAAATAACAGTATGAAAAAGGGGGAGACTCCTACAGTTCAGTCAGGTTGGGGTCAAATAACAGTATGAAAACGAGGAGACTCCTATAGTTCAGTCAGGTTGGGGTCAAATAACAGTATGAAAACGAGGACACTCCTACAGTTCAGTCAGGTTGGGGTCAAATAACAGTATGAAAACGAGGAGACTCCTACAGTTCAGTCAGGTTGGGGTCAAATAACAGTATGAAAACGAGGAGACTCCTACAGTTCAGTCAGGTTGGGGTCAAATAACAGTATGAAAAAGGGGGAGACTCCTACAGTTCAGTCAGGTTGGGGTCAAATAACAGTATGAAAACGAGGAGACTCCTATAGTTCAGTCAGGTTGGGGTCAAATAACAGTATGAAAACGAGGACACTCCTACAGTTCAGTCAGGTTGGGGTCAAATAACAGTATGAAAACGAGGAGACTCCTATAGTTCAGTCAGGTTGGGGTCAAATAACAGTATGAAAACGAGGACACTCCTACAGTTCAGTCAGGTTGGGGTCAAATAACAGTATGAAAAAGGGACAGACTCTTATAGTTCAGTCAGGTTGGGGTCAAATAACAGTATGAAAAAGGGACAGACTCTTATAGTTCAGTCAGGTTGGGGTCAAATAACAGTATGAAAAAGGGGAGAGTCCTACAGTTCAGTCAGGTTGGGGTCAAATAACAGTATGAAAAAGGGACAGACTCTTATAGTTCAGTCAGGTTGGGGTCAAATAACAGTATGAAAACGAGGAGACTCCTACAGTTCAGTCAGGTTGGGGTCAAATAACAGTATGAAAAAGGAGGAGACTCCTACATACAGTTCAGTCAGGTTGGGGTCAAATAACAGTATGAAAAAGGGGGAGACTCCTATAGTTCAGTCAGGTTGGGGTCAAATAACAGTATGAAAAAGGAGGAGACTCCTACATACAGTTCAGTCAGGTTGGGGTCAAATAACAGTATGAAAAAGGGGGAGACTCCTACAGTTCAGTCAGGTTGGGGTCAAATAACAGTATGAAAAAGGGGGAGACTCCTACAGTTCAGTCAGGTTGGGGTCAAATAACAGTATGAAAAAGGGGGAGACTCCTACAGTTCAGTCAGGTTGGGGTCAAATAACAGTATGAAAACGAGGAGACTCCTACAGTTCAGTCAGGTTGGGGTCAAATAACAGTATGAAAAAGGGGGAGACTCCTACAGTTCAGTCAGGTTGGGGTCAAATAACAGTATGAAAAAGGGGGAGACTCCTACAGTTCAGTCAGGTTGGGGTCAAATAACAGTATGAAAACGAGGAGACTCCTATAGTTCAGTCAGGTTGGGGTCAAATAACAGTATGAAAACGAGGACACTCCTACAGTTCAGTCAGGTTGGGGTCAAATAACAGTATGAAAACGAGGAGACTCCTATAGTTCAGTCAGGTTGGGGTCAAATAACAGTATGAAAACGAGGACACTCCTACAGTTCAGTCAGGTTGGGGTCAAATAACAGTATGAAAACGAGGAGACTCCTACAGTTCAGTCAGGTTGGGGTCAAATAACAGTATGAAAAAGGGGGAGACTCCTACAGTTCAGTCAGGTTGGGGTCAAATAACAGTATGAAAACGAGGGAGACTCCTACAGTTCAGTCAGGTTGGGGTCAAATAACAGTATGAAAACGAGGAGACTCCTATAGTTCAGTCAGGTTGGGGTCAAATAACAGTATGAAAAAGGGGGAGACTCCTACAGTTCAGTCAGGTTGGGGTCAAATAACAGTATGAAAACGAGGAGACTCCTACAGTTCAGTCAGGTTGGGGTCAAATAACAGTATGAAAAAGGGACAGACTCTTATAGTTCAGTCAGGTTGGGGTCAAATAACAGTATGAAAAAGGGACAGACTCTTATAGTTCAGTCAGGTTGGGGTCAAATAACAGTATGAAAAAGGGGGAGACTCCTACAGTTCAGTCAGGTTGGGGTCAAATAACAGTATGAAAACGAGGAGACTCCTACAGTTCAGTCAGGTTGGGGTCAAATAACAGTATGAAAAAGGGGGAGACTCCTACAGTTCAGTCAGGTTGGGGTCAAATAACAGTATGAAAAAGAGGGAGACTCCTACAGTTCAGTCAGGTTGGGGTCAAATAACAGTATGAAAACGAGGAGACTCCTACAGTTCAGTCAGGTTGGGGTCAAATAACAGTATGAAAACGAGGAGACTCCTATAGTTCAGTCAGGTTGGGGTCAAATAACAGTATGAAAAAGGGGGAGACTCCTACATACAGTTCAGTCAGGTTGGGGTCAAATAACAGTATGAAAACGAGGAGACTCCTACAGTTCAGTCAGGTTGGGGTCAAATAACAGTATGAAAATGAGGAGACTCCTACAGTTCAGTCAGGTTGGGGTCAAATAACAGTATGAAAACGAGGGAGACTCCTTTAGTTCAGTCAGGTTGGGGTCAAATAACAGTATGAAAACGAGGGAGACTCCTACAGTTCAGTCAGGTTGGGGTCAAATAACAGTATGAAAACGAGGAGACTCCTACAGTTCAGTCAGGTTGGGGTCAAATAACAGTATGAAAAAGGGGGAGACTCCTACAGTTCCGTCAGGTTGGGGTCAAATAACAGTATGAAAAAGGGGGAGACTCCTACAGTTCAGTCAGGTTGGGGTCAAATAACAGTATGAAAAAGGGGGAGACTCCTACATACAGTTCAGTCAGGTTGGGGTCAAATAACAGTATGAAAAAGGGGGAGACCCCTATAGTTCAGTCAGGTTGGGGTCAAATAACAGTATGAAAAAGGGGGAGACCCCTATAGTTCAGTCAGGTTGGGGTCAAATAACAGTATGAAAAAGGGGGAGACTCCTACATACAGTTCAGTCAGGTTGGGGTCAAATAACAGTATGAAAAAGGGGGAGACCCCTATAGTTCAGTCAGGTTGGGGTCAAATAGCAGTATGAAAAAGGGGAAACTCCTACATACAGTTCAGTCAGGTTGGGGTCAAATAACAGTATGAAAAAGGGGGAGACCCCTATAGTTCAGTCAGGTTGGGGTCAAATAACAGTATGAAAAAGGGGGAGACTCCTACATACAGTTCAGTCAGGTTGGGGTCAAATAACAGTATGAAAAAGGGGGAGACTCCTACATACAGTTCAGTCAGGTTGGGGTCAAATAACATTATGAAAAAAGGGGAGACCCCTATAGTTCAGTCAGGTTGGGGTCAAATAGCAGTATGAAAAAGGGGAAACTCCTACATACAGTTCAGTCAGGTTGGGGTCAAATAACAGTATGGAAAAGGGGGAGACCCCTATAGTTCAGTCAGGTTGGGGTCAAATAACAGTATGAAAAAGGGGGAGACCCCTATAGTTCAGTCAGGTTGGGGTCAAATAACAGTATGAAAAAGAGGGAGACTCCTACAGTTCAGTCAGGTTGGGGTCAAATAACAGTATGAAAACGAGGAGACTCCTACAGTTCAGTCAGGTTGGGGTCAAATAACAGTATGAAAAAGGGGGAGACTCCTATAGTTCAGTCAAGTTGGGGTCAAATAACAGTATGAAAAAGGGGGAGACTCCTACAGTTCAGTCAGGTTGGGGTCAAATAACAGTATGAAAAAGGGACAGACTCTTATAGTTCAGTCAGGTTGGGGTCAAATAACAGTATGAAAAAGGGGGAGACTCCTACAGTTCAGTCAGGTTGGGGTCAAATAACAGTATGAAAAAGGGGGAGACTCCTACAGTTCAGTCAGGTTGGGGTCAAATAACAGTATGAAAACGAGGAGACTCCTACAGTTCAGTCAGGTTGGGGTCAAATAACAGTATGAAAAAGGGGGAGACTCCTACAGTTCAGTCAGGTTGGGGTCAAATAACAGTATGAAAAAGGGGGAGACTCCTACAGTTCAGTCAGGTTGGGGTCAAATAACAGTATGAAAACGAGGAGACTCCTACAGTTCAGTCAGGTTGGGGTCAAATAACAGTATGAAAACGAGGGAGACTCCTTTAGTTCAGTCAGGTTGGGGTCAAATAACAGTATGAAAACGAGGGAGACTCCTACAGTTCAGTCAGGTTGGGGTCAAATAACAGTATGAAAACGAGGAGACTCCTACAGTTCAGTCAGGTTGGGGTCAAATAACAGTATGAAAAAGGGGGAGACTTCTACAGTTCCGTCAGGTTGGGGTCAAATAACAGTATGAAAAAGGGGGAGACTCCTACAGTTCAGTCAGGTTGGGGTCAGTGTTAAAGCGGAGACCTGAGTGGGCATGATCCTCTTGGCTTCCCTCCCGGGAACTTTCTTCTGTCTCTCGACCCTCTGGCGAGGCGGAGGCAACTCAGCCAGGAACGATCCCATCCTGGTAGAGACACACACAGGGACAGTCAGAGACGTTTACGCCCTAAACTAAATAGAAACGTAACATGTAAAGTGTTGGTCCCATGTTTCAAGTGCTGAAATAAAAGATCCCAGAAATGTTCCGTACGTAATGAAAAAAGCTTATTTCTCTCAAGTTTTTGTGCACACATTTGTTTACATCCCTATATAATAATATAATAATAATAATAATATAATAATAATAATATAATAATAATAATATAATAATATAATAATAATAATAATATATGCCATTTGGCAGACGCTTTTATCCAAAGCGACTTACAGTCATGTGTGCATACATTCTACGTATGGGTGGTCCCGGGAATCGAACCCACTACCCTGGCGTTACAAGCGCCATGCTCTACCAACTGAGCTACAGAAGGAGGGAGCATGTTAGGGAGCATTTCTCCTTTGCCAAGATAATCCATCCACCTGACAGGTGAGGCATATCAAGAAACTGATTAAACAGCATGATCATTACACAGGTGCACCTTGTCCTGGGGACAATAAAAGGTGGCGGTGGGGTTATGGTATGGGCAGGCACAACGAACACAATTGCATTTTATAGATGGCAATTTGAATGCAAAAAAAAATACAGTGAAGAAATACTGAGGCCCATTTTTTTTAAGGTGACCAACAAATGCTTATCTGTATTTCCAATCGTGAATCCATAGATTAGGGCCTAATTGATTTATTTAAATTCACAGATTTCCTGATTCCTGAACTGTAATGAATCCATAGATTAGGGCCTAATTGATTTATTCCAATTCACAGATTTCCTGATTCCTGAACTGTAATGAATCCATAGATTAGGGCCTAATTGATTTATTTAAATTCACAGATTTCCTGAACTGTAATGAATCCATAGATTAGGGCCTAATTGATTTATTTAAATTCACAGATTTTCTGAACTGTAATGAATCCATAGATTAGGGCCTAATTGATTTATTTAAATTCACAGATTTCCTGATTCCTGAACTGTAATGAATCCATAGATTAGGGCCTAATTGATTTATTCCAATTCACAGATTTCCTGAACTGTAATGAATCCATAGATTAGGGCCTAATTGATTTATTTAAATTCACAGATTTCCTGAACTGTAATGAATCCATAGATTAGGGCCTAATTGATTTATTTAAATTCACAGATTTCCTGAACTGTAATGAATCCATAGATTAGGGCCTAATTTATTTATTTAAATTCACAGATTTCCTGAACTGTAATGAATCCATAGATTAGGGCCTAATTGATTTATTTAAATTCACAGATTTCCTGAACTGTAATGAATCCATAGATTAGGGCCTAATTGATTTATTTAAATTCACAGATTTCCTGAACTGTAATGAATCCATAGATTAGGGCCTAATTGATTTATTTAAATTCACAGATTTCCTGAACTGTAATGAATCCATAGATTAGGGCCTAATTTATTTATTTAAATTCACAGATTTCCTGAACTGTAATGAATCCATAGATTAGGGCCTAATTTATTTATTTAAATTCACAGATTTCCTGAACTGTAATGAATCCATAGATTAGGGCCTAATTGATTTATTTAAATTCACAGATTTCCTGAACTGTAATGAATCCATAGATTAGGGCCTAATTGATTTATTTAAATTCACAGATTTCCTGAACTGTAATGAATCCATAGATTAGGGCCTAATTGATTTATTTAAATTCACAGATTTCCTGAACTGTAATGAATCCATAGATTAGGGCCTAATTTATTTATTTAAATTCACAGATTTCCTGAACTGTAATGAATCCATAGATTAGGGCCTAATTTATTTATTTAAATTCACAGATTTCCTGAACTGTAATGAATCCATAGATTAGGGCCTAATTTATTTATTTAAATTCACAGATTTCCTGAACTGTAATGAATCCATAGATTAGGGCCTAATTTATTTATTTAAATTCACAGATTTCCTGAACTGTAATGAATCCATAGATTAGGGCCTAATTGATTTATTTAAATTCACAGATTTCCTGAACTGTAATGAATCCATAGATTAGGGCCTAATTGATTTATTTAAATTCACAGATTTCCTGAACTGTAATGAATCCATAGATTAGGGCCTAATTGATGTATTTAAATTCACAGATTTCCTGAACTGTAATGAATCCATAGATTAGGGCCTAATTTATTTATTTAAATTCACAGATTTCCTGAACTGTAATGAATCCATAGATTAGGGCCTAATTTATTTATTTAAATTCACAGATTTCCTGAACTGTAATGAATCCATAGATTAGGGCCTAATTGATTTATTTAAATTCACAGATTTCCTGAACTGTAATGAAGTAAAATCAATGAAATTGTTGCATGTTGCGTTTATATTTTTCGTTCAGTACACATTTTCTCCGTATATATTTGGTGACCTTTGCCCCAAGCATCCCAAAGAGTTGGAAGATGAAGTGAGGTGGATGAAGTGAGGTGGAGCGAGGTGGATGAAGTGAGGTGGAGCGAGGTGGAGGATGATGTCTGGTGAGGTGGATGAAGTGAGGTGGAGCGAGGTGGAGGATGATGTCTGGTGAGGTGGATGAAGTGAGGTGGATGAAGTGAGGTGGATGAAGTCTGCGTTGGACTACATTGCAAACGGACTCCTGATCTAGAACCTTACAAATCACCCTGCATCCCAAATAACATTATTTAATATTAGCGATTCAACTGATCCCCTCAAACATGCTGACTATTAGCCACCTTCTGCTTCTGCTCTACTCACATGTAGTGGAAGGAGGGGGCAGTCCTGAAGCAGTGTTGAGCTCTATTAGCCACCTTCTGCCACGCGTCCTGGGGGAGGTAGCCACCGCTCGCACCACCACCCTCCTCCTGCTCATCTTCATCCTCCAGGCGATTCAAACCCATGAACGACAACTGGGTGGACCAATAAGAACACAAAGGATAAAAGAGTTTGCAATCTGATAAACGTTAGCCTTCACCACCTCCCACAATCCTCTCCTTGCCCTCCTCTCTCTCCTTGCCCTCCTCCTCCTTCCCTACCTCCCTCTCCTTCCCGACCTCCCTCTCCTTCACCACCTCCCACAATCCTCTCCTTGCCCTCCTCCTCCTTCCCGACCTCCCTCTCCTTCACCACCTCCCACAATCCTCTCCTTGCCCTCCTCTCTCTCCTTGCCCTCCTCCTCCTTCCCTACCTCCCTCTCCTTCCCCACCTCCCTCTCCTCCTCTACCTCCACTGCCTCCCAGTCCCATCCCTCCTCCTCCTTCCCGACCTCCCTCTCCTTCCCCACCTCCCTCTCCTCCTCTACCTCCACTGCCTCCCAGTCCCATCCCTCCCTCTCCTTCCCCACCTCCCTCTCCACCTCCCTCTCCTCCTCTACCTCCACTGCCTCCCAGTCCCATCCCTCCCTCTCCTTCCCCACCTCCCTCTCCTTCCCCACCTCCCTCTCCTTCCCCACCTCCACTGTCTCCCAGTCCCATCCCTCCTCCTCCTTCCCCACCTCCCTCTCCTTCCCCACCTCCCTCTCCTCCTCTACCTCCACTGCCTCCCAGTCCCATCCCTCCCTCTCCTTCCCCACCTCCCTCTCCTTCCCCACCTCCCTCTCCTTCCCCACCTCCCTCTCCTCCTCTACCTCCACTGCCTCCCAGTCCCATCCCTCCCTCTCCTTCCCCACCTCCCTCTCCTTCCCCACCTCCCTCTCCTCCTCTACCTCCACTGCCTCCCAGTCCCATCCTCCCTCTCCTTCCCCACCTCCCTCTCCTTCCCCACCTCCCTCTCCTCCTCTACCTCCACTGCCTCCCAGTCCCATCCCTCCCTCTCCTTCCCCACCTCCCTCTCCTTCCCCACCTCCCTCTCCTCCTCTACCTCCACTGCCTCCCAGTCCCATCCCTCCCTCTCCTTCCCCCCTCCCCTCTCCTCTACCTCCACTGCCTCCCAGTCCCATCCCTCCCTCTCCTTCCCCCCACCTCCCTCTCCTTCCCCACCTCCCTCTCCTACACCACCTCCTCTCCTCCTCTACCTCCACTGCCTCCCAGTCCCATCCCTCCCTCTCCTTCCCCACCTCCCTCTCCTTCCCCACCTCCCTCTCCTCCTCTACCTCCACTGCCTCCCAGTCCCATCCCTCCCTCTCCTTCCCCACCTCCCTCTCCTTCCCCACCTCCCTCTCCTCCTCTACCTCCACTGCCTCCCAGTCCCATCCCTCCCTCTCCTTCCCCACCTCCCTCTCCTTCCCCACCTCCCTCTCCTCCTCTACCTCCCTCTCCTTCCCCACCTCCCTCTCCTCCTCTACCTCCCAGTCCCATCCCTCCCTCTCCTTCCCCACCTCCCTCTCCTCCTCTACCTCCCTCTCCTTCCCCACCTCCCTCTCCTCCTCTACCTCCACTGCCTCCCAGTCCCATCCTCCCTCCTACTTACCAGGTGTTCGGCGAAGGCTGAGGGATCGAAGGCCGATCCCTCAGCGTGTAGCTGGCTGGCCTTCTCCTTCCCCAGGTCTGTAGCCAGCACCAGGAGCTGAGCGTCGAGAGCTGCTTCGCGGGCCTGACGGACTGAGAGAGGACAAAACATGAGAGTGAAGACAAAGAAAAGAGTGAGGATTTTAGATTGAGATATTAACAACTTTAAAACGACTACCTTCCTTCCTTGGAATGGTCACGGACTCAGACATTACTAGATTGGTGAGAGCCCTACTTTTGCCTATCTGTCCATGATTAGCGGTCATTTCAAGGTAAGGATGCAATGCAAAAAGTTTGACAGATCCTATCATACCTTCTGCAAACAGTTTGTTGGCCTCCTCCAACACGTCTGTCAGTTTGTTGTTGGTGGGACTCAACATGTCCTCTCTGTTCTCTGGGAAAAACAGAGAAGGTAAAGGTTCAAGGTTCAAGGTTCAAATCATTGAAATCAATTTCCATGTTGCTGAAGTTCTATCACGTTTGCCTAATAAATATACTGAACACAAAATATATATATAAACGCAACAATTTCAACAATTTTACTGAGTTCAAATCGAATTAAAATGTTATTTGTCACATACACATGTTTAACAGATGTTATTGCGGGTGTAGCGAAATGCTTGTGTTCCTAGCTCCAACAGTAATATCTAACTAAATGCTTGTGTTCCTAGCTCCAACAGTAATATCTAACTAAATGCTTGTGTTCCTAACTCCAACAGTAATATCTAACTAAATGCTTGTGTTCCTAGCTCCAACAGCAATATCTAACTAAATGCTTGTGTTCCTAGCTCCAATAGTAATATCTAACTAAATGCTTGTGTTTCTAGCTCCAACAGCAATATCTAACTAAATGCTTGGGTTCCTAGCTCCAACAGTAATATCTAACTAAATGCATGTGTTCCTAACTCCAACAGTAATATCTAACTAAATGCTTGTGTTTCTAGCTCCAACAGTAATATCTAACTAAATGCTTGTGTTTCTAGTTCCTACAGTACAGTAATATCTAACTAAATGCTTGTGTTCCTAGCTCCAACAGTAATATCTAACTAAATGCTTGTGTTCCTAGCTCCAACAGTGCAGTAATATCTAACTAAATGCTTGTGTTCCTAGCTCCAACAGTGCAGTAGTATCTAACTAAATGCGTGTGCTCCTAGCTCTAACAGTACAGTAATATCTAACTAAATGCGTGTGCTCCTAGCTCTAACAGTACAGTAATATCTAACTAAATGCGTGTATTCCTAGCTCCAACAGTGCAGTAGTATCTAACTAAATGCTTGTGTTCCTAGCTCCAACAGTGCAGTAATATCTAACTAAATGCTTGTGTTTCTAGCTCCAACAGTGCAGTAGTATCTAACTAAATGCTTGTGTTCCTAGCTCCAACAGTGCAGTAATATCTAACTAAATGCTTGTGTTCCTAGCTCCAACAGTGTAGTAGTATCTAACTAAATGCTTGTGTTCCTAGTTCCAACAGAGCAGTAATATCTAACTAAGTGCTTGTGTTTCTAGCTCCAACAGTAATATCTAACTAAATGCGTGTTTCTAGCTCCAACAGTAATATCTAACTAAATGCTTGTGTTCCTAACTCCAACAGTGCAGTAATATCTAACTAAATGCTTGTGTTCCTAGCTCCAACAGTACAGTAATATCTAACTAAATGCTTGTGTTCCTAGTTCCAACAGTGCCTTAATATCTAACTAAATGCTTGTGTTCCTAACTCCAACAGTACAGTAGTATC